>NC_138084.1:12983210-13525710 GCF_964212035.1 Myotis nattereri | reverse complement strand
ATCTATTAATATATATATATATATATATATATATATATATATATATATATATATAATACGGAAGAATTTTTAATTTCTTTGGTGGAAAGAACGTGGGCTTTAGTACCAGACAGATATTGATTGAATTCTTACTCTGAGTGGGCCAAATGACATAACCTAATGGTGCCTCATTTTTCTCATGAGTAAAGTAGGTGCCTTGAAATCCTCCATCACTTTGTTTTGTTGGTTGATTTGTTTTGGTGAAGGTTGGAGAGCATAATCTAAAACACCTAGCACATGACCTGTCATTTATGAAGTCCTAATCATGAGTATCTGATAGTATTGTTCAATCCTTTATCAAGAGGGCCTATAAATTCTCCCTGCATGTTTTAAAGCCTCTTCCTGTGATAGTAAGATCCTCTGATTTGTCTGATGTTGAATCATTTAACAGAAGGCATGAATTGGAGTCATACATTTTGAAGTTGTAAATGTTCCATGGAGAGGGAGAAAGTGTAGTTATTTTCACTTTTATACATAAGGCATTTGAGATGCCAAGGGGTCTTCAGAATTTCAAGTCTGTATATTACAGAGGGAAGTCTCAAAGTATGATCAGTTTGCCATCTAGTGTTGTGCCCTTTCTGTGGTATATATTGGTATTATTTGGGTTTTTGTTTAGGTATTTTTTTCATACATTCTAAGCAAGGCACTGCAGGTGCCTCATAGTTAGACAGTCTCCTCCAACAGGCAGGTAGCATGTTAACATCTAGAAGGATTAAACTGGTGAGCATACAAATAATTCTAAAATCATGAAGACTTTGGTAAAGGACATATTAGAGAGGGACAAGTACAGAGAGCACACAGACTCAAGTGTTCCTGAAAGGCTTGGTGGAAGTATGTGAAACACTAAGTTTATTCTTGTATTATTATTTATTAATTATTTCATTTTTTCCATATGAGCACTGTACACCTACTTTTGCCCCACCCTGTATATAAGAATAGGGGCTTCTTATGGTGTTCGTAGAAAATGAAAGAAAAAGAGCATTCTGGGGAGAGAAAATGCGGTGAGCAAGGCCTCAGGGGTAAAAAGAATGAAAAACAGAGTGTTATAAATAGTCCGGTTGAGAGTAAGGAGCATATTGTAGATACTAATAAATGTTTTATTAAAGAAGGTAAGGGAGAGAGGAGGAAGCTGGAAGGAAGGATGTAAAGATGGTGGAAGGGAGGGAGGGGACCAGTGAAATTGTGGAAGGCAACATCTTATATATCAGACTGAGGGTTTGGAAATTCATTCAACAGCCAAATGGTTTAATTACTGCTCTTCCTTTTGAAGGTTTTATACCAGCTTCTTTCTAGCATATTCATTTAAGAATTGGTGGTTTTATCTAGAGAAAGCCTTCGTTTTAGTCACATGAATATAGGATTCATGCTGTTCCTTCCTTGGGATCATAATCTGAAAGAGCAAAAGCAAAAAGCAAAGCAGTGTGTGCCGAGGGCCTGACAAATTATAAATCCAGTCAGAACCCAAGCAAAACAAACAATGTTTCTGAAACACAAGTCGTGACCACAAAGAATGGATAAATTATTGCTCTGGCATTTTCTTTGTTATTTATGTCCAGAAATCAATCAACAGCTGAAGGAACAGAGTAATTTATAAGTCAGGTGCTGTCAAATACGTGTGGGTCTCAACTGGTATAAACTGTCCATGAATTTCTATGAAAATTGATGACAATAGAAAATAATCTTATTACCAGCCCAACATTCATAATCTGGTGCCTATTATTCTAAGATAATAGATATACACAAATTAAAAATAAAATAGCTGTTGAGAACATAAGTGCCTAGTGAGTGTATCAAACCTGTCCTCCTTCCTCAGCACACCTTGTTTAATAAAAATAGATGCAGGTGATGGAACATTTATTATGAAAACAAGTTAACCAAAAAGACCTGTCAGTTTGATGGAGGAGGTTATTTGTTCAACAAAATATCCAAGCACATGAGGCAATCTGGCAATCCAGTGGGGAAAAACTGAGACACCCTGCTCTCACCTTTCCCACCTGCCTTCTTGACCAGAAATAAATGCCTGAAGAGTACTGATGAAAAGTATAGACACAGTTTTCTGAACATATTCTGTTTCATCCAATGGAGAAGGACTAAACGGGGATTGGTAATCTCATGAGAGCAGAATTTAAACAAGGATCTTGTTGGAAATTGTCAGGCTATTTTTCTCTCCTCCCTCCTGCTCTCCCTCTCTATCTCTGTCTCTACAGCCATATCGGAAGCAGCTGAGTGACTCCTCAAACCCATGTTAGCAATGGGCCCACACTCATGACGTTAGTCTCTCAGGGACAGAGCTACGTTAGCCAAACGAATAGAAACCTGATGAGTAAATTAAGATGCCAAAGAATCAGTTTAATAATGAAGAAATGTAATTGTCAGGCTGAAAGACCATGCTCGATCTTTATGCTGGCTACATGGTTCGAAAAGTGGACGGTATTTTGGTGAGTAATATTCAGATAAAGAGAAGTTAATTAGGCAATATCAATAGCTCATGGCATAAAGATGATTAGTAATTAAATGAATTTCATTTCTCAGGTGGACCTAAAAACTATCATGCTCAGAAGACCCTCTGCCCTAAACAGTTTCATATTGGACTCTCCCCCACCCCCCACTCCCTCTGAATGGACTGTTTATACTGTGGTTCAGGCCATTGTCCAAATCGCAGTAACTGAAAACAACATAGGTTTATTTCTCACTTGTACCACATGTCCATGTTGAGCTGGTCCCCATGGTTATCAGCAGGGACCCAGGCTGATGAGATCCTCCCCCATCAGGAACCTCATCAGTCATTGTGCCAGGAAAAAGAAAAGGCAAATTATGCACTAGCCCCTAACTGATAGGCTCTGGGCAGCGAAACACAAAGCTTTCTCTTATTTTCCATTGGCAAAAGGAAAATGAGTAGTCATGCTTATAATTCTGCTATTACTTTCATGTACATACACCAAGAATTATCCCCTGAATGATTTTGGATTAATACCCAGGTGGGTCTGAGCATCATTGCTATGGAAATTAAAATCCAGTAAGATTATGTGATAACTATTTGTTTATCAGTTGTGCCAAGTTCAGGCTAAATTCTCAGAAGAAAAAAACAATATGCCTAGCCATAGATGATATCTCCAATTCAATAAGAAACAGAATGGTGTGGTAGGTAAAGGCAGAGACTTAGACAGATCTGGGTGGGAGCTTGGGCTCTTATACCTATGCACTGGGCTACATTGGGCAACCAGGATGTCTTTATTTGTAGATCTGTTGATTTGAACGTGTGCATCTGAGAAGAGAGCTGAGCTAAGACAGAGAGCAAGCCCTGGGAATGTCTGAGAAAGAGTATGCTAGGCATAGGTAAAAGAAAAAGTATCACTAATCTGAATAGAACCTGCTTGAAAGGCAGAGCCCAGTTTGACTGATTATAGTGAGTGAAGAAACAGGAGGTAAAAAAATAATATCAGAGAAGTAACCAAGATCAAGGAGCCAGGTTGGGTAGGATCTTGGGGACCATGACAAAAGTCTAGATTTTTATTATAAATCTGAAGTGACTGAAGGGTTTTGTACAAGTGAGTGGTATGATCTGGTTTGGTCCTTAAAAGAACCACCTGAGCTACTGTATAGCAAAGAGGGAGAGCAAGAAGGAAAGCAGTGAGACCAATAGAGACATGAGTTTCAGTCCAAGGAAGGAGTGATGGGTAGACTGGAACTACCTAGAAAAAATCCAGACTTCTTACTCTCAATAAACTTATGTTTCAAGCAGAAAAACAAAGAGATAAACATTTGTGTAAATGAGAAAAATGTTCTAAGAAAGGTTTGAATTAAAAAGAATGCCAATGAAATGAGAAAAAACAAACCGACATCTCATTAGCATACGTGTTAACAAGTAAGGTAAAGAGAAAGATGATTATTAAAAACAATGTATATGCAAATTTATACAGAAGATTTAACCATCTTTTAAAAGGCAATGTAGAATAAAAGAATACATATAGAAAAAACAAGTTCTAATTATAAGTCTAATTACATTATCTTGGACAAATTACTTCATCTTCTTCATCTACAAAATTAGGCATTAGACTAAATAATTTGCTAAGATTTCTTAGGTTTTCTACAGTCTTCATTATGACCAGTACTTTCATAAGCTTATATAGAAAACTCAGATAATAGACTAAAGTCAATTTATGTTTGACTGACTCTTTTTTCCCAGAGATTTCTTCTCTAATAAACAAGAAATGTTAGTTAGTTTGTGTGTTTGGAAAGTTTTATAATTTAATTCCGTTACTGAATACTTTATTCCACAACAAATTGGCAAATACAGTAGCCACCCCCACTATTTACAGGGTATGCATCCCAAGGTCTTCAGGGGATGCATGAAACGGAGAATAGTACCAAACCCTACATATACTATACAGACCCATGATAATATTTATAAAGTAGGCTCAGTAAGACATAACAATAACTAGTAATAAAATAGAACAATAAAAGTTATGTGAAATGTGGTCTCTCTATTTCTCTCTCAAAGTATCATATTGTACCATCCTCACCCTTCATCTTGTGATGCTGTGAGATGATACAATGCCTACATGATGAGGTGAAGTGAGTTGAATGATGTAGGCATGTGACATAGCATTAGGGTATTATAAAGGTTACTTGAACACAAGCAATACAATACCGTGGCAATTGTTCTGAGAACCCAGACAGCTACTAAGTGGCTAATAAGCCAATAGCATACACAGCATGGATGTCCTGAACAACGAGATGACTCATGTCCCAGGCATGATGAAGTGGAACACATGGGATTTCATCAAGCTACTCAGAATGGTGCACAATTTAAAACATATGAATTGTTTATTTCTGCAATTTTCCATTTAATATTTTCAGAACCATTGTTGACTGCAAGGAACAGAGACTATAGAAAATTAAACCGTGGGTAAGGGGGAACTACTGTAGGAGTAAAATCATGATCATATGCTGTGGCTGACACCTCCTTTTCTAACAACTTCTGTTATAAGGTGGAAAGGCCTGGACTTCAAAAATCAGTAAGGGAATAAAGGGACAGAATTTTAATGCTTACTATCAGTAGTATTGTATGAGAAATCCCATAAAATATGTCAATTGTAGAGCAGAAAAATTCAAGTCAGGTTGAAAAATTACATGCATCTCCCCATAAAAGAATGATAGTCATTGTAATTGAATATGGACAAGACAGATGGGCAAAGCAACCAACTTTCTGATGAAATATTTAATGAGATGATTACTTAATGGGAAGAAGTGCTGATCTGAAGATGCAAAGCCCACTGAGAAAGAGCAGTGTGTGCACCGAGCGAAGCTACAGAGACTGGGAAGCTTTTCTCACCTACAGATTGAGAGAAAAATGTAATAATTATTTAGGGGAACAAAATTTTAACTGTTCTCCCTTTTCCTCTCTAGAATTCTTTTTCTCTTCTCCTTCCCCATCTTATATTTAAAACATGACAAAGTGGAAATGTGTGTTCAGTTATTCAGGATAATCCTATATAATAAAAGCGTAGTATGCAAATTGTCCCCTCAACCAGAAGATTGTCTGGGAGTTCAACTAGGGGGTAGGGCCTGCAGGGGGGAAGGGAGGGAGCACCCGGCCGACAGCCTCTAGGGACCCTATCAGTGCATGAATTTCATACACTGGGCCTCTAGTGTTATATATGCTTTTGACTTTTTTAAAATGAAAAATAATTTTGAACATTGGTCCTCAGAGAAACTAACAAGTGGGTTTCATGCTACAAAAGAATAAATAGCAGAATGTGAGGATGACTGTGAACTAACCGGATAAGAACAGTTTAGGATATTTTATGTTCAGTGGAAAAGTGTATATTTGTATCTAAAATGAGAGACTGGTGGATTGTATTATTGTTCCCCTAAAGTCATTTTCTTCCTGGATCTTTATTCATGAGCTTTGCTATAAACAATCTCCAAATACAATGAAACAACACATTTCTTTCTTACATTACTTATCAGCGACTATTGGTCAGGCTTCATTCTCTACTTTTTTCTGTTCTGCTCACTTCCTCACATTTCATTTCCCAGCCAAGGTGCATGCCCAGGCCCGATAATAGGGTCTGGACATATATTCTGCATACAAATCATGGAAAGGAAAGAGTAACAATCTTCATATTACCTGCAGTAGAAGGCAAATCATGTCTCCCCAAGGGGGTCCATGTCCTATTCTCTACTAAGATATCAGGTTGTAGTTGGGATAAGGGGTGGGAGCATAGGAAAAAGGGGAGACAGTGAGAAGGCCCAGTCACAAGGAAGGGCTTATGAGGACCTCTACTTGATGGAAAAATAGAAAAGTTTCATTTACCCAAGCCATGTAGGCATGCCTGTGTATGTGTGTGTGTGTGTGTGTGTGTGTGTGTTTGTACACATATTTAATATATTGTGTGAATATCTGCCTGTTCACATGCATGCATATCCATATTCACATGTGCACACATATATCTATTTCTCCTGGTCCTGTGAATGTTTTTGTGATGCTTAATTTTTTCATAGCCAAATATGAATACAATCTCATTATACTCCTGATGACGCCTGCCATTTGCCAAAGTTAGACTTCTGACTCTGGGGCCTTATTGATTAGTTGACATGGATGGATGTGGTCTCTCAATAGAAAGGCGGTCCTCTTGACACACAACACCGAGGGCATACATTTAGAATTGCCAACATCCCCTACAGTTGAAAATGCATAATTTTTGACTTGCCCAAAACGTAAGTTCTCCCTTAGTATCCACGGGCGATTGGTTTCAGGATACCCCTCCCCACAGATACCAAAATCCATGGCTGCTTAAGTCTCCTGTATAAAAGGGTGTAGAGCAATGCATACAGTCAGCCCTCCACACTTACGGTCTCCCAATCATGGGTTGAAAATAGTACAGGCCTTTATTGGAAAATATTCACAGAAAAATGGGCCTATGAAGTTCAAACCCTTTTTGTTCAAGGGTTAATTCTACGTTATAAAATGTGGGCAAACCTTGACTTCAATAACTTTTTCTAACACTGCATCAGAAAGCCTGCTTTTGTAACTACTGAAGCATAAACTGTGTCTTACCTATTTTCCTAACTCCAGTGTCCCTCAGGCCCCACCTATAATAGGAATTATGTACTTCATAGCTATGCTCTTTTTCAAAGATCACAGACTGGTAGCCCTAGGGCTAGATTACCCCACTCACATTACTTTTTTTTTATATGTCTGCACAGTATATGTATGTATGAGTGTACCTATCTACCTACCTATCTTCATCATCATCATTATCAATCTATGAATATCAGTGCTTTAGAATAATGGGGAATGCATTGACTTTTTGCCAATGTCCCTTACACATTTATGTTGCTTGCCTGATAGCCCTATAGTCATATTTGAACTTGTAACTATAACTTTATATATTTTTCAAGTCACTTCAGTTGTATATATTTTGTATCCTTAACTAGAGGAGTTCAGGACAGGGTTTTTTCTCTTTTATTTTCATCATAGCACAGGTACATCAACTCTTGAATTTGAGAGCAAAATTCCTTGTGCTTTTCTTTTTACCCAGAGAAATTTTAAAGGTCCCATAAAAACCTCTGAGTTCACATTCATTATTTTATACCCTTAGTTATTTAAAAGCTAAGAGAGAAGTAAAGGGTTTGGCTGTAGACTATACTAATTAATGCCAGAATAAGGCTATGAGGTCATGTGCTGGAAGGCAAAGTACCACTTTCACTACATCGATCTTTGTTTAGATTCTTAATCAATATTTGCTTCTGTCTTGTGCACCCTAGAGTTTTTGGCAAAGGCTCAATAAAAGAATGATTAAATAACCCAGTCCTACATTCAAAAGGAGGCAAATTTAACTCTTTTTTTTTTTCTGAATTCCATCAGAATAGCCATATCGCCTGACTCTCTTCTGGATCTGTTGATCTGGGGTCATGGGGTATATTTCAATAACAATGATGATAGACATCTTTAAAATATTATTTCAATTTTTAGGACAGATGATGTTAGAGGGTACCAACTGCTTATGTCTTGCATAGGAATGCTTTTCTTATTCCAGGTTACTGTGGTCAGTGTCATCCTAACTTTTCCATAAGTAAAATTACATTTGAGAGAAATGAGAGTGGGAGGAAAAAGAATGAGGACCGCTGTCCATTTTAGAGACCATCTGGTGCAAAAACAGATGCCGTCAAATCTGTTGACTGAGAGTTTTTGCTTTAAGTGTAATTATTTTTATTTTTTCTTTCTTTCTTTCTTTCTTTCTTTCTTCTTCTTCTTTTTTTTTTTTTGGTCTGTAACTCTTTCCCCAAGTTCCATTTCATTCACCTTAGATTGCAGGTACAGTGCATTGGATTGTTCCATGTTTCTTGGTGGTATATTCGGGAAGTGGTTCTTTTTCAGCACTTTAAAATCCCAAGATGAAAAAAACACCACGTCAGTGAGCTGTAGTCTTTAAGGCACTGGATCGTTTCATGAGTGAGGAACCTTTTTTAAGCTCATCCTCCCACTTAAAGTAATTTTGGTTTCACAAGTCCTGCCCATCTATTGTGTTTCCTTGAAAAGCACAAAGGATAAAAAGAATTGGATGATCTCCTGAGAAAACAGTAAGTTTGCCATCTATTTCCTGCTGAAAGTGACTTCAAAAGTAAATTGAGCCCAGCCTGTGTGGCTCAGTTAGTTGGATTGTCCTGTCTCATGTACTAGAAGGTTGCCAGTTCCATTCTGGTTCAGGTTCAGGGCACAAGTCTGGGTTTCAGGAAGCAACCCATCTGGCTCCTTCTCCATTTCCCCAGGACTGAAGCCCCTCCCCCCGCCCCCCCCACCCCCCACCCCCCCCAGATCAAAGCTTGCTTTGAATGCTGGAGTTTATCACAGAGGAATAACGCGGAATAAATACCACCAGTTGGTGGCACAGCCAGCTCTAAACTGAAGGCTCTTGACTCTCATTTCTCTTTGTGAGGTTTCACCAATCCTTTTGGTCTAGGGGGCAGGAAAAAAATGTGCTTAAAATGGACAACGTTGAAAAGAAAACCAAACTAATAATTTTCCCAGTGGCTGGGTTATAAACAATTATCTTGTGACAGAAAAGAATTTTCCCTCATGAATAAGGATGTACTAGGTCGTAGTGCATGTGTCATGCCAATGACAGCCACTTGTCTCCCCTTCAATTTGTTTCTGGATATATGTTCTCCCTGACTCAGCGCGCCTTACACCTGTCCCGTGAGTCCTCTCAAAGGCACGGAGATGCTCAAGGTGGAGACAGTTTCTTTGCAGCTGCCCCGACCTGTGTTTCTCACACTCATCATTCTTGGGAAAAGCCAAAGAACCCCAGGCTGAGGCATATGTAGGGGAAGCTTGGTAAATACACAGGGCGACAGGCAAATCAGATTCTTGGGAGATAGATAAGACCTTTTTGCTGTGATTCACAATATGCCCTTCAGCACTGAATCGGCCATCATAGCCAGATACAAAGGAACATTGCTTTTCCTTGTAGAAGAGAAGCACAAATCCTATTTCAGTTTACTTAGAAAGATATTTTTACATGCTCTTTGTCTCCCTGCCATCAGCATTTCTAAGTCCATATTTCTTCTGCTCAAGATTTCTACCTTTTTTTAAAAACCTAAATTCCTTCCTCTTTCTTTTTTTGTTTGCCCCGTTGTCTCTTCCTCCTTATATATTTATTCTTTTCAATCTTTTTTACTTTTTTCTCCTTTTTACTTTATCTTTCCCTTCAGCTTTCAATTTCTCTCTCATCTTTCTTTTCTTTTTCCTTTTGTGTTTTTTATCCTCACCTTCCTAGCTTCTCTTCTTTTATTCCATTCCTCCCTTTGCTCACTTTTCCTAATTTTTTTTTTACCTTTACCCCCTTCTTCCTTCCATCTCTTCCTCCCTCCCTCCTTCCCTCCCTCCCTCCCTCCCTCCCTCCCTTCCTTTTCTGTTTTGCTTTTCCTCCTGTATGTCTATCTTTTTCCTTTGTTCCTTCTTGTTTTCTCTCCCTTCTTCTTTTCTCTTTCCATTTTTCCTTCCCACTTTTCCTCTTTTTAATAGTTGTTTAATGAGGGAGGAAAGGGAAAAAGAAAAAGCGATGGAAGGAAAGAGGCATATCATATGTTGATAGTACTGGTTCCTGTCTACTGGGTATATGCAGTAGGTCAGTGCAGGTAGTTCCCATCTGTGCTGATATTCTGATGGCATTTCTGTATCTCTCAGTCTGAGGGCATTCTTTGGGGATGGGAGTGTTTATCCTCCAAATATAGACAGTTCAGAAGCACCAGAGAGTTCAAGTCTCATAAGGACTCTCATGAATGAGCAATTCAAGTATGAGGATAAATAACTCAATTTCTCTGCCCCTCAGGGGATGACTCTGAGTGGTGTTTGTGAAGTTTCTCAGAGGAACAATCTTCGTCATCCACTATGGAAACATGCTGATCAATGAGCATTTCCTTCTGCCCACTTTGCCTTCCCCACTCCCTCACAGTGCTTCCTAGGACCACCTCCCAAATGGACCACTCCTACTCAAATTCCTTTCTCAGAGTCTGATTTTGAAAGACCCAACCTAAGACAGCAAGTACAATATGCCAGGTCCTGTGCTAGCACCAGAGACTGGTAAGTAGGCATGGCCCCAGCTGTCTTGTAGATTATACTCTAGTCTATATTCCTACATAGAAAAATAATTATTCATCAAATAGTCACAAGTCATTAGGGTTTTCTAACCTTTCCACATACCTTTCCCTTAAAAGTGGAAGACAGAAAAAAGGTGTTCTTGGTTATCTGAGGGACTACACTTGGATATTCTTTAGGCATTTCTTTTCCTGTTTTATTTTTAAATCCATATGAACTTAATAAACTATATATTTACATCACTAAGTAAATTTACATTAACCTTTATAATGATTTGAATACTAGACTACATTTTCTTTTAAAATCATTAATACAGGTAAAATCACAAGCAACATAACTGGTAGCTATTTTATTACGGCATATTATGGTTAAAAGCTCAGTCTTGAAAGAAAATAGGGAGGTCAGGTTCAAGTACAAGCTTTTTGCTTATCATTTGGATGGTCTTGGTCAGCATTATTAAACTTTCTATGACTTGGTATGTCCTCATCAACATTAGCTAACTCAAAGATGTTGCTAGAATGTAATAGGAGAGTATAGCATTTGGCATAGATCCAGCACAATTAACAACCTATTCATGAAATTGACTATGGTTATCAATAATAACCATAATGATACCATTTGATTATTATTGTCCTAACTGTTGTTACTATGATTTTTAGTGTTGTAATTAATTTGAGCATCAACTTACAAATCCTGGAATCTGAACAAGAACATGCTAGCAAGCCAAATGAGTGAAATAGGGCTCAACTCTCTTAGAACTCAGGTTCAAAGACAAGCAGATCTCCTAACATTGCTTCCACCCCAGTGTCTAATGGGCCTGGGCAATCATTGCCTTAGGGTGCAACAGTGCTGAAACCCAACAAAGCTGGTGCTGAGCAGACAGTGGGATGAATTGCCTCTGGCACAGCATGCACTAATAGGGAGCACTGGTAGGCTGAGCAGAGCAGAGGAGCAGAGCCAGGATGTATTAATGATGAGCCTCCTGCAAGAAGGGGAGAGATCAGGGAGGGATTAGCTGAACTGCTGATTGTGCATAGGGAGGCCAGCTGTGAGAGGTTAATGGAACATTAGGAGAAGAGAGAAATCCAGAGACAGCCGGCTGCTACCTGGGATGGTCGCTTTGAGTCATCAGATTCAAAACCACCACACCACAGATAGCCACAGCTGGAAGTGGAGTTATGACCTCGGCCCTGCAGGGTTTGCTGAGAGGGCAGTTAACACAGGCATGCGGGGGCCTAGACTCCAAGAGACAATGCGCTAATTCATCAGGTACTGTGATGCCTCAGCTCTTTTCCTTTCCTGAGTGACCCACGGGATGGAAAGTGGTCCAGAGGACTTACATCAAAGAAAGGGTTTTCAGGTGTTCTGCTCCATCTAGTCACATTTCCCCAGGCAAGTCCTGAAGTCTTCAATATTGATCCAGAAGAAAAATGAGCAAGGCTCTCTGGTTCCTGAAATTATCTTAAGTTTTTCAATATTTTAAAGAAGCCATTCTCGAACTTTTATCCCTTTGCAACTGACTTGTCAAGTGCCCTTACCCAGGTATGACAACTTTTATCAGCTAAGTGGACCTTTGCTGCTTGGTGGCTTCCAGCATCCACTTCTTCCACCTGGGATCTTAAACACCTTCTGAAGTATCTAGTTCCTATTGGATCGAGTTCATGAAGACCATATCCAGTTGCCTGGCCCTTACCTGGGTAAGGACTAGCATGTAATCCGGGGCAGGCTATTTCAGATGATTGCTCTCTGGAAATTAAAACTAATCTAGAAAGGCTATACCTACAAATTGATCATTGCTGTTTTTTGTTTGATACTCCCTTTAGTTCAAAGCCTTGTTCTCCAGTCTCTCAAGAACTTGTGAGTTGTCAATATTATTCCAAGAATATTTTGGCCTTCAACCTAGGATAACAAATAATTCTCAAGACACTACATATACATAGTTCCACATTCATTTTTCACCTCGAGGAAAATATATGTAAATTTAAGTGAGTGAGAAACAATATCAGGAACAACTTTAAGTCCACAGTAATTCATTTTTAAAAGTAAGACTTTCCTAAGTTTCACTCTGTGATTATCAGGACAAAACTAGATTTCTTAAAAAAACAAAACAAAACAAAAAACCCAGTTCACAACTGATTACAATAAATCTGTGGTAGATAGTTTTCAAAGAGGGCTTCCATAAATCCTCCCAATCTTGTATGCACACATCTTTGCAATTTGGCTTTGGCACACTTCCCATCAAATGAAGAAATGTATTTCTCCAACCTTTGAATCTATGCTTCCTCAGGTGACATTTTGGTCCATGTGATACTAGCAAATGTTACATAAGCAGGAGTTTGAAAGGTGTCTTTACATTGAGGCTTACCTTCTGCTGTTTGTAGTGACAATACTAAGACCAAGATGGCAATGAGCCTGATGTAGTCAGTTATAAATGAAAAGAAAAGATATGCCTAGCTGACAGCTTAACAAGGACTGGGCATGCAGGTGTAGCCATTGTAGATCTTCTATACATAACTGAGTCTGCAGGTAAGTACAGCTTTATGAATTACCCCAGGTGAAACCAGCCAAAAAACATCTGCTGGGACACAGCCCCAATTCCCAATCCAGAGAGCCATAAGCAAATAGAGCAGTTGTTTTATTTTTTGCTACTGGAATGGTTTTGTATGTAGCAATGAATGATTCAAAAATTAGCACCAGAACTTGTGTGTTGAGTTACAAAAAATAGGTTCACTGGCTTTGATATTGATTCGCAAAAAGAGGCTGGCAAAGAAACTATTAGTCAAGGCTAGAAAAAAACATTTATAGATTTTAATATATATATATATATATATAAATAATCAGAGAGGAAAAGAGAAGGAAGGGGGGGGGAGAGAGAGAGAGAGAGAGAGAGAGAGAGAGAGAGAGAGAGAGAGAGACATCAATGATGAGAGAGAATCATTGATCAGCTGCCTCCTGTACACCCACTACTAGGGATTGAGCCTCCAATCTGGGCATGTGCCCTTGACTGGAATTAAACTCAGGACCCTTCAATCTGTAGGCCGACACTCTATCCATTGAGACAAACCAGCCAGAGCAAGACTAGAAAAGTTTTAAAAGGTTTTTAGAGGCTGCAAAAGTGGCAATCCCTGTTCTCTACCCATGAATCAATTGGTAAAACTGGTGCCTATGGCAATCTTGGGTCTGTTTGTGATAGATGTGTGCAAAGATGACCACTATCCATTCCACTCTCTCCTGTACCTGTGGTCCTCTTTACATCAATATTGGAGTCTTTCTCTTGAATTTTCTATCTCTGTATGTTAAGCTCTAGAAAGAGAGAGAGAGATATAAGCCAAAGCAAATGTTTAATTTACAAGCAGAATCCAGAAAAAAAATGTTAGAAGCCAGAATTTGTTGAGTTGAGAAATTAAACTATTTACAAATCTATGCTCCCTAGCCAATGAAGGGAATCAACATTTTGCCACCCTAAAAACATGCTTTTTTTGGATCTTGATTTTAAGCTGGTTATTAAGAAATGAAAGAATCAGAAAGAACTTGTGACATTCATCCTTTCCTGCCTAAGAAATTAAGATGGAAAAGTCTGTTCCAGGAAGGGAATGTTAGCACAGTCATTTTAGCATGAGATAGGAAGGATCCAAGCCTGTAGCTAGATTCTCTCCCTATGTCTCACTGTGTCTGGGTTGACTAACAGGAATTTGTTTATATGAGTTCAGCTCTTCCTTGGCAACCTGTAATTTGCCTATTCCTCCTTCAAAATCCCAAAACCCTGCCTACTTTTCTGTTTTGTCCATAATGGCAGCTAAGCCTAAATTGCCCAATGCATCTGGTGTTACATTCTTACTATCTCCCCAAATGTGCATTCATATAGTAAACTTTGGAATTTTCTCCTGTTAATCTGTCTCTGTTAATTTAATTATTAACCCAACTATAGAAACTAGAAAGCTTGGATAAGAAAAAAAATTTTTAGCACCCCTACTAGAAAAAGACTTTAAGAAAATGACATCATCTGAAGATTAAAGACCAAATATGTGCTGTGGCTGTGCAATCTTTTCAGGTTAAACACACTTGATTCAGGTAGACTTTATCATTCCCAATTTGGAGGCTGTGAAACTCAAATCCTGAAAGACAAAAATCAGTGGTTTTCAAATTTTGTTCCACAGAGCATTGCTTCCTGAGCCCAGTGATACTGAGTGGTGGGTTACACATGATAAAGAGAAAGAACCAAGTGAGTTGAAGTCTGGGTCTTTTATTCTACTTCAGGGAGAAAGTTATGCCTTTATCTACCATAAATATTTGGTTTCCATATAAGATTTGCTTTTTGGAACTGGCTCCTTCTTACATCATATTCCAGAAATTTATTATAATTATGAGATGCCTATTTAATAGGACCCGTTACATCAGATGTCAATGGCTGATGATAATAGATTGGCATACATTAATGTTTAGTTATTACATACAAGCACTGTTCTATGAACTCTATATACACTCATTTAAACCTTCCAATCATTCTACAAGCTAGGATGAGCATAATCCCCATTTTATGATGAAAACCAAATTTGAAAAAGATTAAGTAATTTGACTGAGATCAGACAGTGAAAAAGGATTTTAAACCCAGGATGCCTGAAAATGTTTTACTAAAGCGATCTTTAGGCAAGTCACTTTTAATTTATTTTATTTTTACCATCCTCAAGGGAAAGCAAAAAAAATCTTTTTTTTTTAAATTCTTTCTCATTTATAAGGATAACATCTGTGACAAAAGTTCTCATTTATCGTGAAATCTTCATTTGAGAGGAAGCACTTTTAGTAGATGGCATTTTAATATGGTTTAGGAAACTCATTATATGTAGGAAAGCACAATAGGTGAATTTGTGCTACAATCTGCCTAGTCTGTTAAATAAATATATAAAATGGGGCTTAAAATATGAGCCTAAAGTCAAATACCTTATGTTGCAAACAAACTTGTCGCATCAGTGAAAATGCCCAGCTGTTCTCCTTTTTCACTCCTGACATCAGCCATCTGTTCCTGCATGCCAGGGGTTCTTCATCTTGCTGTCTTAGGGAGTGTTTCCTCAAGACCCTAAGGTACCAGGAAACCAAAGTCTGGCCAATGAACTAAGAAAGAGATGTTTTGACCTTTAGAAAATATGTTTTATGTTAGTTCTCTCCATTCTTTTACTCCCCATCTCCCACTCCTTACTCCATTTGAGCAATTTCCTTTCAGCATGGTTGGATGGGAAAATATATTTAGTAGTTGCTAAAAACATGATCTGTAAAAGTACAGATGATAAAATGGACATGAAGAGAGTTTAAGTTGACACCAATGAAAAGATGATGGACAGGGATCTAAATGTAGATAGTCAGACTCCAGCTTCTGTGTTCCAGCCCACTCTGGAATACTGCTTCAAGGACCAATAAAACTCGTCTAAAGAGAAAACATTACCTTTGAGTCAATTTTAAAGTCTGTAAAGAATAAACATGTTTTAATAATATAAAAATGATCTTTTGGGATTTTTGTTTCATACAAAAAAAGTGCTTTGGAAAGCTATGAGTTCCATTTGAATCTAAATTTCATTGTATTGATACCATCTTTTCTCTTGTGAAATGTGATTCTCATTGAAGTCCGGTTCTGATCAGTTAGCAGCCCTGTGCTCAATACAGTACCCCAGTGTTCAGATTAAGCTGTAAATCTTGACTTCAAATATACTATCCAATTACACCAAAAGGGCACTTGTGTTTGTCTGTCAGTGTTTAGTAGCTAAAAATGGTTCGTGATAAATATACTTCTCTTATTTTTTGACTTTTTATTACATTGTTCTTCAATGTTTTTTAATTTAGAAGTCATTATTTAAGCCCAAAGTTCCATGTATAATATGCATCTTCATTTGTAATAAATTATTTCAGGAAAAGATTAAAATTATAGTTACTGCATTATCAGGAACTGTATTCTACCCAGTTAGCCTTGAGCAAAAAGTGAGTGTCACATTCTGCAGCTGTGTTATATACTCAGTAATATTTGTTTATTAATTAATTATATTCATTAATACAGTTTTGCATCTGATTATACAAAACAATAAAAATACATCTATTGCTTGTCTCATAAAATGTAAGATAAAGCATACCCCCACATTATTATTCATCTATAGGGATTGAGTAATTGAGGGTGTTCAGGAACACTGATTATATACATTAGAGTAATTACGACCATGGGCTCTAATTATGTTGGTAAAATGTGGCATTGGATTTCTCTGAGTGATTGACTTGCCTCTTTATCAAAGTGCAGGTGACTTGGGAGTTAAGAGAACAGCCAAAAATGAGGAACATAGGTGGGAAAGAAAAAAGTTCTCTGCCTACCTACTCCTTACTATGAAATGTGGGTTTTTTTTCCTTTTTCTTTTTTCTTCCCTTCCTACTTTCCTTCTAGTTTTAAAAAAATTGAAAATGAGCTCAGCAGGCATGGCTCAGTGGTTGAGCATGGATCTATGAACCAGGAGGTCATGGTTCAATTCCCGGTCAGGGCACATGCCTGGGTTGCTGGCTTGATCCTTAGCATGGGGCCTGCAGGAGGCATCCAATGGATGATTCCCTCTCCCTTCCTCTCTGGAATCAAGAAAACTGTATTTTAAAAAAAATCAGAATGAGGCAAATGCAAGAAGGAGAAAATGACTTTTAACACTCTTTTTTTTGCCTTTCAAAATTTTAAATTGTTCTTGCTTGGCATTTGGTTTGGTTGGTTGGTTGATCAAGACCCTCATTACTCCAGGACTGTTGTTATCATTCCCTTTCTTTAGACTTTTCAAGCATTAAGTGATTATCTTATGTATAAAAAGGGCCAGGAAATACACAACCTTTCATTCTCAAAAATTAATTAATCAGTTTAGATTTTATGTTCTTTTTAAGATAGAGAACAGGGACCTGAAAAGATGGATTTTTAATGCCCTCACCGGTTTTGCTCAGTGGATAGAGCGTCAGTCTGCAGACTCAAGGGTCCCAGGTTCGATTCCGGCCAAGGGCATGTACCTTGGTTGCAGGCACATCCTCAGTGGGGAGTGTGCAGGAGGCAGCTAATCGATGTTTCTAACTCTCTATCCCTCTCCCTTCCTCTCTGTAAAAAAATCAATAAAATACATTTTTTTAAAAGAAAGATGGATTTTTTAAAAAGGTTAATTTAGAGTGCAGGTGAGGAAAAGGGAGAGCACACATTTGAAGCATAAAAAAAAGATGAGAGACAGCGCAATCTCATTCCCTTAGAGAGACACTTGGCTGTTTTCTAAAGTTGAAAAACTAAATGAATTCTTTATATATTGCCTTTAACATAATTATAAAAACTAATTATACAGAATTAAAAAGTTGAATAAATGGCAACATCGGAAACTATTGTTTTGGAAACTGTTTTGCGTTTGCTTTTTCACTCAGCTACATATGTAAATAATAAATTTGTGTGCTTCTTAAAATTTTAATGTTTTTCAGTTTCTAGATTTTTTTTTTTTTTTTTTTTTTGGTCCTGAACTTTTTGTACTCAGATGTTTGGATCATTTCATGATGAACAGTAAAAGAGAACTTGGCTAAAACGACAGTAAACCTTTTAAATCAATTTTATAATTTTCTACTTATCCATTAGGTTCATTCAGAAAGTAGACTGTCATCATACTGCCCATAATAATGATAGTTTCTTTGAGAAAAAGTGGAGGCACATTGTGAATTATGTGGTTTGGTATTTCTAAGCTACATTACCTGGGCCTGCTAGAACTGCAGAAAGGCACCTGGGAAGCATGAGGAGGCACCAATTACATTTTGCTGGGCCATGCAATCAGTAGAGACTAGACCCAGGAGACAGATTGCCTGGGTTCCAATCCACGCTGAGATACTTACTAGTGAAGAAAAAGTGAGCAAGTTGCATCAATTCTTTGTGCCCATGTTGTCTCACCTCCATAATGAAACTTAATAATAATAATAATAATAATAAGAAGAAGAAGAAGAAGAAGAAGAAGAAGAATACCTATTCAATTAGGCTTGTTGATGAAGTCTAAGTTAATTAATTTATGTAAATTGATGATAACAGTTTCTGGCATGCGAAGGCACTCAGAAAAAGTTTGCTATTATTATTTTTATTTTGCATCTGGGTTATAATTAATAGTGATTAGATTTTGTAAACAGTGGTATGAATTATGGCAGACAAGAAGGAAATCTTGTTTTTTACATCCAATATTATTTTGTATTGGTTTCAGGTGTACAGCATAGTAGTTAGACAATCATATAGTTTACAAAGTGGGTCCTCTGATATTTTCAGTACCCACCTGGCACCATACATAGTTATTACAAAAGTATTGACTATAAGGCTATAAGCAACTCTTAATTGATGGCTTATTCAAATAGTAGTTTGATCGTTTTGAATAAAGAAGCTCAAATGATTCTTCTAAAAAGTCCTTCTTGTTAAATAGCGGTGTATGAAACTGGCATTTCACAGGGTGACCTGAGGCAGCAGCAGAAATTTATACCTGGTAGGGACCTGGTGAGTATTTTATTACCCAGAGGAGGAAACTAAAGTATTCAATTCTAGTAGGAGCTGTTCCGGAACCAATATTTTCTGATTTCCTGCTCAAGAATTTATTTCACAGTGTTTTTACAATAAACTAAGGGAGGCCTATGCCTCTTGGAGTAGTTAGTATTCTCCTCGTTTGGAAAAAAAAGTTTATTGGTGAAAGTGATTAGAGAGTAGCACTTTATAATTAAACAGAGAGAATAAAATCATGCTGTTTGAAATATATTTTCATAGGTCTAGCTGGCCAACCCTCTGACCCACCCACTCATCACCTTTAAAACAAGTTGTTTTCACTAGCATTTCTCTCTTGAATTAACAGCCTCCTTGTGCTACGCTGGGCAGCGGAGGGCCCAGTGGTCTTATGTAGCATACAGTTAAACTATAGAGTCACCCATTAAATAAACCTCATGGCATTTAGTGAGCATACTAGGTGGTTTCATTATATCTAATCCTCATGCCAAATTTTACTCTAAGCATTTTAGAGATGGATAAATTTATCCATTTTAAGACTACATAACTTATATAAGACTAAGCAGCTAATAAAATATATGTCTAATATTTAATTCCAGTGGTTCTGATTCCAAAGGCAGATCTCTTTCAAATATACCACATGCAACGTGTTTTCCCCTGGTCACTGCCAATTGGAATTGACAGTCTTCTGACTTCAGAGTTGCAAATAGCAATTTTCCAAGCCCTGGGGTCCAGTCGTGACAATAGCAGTGTCCTTGGGAACCAGAAGGGGAACGGAAGCATGTGATTGGAGAAAGTCACAGACTGCCTATACTCTGCCCTACACTCTCATTCCATAGCCATTTCCTGCTTTTGTTCTAACATTTCATGAGCACAGCAATATTTATATGCAATATTAAGGCAAAAAAGAGCATATTGATTTTATTGGCATCTATTGGGATTCAGGCTTTCTGGCTCCATACACTAACTTTTTGTCAGTATTGGATGGAGGAGCTCTGAGCTGTCCCCACACTGCTTGAGCTCTTATTTCAAGGTTTGAATTTTTTGGTTGCCCTTTATATTTTAAAAAGAAAGATGTATGTAACTAAGCATTTATGGGGACATCCAGGGTATGTGTATGTGTTCTTTTTTCTTTTTCTTTTTTCTCTTTTGCAAATATATGCTGAATCTGGCTTGGTGATGCCTACTATCTTCAGTAGATGCTACTCAAATATAATTTTTTACACTTCTGTACATGTTGCATATTGAGGTTTTAGGAATCCAAAAGCATAAAGAATATAACTAGGCCTCAACAATATGTGGGATATTTGTTTCTCTCTTTAGCAATTCAAATAGCTTCTCTTGGTTTAGTTTAGGGTCACACTGGCTACTGCACACTCAAAGCTTGGGGCTCACCCTTCCAAAGGAGCCTAGTTAACAATGTCGTTGCATCACCAGGGCACAGGATAGCATCATGAGGCCATAAACTCATGGTGGAACCTTCAGGCCAGGCCAGTTTTCTCCAGCAGATGCTCTAGTGCGGGGAAGGAGGCCACAGTAGTCCCCTCTGCCAAGGCTTCGTAATACCCAGTATGGGAGGCAGTCTACCCTGCAGCTGCCCAGGGTGATGTTACTATAAAACGTAGATTAATCATTTGCAACTGAAACTAAGAAGGCTTTTGAGAATCACTTGGTATATTTCTTGTTCTGTGAGAGATGTTGCCTTTCTAATTTGTATGTTGCTACATTCATTTTTCTATAAGACCATTAGGATTTTAGGAGATTCTGGACTAGGTTGACATTTCCCTGATGACGTACATGATTGTTGAGGTCCCTCTGCAGCTTTAAGTAACAGAAAACCCAATTCAAATCATCAGCAGTAATAAGAGGAATTTATTGGCTCACAAAATGGAAACAGTTTACAGATAAGGCTGGTTCCTGGGGAGACTTCTAGTGGCAGCTCAGTGACATCCTCACCATGTCTTGGCAGGCTCTCTGATTTCATTTTTAGGCTCTGGAATGTACCCCACACTCACCTGTACAGCAGCAAGAGAAAAGGGAGAAGAGCCCCCAGCAGGCTTCTGCTCAGATGTTCAGACTCAGTCTCTTTCATTGGCTTCCACTTTATCACGCATCCATTCCTGAACCAATGACTGAGGGAGACAAGTTAAACAGAACATAAGGATTGGCTTAAACCAATCAGGCCCCTCCCGCAAAGAATGAAGGTAGATGTGGTGGGGTCAGTCCCAGCAAAGTGTGAGGCTGGAACACAATGGTAGAGAGGTAATTTACCGAAAGGAAATTAGAGTGCTGCTGGCAGAGAAAAGGGGGGTGGGGGGGGGGGCAAAGGAAGCTAACAAGGCAGCCAATAAGTGCTGATGACAGAGGCAATCCCAGATTTCCTGCATGAGCTTAAATTGGTTACCGAGAAATGGAGCATAGATAACATTCCTTTGGAGCAACTACCCTGAAAATCTTGAGACTCTGGCACCAGAATGTCCAGGAATCCCAGGTCAAGACGTGAGAAGGAGAAAGGGTATCCATGTTTTCTGCCCAATGGGATACCTTGGCAATATCAAATGGCTTTGAAGATTAGAATTATTGCATTATTTTTATCATGAACCAGTATGGGTTTCTATTTTTCTGAAAAGGGTTCTTTTGAGCAGAAAAGGTCCATGGAGATCTAATCATTTCACTTTGTGTCATGTCTTGGCTTTCCTTAGAGGCTGAGACTTGCAGGAAAACCAAGGCATGGTAATGTCTTCTGTCAGTTATTTAAATACAGGACAACCCGAGAACTGAGAATAGTGACTATTCCAGGGGCAAACTCAGCATCATCGAAGCAAATATTTAGATATTGGAGCAGCATTGTATAGTAGACAATCCGGACTTGCAATTCTAACATTAGTTGAATCTGTAATTAAGGCATGACTTTCCTCAGTCTCAATTTCCTCATCTCTAAGAAGGAATCCTATTGCATGCATCTTGGAGGAGAAGAATTAAATGTGATCTATACCTACATACAGTCAACCCTTGAACAACGCAGGGCTTAGTGTCACTGAGCTCCCACACAACCAAAACGTCTCGCATAACTTTTGACCTCCCCAAAACTTAACTCCTTAAAGCCACTGCTGATCAGAAGCCTTACCGATCACATAAGGAGTCAATTAACACATGCATATTACACATAGTCAGTGCAATAGTAAAGAATACAAACTATGAGGCCAGAGCCTGGGCTTGAATGCAGATTCTCCCATTGACTCATTGCTGACATGAGGCGAGTTGCTTAACTTCTCTGTGCCTCAGTTTTTTTATCTGTAAAACGGTGATTAAAAATATCTGATGTTAAAGAAATGTGAGGCATTCCTCTAAACCTAAGTGTGTGTGAACTCAGTTACCTTCACAATAACCCACGTAGTGGTACAACACTACCACTATTTTACAGATTGGGAAATTAATTACAGAAAGTAGCTTAGCCAAGTGATGATGTTCCTGTGATAACAATCAAGACAGTGGGGGCTCTGCAGTCACTGTTAGCCACGAGCTCTGTTACAATATATCTTCACCTCGAAGCCCTTCCCATATATTATCTCATTTCATCTACTCAAAATGAAGATATTCTAAAACATGGCTTCTATAGCACTGCTAATTTTCAGAGATGGACTAAGGAACAGTGAGCAGAAATAAACAATTCAGGTTTACAGAGCTGGTACGTGTTCATGCCTGATTTTGCAACCTACATTCTTAGAAACCTAAACCACACTGCCTTCATTTTAATGACACCTGCAGACTGAGAATTTTGTACAAATACACACAGTCCCCTGGTCTAATTGGAGAATTTGGAGTTCAGCAGAATTCTCCTCTCTCCCACACAACGCCCATAACATGCCTTATTACCTAACATGTACTGGGGCTTTTGTTACTGGATTTTCCCTTCACTCCCCCACAGCTCTGCTGTCACTGGCCTGTGGTGTCAGAGGCCTATTTGTGCAACCTAATTGCAGTGATAGGCAGAGGGTAAGAGTATCATTGGTGACTTTGAAATTTTTTCTGTGCCAAGACTTGCCTAGCAGCAAGAAGTTTTGAGTGATTGCAAGAAAAAAAAAAAAAAAATATATATATATATATATATATATATATATATATATATATATATGGTGTATGTTGTTTGTTTTTTTCTTTTTGACTTACCCATGGACTGTACATGTTGCACTCACATTTTTTATAACACTTTTTCACTGCCTTTAAAATCGGTGCATATACATCATGCAATGCTGGAACACACAGAAAACTGCATGGAAGATATTAAACAGATTTATGTATCTTATCACCTAAAGATAGCTGTGGCTAACATTTAGTATCAGTTGTAGTTTATCCAGCCTCTTTGATATATGTATTCGTGTAGGGTGTATATAATAAAGTGGTGTTTTCTGTGGTCTGAATCACTTCAGACACAAACATTATTTTTATCAAGCATTTAATCCAGTTGAGTTATGTCAACTCTTTTTTTCCCTAGAAGATAACACTTTCCTGAATACCTCTTTGGAAAGTCTTCAGATTGGAAACAGTTAATTAAAGGTCTGTTTAGTTAAAAAGTTCAATCTCATATTTAAAGGCTTTTCACTTCCTCATGAGGGCCAGGAAGGAGAGAAGGAAGGATCTGGCTGCTGTTGTAATTCTCCCATAATCAGTTGCCAACAGCTCTTTTTGGATGAAAATATAAATCATTTGTTAAATGAAGTATGCACATTTTTCAATGTGTCATCTGCCTTTTAAAGTTGGTATAATTATCCTATCTAATAAAGAGGGAATATGCTAATTGACACTCATGCTGTCTCAAAGATGGCGGTGCCCAAAGCCAATAAAAAGGAAATATGCTAATTGACTGCCATGCCCTCAAAGATGGCAGCACCCACAGCCAAAAGATGGCGGCACCCAGTCCCCTCAGCCCTGTCGCAGTGGCAGACGTGTGGCTGCTCCACTAGACTGCCTCCAGAGTCCCCCAGTCACCTCAGCCACCCAGCCACCCAGGGCCGGCCAAGGTGCAGGCAAGCCTTGGATGGTGGCTGCCCTGCTGCCCAGGGCCGGCCAAGGCTCAGGTAACCAGGGCCGGCTGAGGCTTGCACTGCTAGCAGTGGCAGCAGCAGAGGTGTGATGGGCGTTGCCTTCCCCTGATTGCTGGGTTGCCTCCCACCCCTGAGGGCTCCTGGACTGTGAGAGGGGCAGGCCGGGCAGAGGGACCCCCCTCCAGTGCATGAATTTTCATGCACCGGGCCTCTAGTTTTATAATATTTGAAATCATTTAAAAATATTATATGTGACAAAATCTGGCAAACTTTTCCTATGGATTCTCCCTTCCTCATCCTAAAATGAGAAAATATGTCTCTGAAGTCACATCCTTCTCTAATTCTTTCATTAAATATCGACTTACATGTCCTTTCCATATATTATCTCACTTAATCCACTCAAAAGGAAAGCAATCTAAGACCCTAGATTGTACTAATTTCTAAAAGTACTAATAGAAATATTTAGTTTTGCAACACATTTGGAATTCATTGTGTGTATAACAAGAGAGGTGGATCTCAACTTTTGTTTTGTTCCTCTAGTAATTAATAAATTCTCCCAATAATTATTATTGAAAAAGCCTTTCTCCATGAGATTAAAGTGCCCAATTTACCTTTACTATGGTTTTATGAGGTTTTTGTTTGTTTGTTTTGTGTGTGCTCTTTCTTGTATCTGCTCATTTGTTTCTAAGAAAGTATCACAAGTTTAAATTATTATAGAAAACTTGTGTATAGTTAATAAATATAAATAGTTCTAAATTATAAGTAGTGCTAAATAGTTCCCTTACATTGGTTTTTCCCCCTCCCCCAAATAGCTTAGTAATCACTACCTTTACATTTTACTTTTTTTTTTTACTTTAAAACAACTTTGTCAATATTTTTAATTACATGAGATTTTGATTTCAGTTGGAATCATTTTATAAATTTATTCACTGGTAATTGAACATCTATAAATTCATTAAGGGGTAATTAAAGTATTGAAAGTTAAGTTGGCCCTTTATTTTTTATAATTGAAAGTTATATTTTTAAATAAAATGTGTTTTAATAATACATTTTATAGTCTATTATGTTAATGGTGGTATCTTTGTCTAATTCCCTACTTACCAGGAATAACATTTATGTTCTCCCTTATGTATGCTATTGATTCACTAAGTGAGAACATCCTTCTCATTATTTTTAGTATACTTTTCATTTATAAATAGCTATTTAATTATTTTGAAGAATTTTATTTGTAAGAAACATTTATTTTATTTTAACCTATTTATTGTAAACATAAACTTTTGATATTAATTTGTGTGTAGATCACTTATGCTTATTGAAATATTTGTGGGCGACTCAGCATATAGTCCATTTCTCAAAATTAAATCGGTTGTAGGGTGAATTGTCAATACATAATAGTAAGAGTGGTGAGGATAATAACGATTAAAATACATTGCACTGCTTCTTTGTATTAAGCAGTGTTTCATTTTTATCTGCATTATTTCACTTACTGTCACAATAACCCAGAAATTTATTTATTTTTCTTTTCAAGTGTTGTGCGCATAAAGTACCAAGTCCTCCAGAGATAGACTAACATAACCAAATTGTTTCTCTCAGAATTTATACCTAGTAAGTTGAAAATTGGTATTTAAATGTATTTTTATCTATTTCCAAAGCCCAGATCTATCAGCTAAGATATTATTGATTCAAGCTTTATGTCATTTTAACAATATTTCTTGATCTTGATCCAAAAGAAAAGTTAGTATCTTACAATAATTTACTGCATGTGTAATTATTTTATTTATATTCATACTATACTACTAGGTAAGTTATGACTCATGACTTTATATCTTAATTTATTTCCATATAATGCTTTTATTTCTCTCTGAAATTTCACATCATATGAATTTAACATTGTTTCTATTTGCTTTTCTTTTAAATATCTCTCCAAAATTTTAATTGTTACAATTTTGGTCTCATTTTGTTTTAGATATTATAATTAGTATTTATATGATTTATGTTTTATTAACTGACAAATAATATCTGTATTTAAAAATAGTTTTACTCCTTTATAATTCCATCATAGGTAGTAAAGTTATACTTACATGTTTTATACCTATGTAAGTTTTTTTTTCTCTTAGTTTCCATTATTATGGGCTCAATTTTATTCTTTCAATATTGACTTGAAGTCCTAACCCCCCTGGGACTCAGAATGCATGTATTTGGAGATAAGGCCTTAATGAGGTGATTAAAGTAAAATGTCTCCTTAAAGGGAACCTGATCCAATATGACTGGTATTCTAAAATAAAATAGGAAATTTGGCCCTGGCTGGTTGCTCAGTGGTTAGAGCATGGGCCCAAATATTGAAGGGTTACGGGTTCCATTCCAGTCAAGGGCACATACCTCGGTTGCAGGCTTGATCCCTGTCCAGGTCAGGGCACGTGCGGGACGCAACCAATCAATATGGCTCTCTCATATCGGTGTGTCTCTTTCTCTCTTCCCCTCCCTCCCACTCTCTCTAAAAATCAATGGGAAAAGAAATCCTCAGGTGAGGATTAACAAACAACAACCACAACAAAGAATAGGAAATTTGGGCCCACATGAAAGGACAACCACATGAGGACACAATGAGAAGGAGAAATGCTTCAGAAGAAATCAACCCTGCTGACACCTTCATCTTAGACTTCTAGACTCTAAACTTATGAGAAAATAAATTTCTATTGTTTCAACCACCCAGTCTGTAGCATTTGGTAATAACAGTCCAGGTAAACTAATACACACAGCTGTTCTAGTGGGAGATGGTGATAGGACTGATGATGTCTAAACTTTAACTCCTCCAGGGATAAGCAAGCCATTGAGCTAAGAGAAAGCAGGAAAAAAAAAATGGCAAGAACTTGAATTTCTTTGAACAATTTAAGATGGTTGAATTGTTTTTGTACTTTAACTCACAAGAACAAGATAATTTTCTTTGGCCTTGAATTTACAGTAGAAAAGGAACTTCGTATTGAATTTACTTATTTCCAGTCATTTGATTTGGGGAAGAGTTAATTTCTACTTTTGGGAATCTCTGTGTTGCTGGATTTTATAATAAGAGCATCATCTTTTATTAATTGATTTTACTATAGACCCTCTCAAAGCCTCTTTGAGATAAATGAGGCTGAATTTAATTTGGGATAGAAAGTAAATAGGGTATATATTTTCAGCTTGAATTTAGTGTGAGACTATGGCTGATATAATTAATACCTGAAATTATCCATTCTATATCTTCCTGGAGGCGAAATCTCCTCTACCCACCAGTAGTCCCAAAAGGATATCCAAAAATACAATTACCAGATACACATACACACAGGGACTCATACACACACATAAACATTGACAATATAACAAGGTGACCTTCAAAATATTGGAAGGAATACTTTGGTAAGCTGCTTATTTGGGAGGGGCATTGGTGACACCCCAAGATGTATATTAAGAATAAATACAGTTAAACTTTCTTTTGAGGAGACTAGCATTGGTTTTTGATTGTTTAGTGAGTTTTCACTTTTGGGAATTGAACTGAATTTCTCAGTATAATGAAAGAGAGCCAGAAAGCTATAAATAGTGGTCGTTCTTTGTTACCTCTGCCCTTATTCCACACATCATTTATTCTTCTCTATAAATAATATTAATGGCATATTATTTTAAAGGGGTACCTGACTTGATAAGACCAGTAATACCTAGGGTACCAACAAGGACTAGACCTTCCCTGACACTGAGATTCCACCAAATGAAGAGCCCTGGAAGATATTGAAAGAGTTTTTCCTTCAACATGTTGTAATGTCATGAAACCTGCGCACAATTTATGTAGACTATTAGATTTACAGAGTAAAGGCAGAGGTGGATAACTAATGTTTATTGAGTTTGAATGTCTAAAAATTGTCTTTTTTAAATGCTAGGTAGGAAATCCAGTAGAACACAGAGTCTAAGGCGCTCAGGGAAAATATAAAGAGATGAAAAAAATGGAGCAAATTATTTAAAGTCAAGGGACCCAAACCTTCTCTGACATACTAGACAAGCTCAGACTGCTAATGATTGACTGTCTTATCAAATTGGTAAGCCCTGGGATGCGTGGAGGCAGTCTATCTAGCAAACTCTAGCAGAAGATCCCACCTCATCCATCTGGGATTTATGATGTCCAGCTCTCATGAGGCCATATGTAAGGATCTTCATTCAGGATTATTGCACCGAAATCAAACCTACCCTACAATGAACTGGCTACACTTCAAGTAACTGCCATGTTGAAACCCTGCTTTGTTAGGTTTTATATCGATGAGATAGGCTAATTCAGCCTATTACAGATGAGAAACTTGTGTCTAAGGAAGTTAAATAACATATCTAAATTCATACAATTAGTATGTAGAATAGTTTGCAACCAAAACTTATCTCACCCTAAAATGTGTCACTTACCAAGACACTACTGAGTCTTCCTGTAAGAGAATTTAGAAATGTTGTATTGACATTGAATACTAGTCAATGTGGAAAGCTAGCCTCAGAAACAATAAACAATTGTATGAAAGTATGTTACTTAATAATGCGTTGAGAAAGAGAGAGGACTCAGAGAGGTAAAGGAAATATCTACAGCACACAAGTATATGTGTAGTCTTATTCTCCACTTGGGAAAGAACTGAGTTGACTCATTATTTATGTTGAGAGTCTTAGTCAAAGTTTGAGGCCACAACCTTAAACTACTCACCCCAGCAGTATTTACTGGTATTTAGCATATACTTGGAGTTTCTTGCTTTTCTTATGAAAAACACAAGGTGCAATTCAAAGACCCTTTTCCTTTTTCTCAAATAAAAAATAGGCCTTAAACATTATAATGAAGAAAAACACACACAGAATAGCAAAGTAAGAAATATAGGACATGTCCTTCAGTTATTTATTGTAGTGTGAATAAATCTCAGATTCATTTATGAGATCAAATTTTACAAAGAAAGGCAAGTCATATGCTGGGTACATTTGCACTACTATCTACTATGGGTCAGAAGAATACAGTTGTAAATAGAAATGTTGGTCATTCCCAAAGTCAGGATTCTGTTCCTGTCCTGAAAGACTACCTTTGATATGTGTGAAATAAACTAGTTCCATCTGGGTATATCTGGGGGATCTTGCTGTTAAAAGTTGATAAAACACAATTGTGTTTTAGAAACTTATATAAACACCCACCATCCATATCAAGTACCAAACAACAGAATGAGAGCTAAAATGCCCTCCTATGAGAGAGGATGAAAGGAGAATGAGAGTCAAAGCAAGAACAAGAGAATAAGAGAGGAAGTATGAATAGGAGGAAGGAAGAAATAAAGGAGAGAGAGAGAGAGAGAGAGAGAGAGAGAGAGAGAGAGAGAGAGAGAGAGAGAGAGAATACATATTAACAGAGGAACCAAAATGGTCTGGTTTTCTTGTTTTCAAAATGCATTTGAATTCACACCCTGCATTTGTTTTTCCTGCTTTGTAAGAATATTTTGCAACACTCATTCTATTTATGTATCATTAATAACACTGAATGGTCACACAGGCCAATCTCAGTTTCATATAATATCTTAGAAAGTTCTTTTTTTGCCTTATTGTTTATTTATTTATTTTTTCCGCTTTAAAGGAAGAATGAAAAAACCTCTGAGTGTTTCTCCCATCTTTTCTGTTCTGTCTTTTATAACACAAGTTATATTATTGCCATAATGGGTTGCAGGCTATTACGGTTTGAAAAATGTCAAAATGCAATCTTAAATAATAGCCATAAGTGATGAAAAACCTTTCTGTTACATTGTTACCACGTCAACTACACAAAGCAAGATATTTTGCATTTAGATATTTTGTTGTCCTGGTACCATTTTTTGTATTACATTCTATTTGAATATCAACCAACAAATTATTTTTGGAACAAAATACAAACTGTAAACAGAAAGGTTGAAGAGAGGTATTGAGAGGCAGACAGAAGAGCAAGAGAGAAACAGAGAGAAAAAAGTGTGAAAAGTAGGAACTCAGTATTTCCCGATGGTCAATGACTGCTATTGCTGTCACCTGTTTAGAAACAATCACATCAATTTTGCCAAGACTAAAGTCTATAAATAATTTCCCTGGGCCTCAACTGTCTCATTTAAAACACTATGAGTTAGATTAGCTTATCTCAAGCCCTGAAATTTTACTCAGATGAGCTTGGTGTCTGGTTGCCAGGCTTCTGCCCTAGTGGATTTTGTATAGCAGCCATCATTAGGGGAAAGAATTGTTAGTATATCAAATGGTATGGTCGAGCTGGACTACAAGATAAATGAGGCTTCTGGTTTCATGTTCCTATGGCTGTTTGTCCTTATGTGTTGTAAGTACCCAAAGGCCCTAATGAGACAAATTTAAATAAATAAGCAAAATGGTGTAGCATTGCTATTTATCACTTAGATTTAAATGTGTTGTTTCTATGGAAGCTTTATTTTAGAAAAATAAGTGCAATACTTTTTTCTTATGCTTCTGTCAATATCACTGCTAAGTTGGGAAGAGATCTCTCTACACATGACAATCCGTTAGTCCCCCAGGACCTCACCCAAAATCCAGGAAGTATCATTGATGCCCTTGTCAGGAGCAAGTCATCTTGCAGCAACCGTACTGCATGATAGCTTAGATTTTTTGCCATTTTCCTCTGGAGAAATGTAAACCTAGTGGGAAATATTTCTCATAACTCAGGGGAGCACACACAAATTTAGCTGCAGTTCTCTGTGGCCCACATATAAATAATGATGGAAGAATCCAGCAGGGCACCTGGCACATAATAGACGCTTAGGAAATGTGCATTGACAAATGCATGGATGGCCTTTTCACATTCTCCCTGCATTTCTTTGGAGTGTACGTCCACTTCTAAAAATAATAACAACACATAGGTAATTCCTATTCGAAAGACTAAAGAACTGCAATCAGAGCTTAGATCAGTTCAATAAGGACTTGGTCTTGAGCCCCCCTGTTCACTATCATGTCGTCCGGTCTAGAAGTCACTGCTGGAGGAAACAGATGTCTTGCTGTACCACTCGATAAAAATTCACTTTTTTGGAAGAAACTGCAGACTCATGAGAAAACTTGAGCACTTTTGTGGGTTTCTCGCCCGCGCTGCCATCCATCACCGGCTGGAATGGAACCGTTCCGCTGGAGAGCATCATTAGCAGCCTCATCCAGCGCTCCGTGCCTTACGCCTCCACAGTGCTCAGCTGCTGTTCCCACCTGGCACCAGCTCATGGAAAGGAACAGCAGAAGGCAAATAAAACAAGAACAAGAGGCTGGGATGGAAGCCAGATGAGGTAGAATGAGCATAGGGGCTGGGAGAAATGGAATCTGAATTCTAATTGACGCGTCGCCACAATCCATCTTCGGAAGTGTTGGTCCCATCTCTTTCAACATTCTCCTGCCTCTCAGAAGTTTTAAAGGTGGAGGAAAACAGGGAGAAGGACAGATGCTGTGAGTGGTATAGAAATGTCAATTAGGCCAACTGTTAAGTGCAAACAAAATTAGCATCAGCCAGAGGTTTTGAAGAGGTGAAAGCGAACCCTACCCTGAGATAGACCATGGCAACAATTGTGTCATTTTCTGCCTGTGAGTGGTGGGAATCTTTGGGTGGGAGATAAGAATTTGAGAATTTAAGGAGGATGAGAAAATTCAAGAACTTTCTCATCTCAAGCTTCATTGTCCCAAAGCTTTGGGTATCCAACATTCTCTAAGGTTTCTGTGATTCTGGAACTTAGCCATAAATCTGTATTCAAGATGTTTCTGTGTGGATTTTTCCCCCTCTGATAACCATTTATTGGAACTTATTGATTTCCCTTTTTTTTTTCTTTTCTTTCTTTCAGAATGAAAATAACCATTTTTTATTTGCTTGAGGGATAAAAAAGGGTATTTAAAACAATAGGTAACATAAAGGTACAGATTTTAAATATACACTTAAGACATTTGAGGTAAAATTTTGCTTAGCAAGAACCACATTTTAATTTTTTTGTTCTCTTGTTTATTTTGTTTTTTTAAGATTTGATAAATATTTATTTCTTGCCATCATATTGTTCAAATTTTTAATATTTTCCCCCTTTTTCTTCTTGAAGAAGAAGACCCTTTAACATTTCATATAATACTAGGCCTGTGGTGATGAACTCCTTTAGCTTTTTCTTGTCTGGGTAGTGCTTTATCTTTCATTCAGTGCTAAGTGTAGCATTGTTAGGTAGAGTAATCTTGGTTATAGGTCCTTGCTTTTCATCACTTTGGATATTTCTTGCCAATCCCTTCTGGCCTGAAAAGTTTCTGTTGAGTTATCAGCTGGCAGTTTTATGGGAGTTCCCTTATAGGTAACTAACTACTTTTCTCTTGCTGATTTTAAAATTCTCTCTTTGTCTTTAACTTTTAGCATTTTAATTATAATGTGGGCCTCTTTGAGTTCATCTTATTTGTGACTCTCAGTATTTCCTGGACTTGTATGTCTATTTCCTTCACCAGGTAAGGAGAGTTTTCTGCCATTTTTTCCCAATCAGTTCTTAATTTCTTCCTCTCTTTATCTTCTCCTTCCAGCACCCCATGATGTAAATGTTGGTATGCTTGAAGTTGTCTCAGAGGCTCCTTACATTATCCTCATTTTTTTTTATTCTTTTTGCTTTTCTGATTGCATGCTATCTGCTTCCTTGTATTCCAAATCAATGATTGGATTCTCAACTTCATCTACTCTACTATTGATTCCCTACAAATTATTCTTCATTTCAGTTAGTGCATCCTACATTTCTGACTGCTCCTTTTTGATGCTGCTGATGTTCTCACTAATTTCATTGACTATTCTTAAAACCTGTGTTTTGAACTCTGCATCTAGAAATTGCCTGTCTTCATTTTATTTAGTTCATTTTCTGGACTTTTGTTCTGTTCTTGTTTTTGTCTCCTCATTTGGGCAGCCTCTCTGTCTTTGTTTCTATGTGTGAGTAGGAGCTTGTATATCTCCCAGGTTTAGTAGAGTGGTCTAATGTAATAGGTGTCCTGTAGGGTCCAGGACAAAACCTCCTTGATCACCCAAGCTGGGCACTTGAGGTGCACCCTCCCTTGTGGGCTGTGTACATTCTCCTCTTGTAGGTGAGCCTTGATTGCCATTGGCATGTCAATGGGGAGGGGGGGGGATTTACCCCCAGCTGCAGGTCTGGCTGTGACCACCAACCTCTGGCCACCATGGAGGATCAGCTGTGCAGGGGCCCACCTCATAGAGCAGGACTTACTTTGGAGGTGCTTCAGTGCTGGCTGAGTCCACCCCTCGAGTGTGTTGCTTGCGAAGGTGGTTGGGTAGTGATGCTTTGATGTGGTCTGAAGCTGTCCACTGGGTGCACTGGCTCTGGGACCTTCTGAAAGATACAGGCCAAGGTCAGGCACCTCTTGTGTTCTACCCAGGGTCACCTTGCATGAGCTATAACATGATCTGTAATTAGCTGTTCTTCGTGCTGGGCTTGGAGGTTCCCAGGGGAGGCCAAACTGTGAGCCAAGGCTAGCTGCTTCTAGTGGCAGGCCTGGGGCCTCTTAGCAAGAGGAACGGGGCATGCTGAAGCCAGTTGCTGCATGTTTGAGAGATTTTAGGTGCCAGGAGCCGGTCCATGCTTGCTGTTTCAAGGGACCTGGCATATGTGGCATGCTGTTCTTGATATGTTTGCTCGCCTTCTTGGCACTATGTGTTTTAACCAAGGTCTCTGAGAAAGGTTGTTTCCCCAGGCAGGGATTTTCCCCTGAAGTTAAGGAGGGAATAAAACCTCTTAACTAAGTGCCAGGCGGGTAATTAATCACTTTAACTATGAACAATCATGCTTAAGTTACATAATCTTTACTCCCTGGAATGGAGATAAGAAAAGCCCTAACCTTTGTAATAGAGATTGATAGGATTGAATCAACTGGTATAAATACAGATGTAACAAGACAGCAAGACTCAGAACTTAGAAGACAGAGCTTAGAACACAGAACTAAGAAGACAGAACCAGGAGGCACAGAACCTACACAGAACGTTCTCTAGAGACAGAAGAACTTCGCTGGAGAAAACATGGCAAAAGATCCTGGACAGAAACTGGCCTCAGAACCTAGAGACAGAACCTAGCGAGAGAACATGGCAAAAGATCCTGGACTGAACCTGACTACAGAAATTGGCAAGAGAACCTGACTAGAACCTGGTGACTGAACCTGGCTGGAGAACCTGGACAGAACCTGGCTGGAGAATCTAGCGAGGGAACATGGCTACAGAACCTCACTGGAGAACCTGGAGAACCTGGCTGGAGAACCTAGCAAGACAACATGGACACAGAACCTGGCTGGAGAACTTAAGCAGAACCTCTCTGGAGATCGAGACCAGAACTTGGCTGGAGATCCTGGCTAGGCTGCTGATCAACTGAACGCTGTATCCGTGTCATTCCTTCTTCGCTAACTCCGTCTACGCCTTTGGGAACCCCTGGACCTGCTGGGGTTGGACCCTGGCATTTAGGGAAATCTGAAGCATGAGCCACTGTAGGATAATTGCACGGAAAGCCATTGGAAACAGCTTAGGTGGGACTGAAAGCTGGGTGGGGTGGGAGGTCAGGGAATCATTAGGGCAAACAGTGTGAGCCAGGTTGATGAAGTATCAGATTAGGTGCCTGCCTGCTGGCTGAGGGGGGAGAGTGGGTTATCAGAGGAACAATGTCCTCTGCCAGCACTTCTGCCTGAGAGAAAACTGCCTCTCCAGCTCTTGCTCTGATGCTGGACAATTCACTCTCTCCCTTTTGACTCTGGTGCCTTTCAAGATGTTTCCCCAGAGCTGGAGCTCAGAGGGAGAGAGTCTGAATAAGTCTGGGCATGGGCCCTTTAAGAAGAACTGCCCATGACTTCAGTAGTCCTCTGTCTCCCTGAGCCTCAATCTCCATTGACTTTTACAGCTAGAAGTTATGGAGATGTCTCTTCCTGGCACTGAAACAATAGACTTGAGGGGCCTGGTGTGGGGCTGGGACCCCTCACCTCATGGGGACTTCTGCAGCTGAAATTGTCTCCCAGTTTTTATCCACCACACATGGGTGTGGACTAGCCCATTCTGCATCTCAACCCTTCTTCCCACTCTCAGTTCAGCTTCTTTAATCCCCTAGTTGTGTGGCTTCCATTTTGCCAGATTTCAGGTGGTTCTGAATGATGGTTGTTCTGTAGTTTATTTGTAATTTTGATGTGATTGTGGGAGGAGGCCAGTACTGCATTTAGCTATGCTTCCACCTTGACTGGAAGTCAGGAGCTTCTTTATTTTTGAACAACTACAGCCTAAACAAACTCTGACTCTTATTTTGATATATCTTGCAAGATTTTTTTCAAGCTTATGAGTCGGTGTTTAAAATAATCTACAGGAACTGGGTTGTAATGATCTTAGGCTATTTCATTCTCAGGAGAGGTTTGCTATTTCCTAAGGTGGCAGATGTGTCTAATCTGTTTGCATTGCAGCTCATTTTCAAGAAGGTTGCAATGAGCCTATCTTAAGGAGCTCCCAGAACAAAATGCTTAGCATAATTATTGAATTCTCATGAGTGAAATGAAATCAGTAATTGAAATATATGGATTATGCAGATTTACATGAAAGAAAAAAAGCAAGATGCTGTGACCTGGTCAGGAAAGGCTTCTCAAATGAGATAAGTTAACATTTAAACTGGAACTGTGAAAAATGCATTATAATCAAGTACAGCTATAAGGACAACAACACACATGAGGATAGATCACCTCCAGGACTAATCAAGAATGCTGAGGGCATGGTATTCTATCACAGTAATTCAATTAATGTTTAGCTCTTCCACTTCATTCATTCATTCATTCATTCATTATTGCATTCATTCAACTACCATTTCATTCATCCAACTTCCATCTAGCAATCATTCGAGTTGCTGGGAAAGTCACCAAGGATTTAGAGATAAAGAATTATGGAGTTCAAAGTACTGTGTGGCCAACAAATATGTACATATAATTATACAGTGTATGTGTATGCCTAGATCAGTGGTTCTCAACCTTCCTAATGCCACGACCCTTTAATACAGTTCCTCATGTCTATCACCTCACAGAGAGGCTGACCAGAGAGATCTCTAGGCACCATTGCCTTGTACCCAAGACCGGAGTTAATATGGAATAACTGAATTTGCCTATATTAAATTGAAAATGCCCAGGGTGATTTACACTGGAATCTTTTCCAATCTGAATCCCAGGCAGCCACAGAGGTTTCCTCTTGTTCTCATCAAGGAGTCATACCATATACATAGCAAAAGAATGGTGAGAATCAGTTTAGAATCAAAATTAATTGAAGTTAGAAATTTAAGTGTCCACCGGAATTTTTCTCTGTGAGCTGAAGCCCTGATGAATCAGATGCAGTATGTGTTGTAATAAAGTATATGAATTATCTGTCTTGCTAACTCTCAGCATTATTGTACATAGAGTAGTATTGGGAGTCAGCTCTTGCCTAGCTGTGTGACCTTGGATATATTAACTGAACTATTTGAGCTTTAGTTTTCACATCTAGGTTAATAGTCATATTTGCTTCCCAGAATGGTTGTAAGGAAGAAAACAGAAAATGGAGATTTAAAGTGTATTGAAAATTGTAATAGACTATGCAAATACTGGTTCTCATCCTCCCCATAAAAGTAGAGACCAATAAGTTAGGTCATATTTAAAGACTAGGGGTAAGATATCTCTGCCTGAGCAATATTCGCAGCAGTATTTATAAATGGACCCAAGGGTAAGAAAGAATTGCTTCCCCAGTTGTGTTGTATTGATTACTGATAAACATTGTTTTGTATTATTTTTAATCTAGGAAATTTTTATACAAAGTGGCATATGTATTTTAAGATAATTGTAGTTTCATAAGTTCTTAGAACCTGGTTAAAAAGCATACTTGATTTCCTTCCTGTCAATTGTTGTTTCATTATCATCCTATTATGACACAAATAAGAATGACTCACATAACTAGGAAACAGAAACCAAGTTGTTGGTGGAATCTTTTAAAGAAGTGGTTTAGGAAGAACATATCTAAATGTATTGAAAATATTTTTGGAGTAAATAAGAGCATAAGAAAAGGAAACAAGTGGAATTTATTTTGTATTTAATATTGTATATAACAATGCTTATTGTTCCATCATCTTAAAAAAAGTAAAATATAGAACATTCAGGAAATTATATTAATATACCCAAGAAAATATTCTTCATATTTTTGTAGTGATCAAAACCAAGAATTCATAGATTTTTATTTATCTAATTGTAAGGACAATAAGTAAATGTGCAACAGGAATGCTAGTGAAGTGACAAAAAGATCACAAAATGACACAGTGTGCAACACAGAGACTGAAAAATAATATCCCAAAAGAGAATTGTCTTAAGGTTGTAGGATTTGGGATATTTTCAAACTTTAAAAAAAAATTGTTGTTAGGTATTAGACTTTTATTTGTTTTTAAATAAAACAAAAATGTACCTGTTGATATTAGAGTTTGAGAAGTTAATTTTGCCAGGACATTCCACTGTGTCTGTGCATACAGTTTAATTCACTCTCACACTCCTTTCAAATTTTCTATACTTTTCTGAAACCCCCAACTCCATCATCCTCTTCTGTCAGAAATAACCTTCTTTTAATAGAGTTCAATGATGTCACTAGGTACTATTTCAACTTCCTGCCACCTACTCTACATCTATTTAATCATATCATCACCCATCTTTTCTTCTTTATCTCCTATTAGATATGCAGGGTATCTATCTGAAGTCTCAGACACTCAAACTTGCTCAACTTGGAAGACATTGGCTTATTTATCTGAACATCTCAGGACTGAGCTGGCTTTCATCACAGGCCTATACAAAATATCATCTGGGCTCATTTCTCAGATCTACTTGTTGTGCTAGCCGTGTTCTCAGACAGTCTTGCTCTGTGTTACACTTCTGCATGTGTTTTTGTCATATTCTTAAATGAGGCTTTTACTCTTCAAAAGTCCAAGTACTGCAAATCAAAAGATGGAGATTATGCATAAATTGAGAGAGAGATTGTTCTGATATTGACAAAATAAAAAGTTTTGGAGATATCTGGGTAAGACAACTTCTCATTCAATAACCATTCAGTATGAAATTAATGGGAAATCAAGGAAATGCGGAAATGCTACAGCTTTAAATTAGGTTGAGTTCTAAGAGCCAAACAACCCAGGCCATGTTTCATAACCTGGGAGAAATTGTCACAGTCTCCCCAATTTGTTGAAATGAGTTTCTTGATTTGTCAAATTTAGAAATCCAGAGCTACCATTTCTTCTCCTTTCTCTTTCCCATTGTTTGTGTTTCCTGTCCTTCCTTTATCAATGTGTAGTGACTTAACCTATTGCTTTTAATAGTTACATAATATTTTATAATACTATAAATTGTTATATATACTCTTTCCACAATTTCCCCCATCTATGCATAATCTCAATTTATTTTGCTGCCACAAAAATACTGAAATAAGTGGCTTTATATATAAATCCTAATGTAATGATGTTCTTATTTCTGTATATTAGATTTCCAAAAGGAAGGTTGTTGGAAATAGTATTGGAGCAGGACATCATTTTTTCACAAAGATTATATAAAGGTTGAATACCCAGTCTTACTAAAGGTATGAAAATTCTTCTTAACAAAACACTGTTATTCCTTAAACGCCAAAGAAGTTGATTTCCAAGGATGCTCCAAATAGGTGGTTACTGTTAGAGACAGTGGGATAGTGTTGTCAGAGAATTTTAGCAAATGTTTCAAACTGGCTGTTTGCTTACTGCTGGTCAAGAGCCATGAGCTGTCATCCTTCTGATGCTCTGCTTCAGAATCTGGCTAATTTCTCACTTTGGACAAATAAAAATATTCAGTAGTTTTGGATCTTTTACAACTTAGTATCTTTCTCAGGATGAAGGTACTATAAAGAGGAAATCATTGTACTATTATACAGTTTATGTGAGAGGAACATTCTTGTGTCGTGTACTCTTTTATCAGGAAATTTCACCCTCTCACATGAAATTCTCAGAACTTAAATGGCTCTTACTAGCTAGTTCCTCACTTCCATACTTATTCCTAATACCTTCAATTTTTTTCTCTTTTTTAAAAAATATATTTTTATTGATGTCCGAGAGGAAGGGAAAGGGAGAGAGAGATAAAAACATCCATGATGAGAATCACTGATCAGCTGCCTCCTGCACATTCCCTTCTGGAGATCCAGTCCTCCGCCCGGGCATGTGCCCTGACCAGAATGAAATCACGACCTCCTGGTTCATAGCTCGATTTGCAATCACTGCGCCACGCTGGCCGGGCCCTTCATCCGTTTTAAATACTTTGTTTTCCTCCCATTCTGGGGAGCAAGTATGACTATGAACGTCTTTCCTCAGATGTGAGAGCTAAGGCTCAGAGAGTTCGGTCACACACCTAGGAAATGGCTGACTCCAAGCCCTACTCTGTACTATAGTGCGGGGGGTCCCCAAGACAGACCATGCACGTACTTGCTCCACCACTTACCGCCTATGAGTCTCACAAATTAGATCTGTATGCTGTCTTCCGATGTCCCAACTCAAACATTTAGGAAGAAAGAATTCAACCTCCCTCCACACATTTTAAAATTCTATTCAGGCCCTTAATAAATTGGAGGATGCCCACCCATATTGGAGAAGGTGATCCACTTTATACTTGACTTATTCCACCAGTTCAAAAGCAAATCTCTTCTAGAAACATTCTCACGGACGTAACCAAAAGTAATGTTTAACCACCTTGCAGCCTGCTCAAGTGGATGCATAAAATTAACCATCACAGCCTCTTATTTGGTGAACCACAAATCTTTTTTTACTTTTTATTTTTTTTTTATTTCAACCCCAAATTCAAACAAAAATTGGATTGGTCTTTTTTTTATTACAATGGTGGTCACATATCTCATCCATACAACCTACCCCTACTATTTGAAATACTTAAAAGAGTTCCTGTTACTCTTTTCTAAAGCCTGAACATAGCCTCAAAACCCTGCTGAATCTGGTCCCATCTTTAGCCCTATAACACACTTCTCTCTTCACCCAAAAGAAACCACTACCTTTATTGGTGCGGTTATTGGATTAATCCTCTAGAATATGGAAATGTACCCATGTTCTCTGTTTTTTTTTTTTTAATATATTTTATTGATTTTTTACAGAGAGGAAGGGAGAGAGATAGAGAGTTAGAAACATCAATGAGAGAGAAACATCGATCAGCCGCCTCCTGCACGTCTCCTACTGGGGTTGTGCCCGCAACCCAGTACATGCCCTTGACCGGAATCGAACCTAGGACCTTTCAGTCCACAGGCCGATGCTCTATCCACTGAGCCAAACCGGTTTCGGCATGTTGTCTGTTTTATACTTAGTGTATAGCATCAAGCCTGGCCAAAAAAACAAAAAACAAAAAACAAACAAACAAAAAAAACTACCTGGTTGTTCAATAAATGCTGTTAAATGAATGAATGTCCCAGATGTCCTACTTATTGTAGGTTTGCAACCATGAACACTCCGATCGCTCTCTCTGCAATCATAGAGCTTTGGCTTACAGGCATTTTTACAAACACAAACTTTTACTTCAGAGCTGGAAATTGAAAAGTTGATTCAGATGAAAAACCTTGGTAGGCTAGCAGTATGAGGCAAACAACCAGAGCTCCAGTTAGTGGTCTGTTATTCAGCCTCAATCTGCTTCCCTGCATTGGAGGATGCTGGGAAACTGAGTCTCTCCATGGCAACACTGCTGATTTATGGAAATGTTCAAGACCAAGGAATGCTTGTATATTTCTACCAGAAAGATATTACCTACCACTGGGGAAGAAGGATGCATGAAAAACAATGATTCAAGAACCAATTTCCCTGGCCAGTCAGTTCTATACTCCATGCTGCTGCTAGTGTCACAGGTATTTGTGTTTTAAATAAGAGCTTTTCCACTCTACATTTTATGTTGCTGCTTCATGATTCCAAAGCTGAGAAAAACCATGATTACCCGGCTGTATTGATGAAGAAGTCCAATATGTTTTTATAGGACCTTGTATTTCTTGCCCCTGGTTTAGGAAGCAAAGTTCCATACTTCTTCTTATGGTACATTCTCTTTCCGAAGAAAAAGGCCCCATTATACTTTGAGCAAAAGGTGAAGTTAGGTGTCTGGTTAAAATAGAGCAAAAAATAGACCATTTCTCTAAAGAAGGAATTTCATGATTCAATCAGGCCTCAAATGAGTTGTGTTGAATTATCATGGTGAGCAGGATTCAAATCCTGACCTATATTCTAGCTCTGACTTTTTTCAGCTATCAAGTCTTGCCTAATTTAACTTTTCTGGGCTTCTTTGCTCCTGGGTTTTTCATGGTGGCAATTAATTTCAAACCTATCTTTCTCTCAAGGGATTAGACATCTCTAATCTGATAATAATTTTGAAGATACAATGCAAATTATCTAATAATATACATGTCAGTCTCATTCTTGTTATGAAATCAAGGTAAAACTCACCCTTCTACCCTTTCATCTAATTCCTATGCATACTCTATATCTCCCTTAAATATTACTTTTTTTAAAAAAGGTTTATTTTCTCTGATCTATCTTTTTCCATGTACAAAGTGTCCTGTTCTTCTGACATAGAATCATAAGTCTCATGGTGATTGCTCACTTAATTTCTTGTCTCTTCCTGTAGACAGAAAAGAACTTAATGACAAAGACCTTTCCTATCCTATATACCACTCTACCATAAGTGTCTAGACTCTAGTGGCATACCTAATATGTATCAGGCACTCAATCCACAGTTTTGTAGAATATAAATAAGTCTAATGATAGAAAATACGTCTTTAACAGACACTGTCAAAATAGAATAACATGAAATAGCATAGCCAGGAGAGTTATTTTATTTTTCATGTTCAATGTATGAAAGAGAGAGGGTTTTAAGTTGGCAAATCATTAGCAACAGATTAATGAGTATTACCCTTAAATAGCTAAACCTATAGAGCTATTCACTGATTAGTATCAAATCAGTCCTATTTCTGTATCCATATTAACCCAATACAATCATTTTTACCAAGTCAAGGAATGTTGTCACTGTGTGCTGGTGTCACGGTTAATCTGTCATCTCATTTAATGGAACCTTGGGGAGCACTCTCTCACAAGTTTCAGATCCTGCTTCCACACCCTGGGTAGGCTTGTTTTAAGTGGACTTACTCATATTGCTTCTTCATTTTGGTTACCCGAACCTAAGGTGTGAGTGAAGAAGCATGCTTTTCCCCACAGTGCTTTTTCGAAGGGCTAGTTACTTGATGTTTGCAGAGTGCCTCTAAGATGATAAGTACTGTTGAGATGCTAAGTGTCATTATGCATGAGGCAATGGCCTTGGGTTCCTCTGGGATAGAAATGTCTTGAAAGACAGTGTTGGAGGACAGTGCTGAGAGACCTGGAACAGCACTTCTCCCCAGAATGCAGTAGCTTACACCAGGGAGGTTAAGCTTTGCAAAAATAGCCTTACAATTACTTTCTTTGGAATAGGTAAAACTTTGAGAGTAGCCATGGCTAAATAAAAAATGGTCTGTCTCTGTTAGTCTCACTACTCCCTGAGATGATCTTATCTAGTTTTATGTCTTTAAATATTGAGGGGAGGGGGGACAGAATTTATCACCCCAAAATATGCCTCTTTGGGATATTATTTTAAGCTGGGTATTTTCAAGAAACAATATATGTAAAACAACCACACACACACACACACACACACACACACACACACACAAATTTTGACTTTCTCATAACTGCCTAAAAGAATTTAAGGACCTGCTCCAAGAAGAAAGATTGTTATTAATAACTATAGTTTGATATGAATTACGTGTGATAGAAAGGAAACTAGTAAAGTCCATTTGAGCAAAGTCTTCTATGTGTCCCATTGTTAAAGATGGCAAGGACATCTTTATTTACTAAACATCTGTATTCCATCTCCTTGTGAATTGCTTTCCTGCCCTTTGAAGTTTCAACCCTGTCCCTAGGACATTTCCTTAGGTCAAGACAGCATATAATAAGCCTTAACTGCCCAATTTGCCCTTTGTTCTCATATTCTTACAGAATCCATATATATATAGATTTTGTTATTTTCTTTTATTAATATGTACTAGAGGCCCGGTGCACAAAAATGTGTGCACTTGGAGGGGAGTGGTCCCTCAGCCCGGCCTGTGCCCTCTCACAGTCTGGGACCCCTTGGGGGATGGCCACCTGCTGACTTAGGCCCGCTCCCTGGGGGATTGGGCCTAAGCTGGCAGTCAGACATACGTCTGGCAGCCTGGGAGCCCTCGGGGGATGTCCACTTGCCAGCGGGGAGCAGGCCTAAGCTGCAGTCGGACATCCTTAGCGCTGCTGAGAAGGTGGGAGAGGCTCCCACCACCACCGCTATACTGGCAACCATCAGCCCGGCTTGTGGCTGAGCAGAGCTCCCCCTGTGGGAGAGCACTGACCAACAGGGGGCAGCTCCTGCATTAAGCATCTGCCCCCTGGTGGTCAGTGTGTGTCATAGTGACCAGTCATTCCCAGTCTTTCTGCTGTTAGGGTCAGTTTGCATATTACCCTTTTATTATATAGGATAGAGGCCTGGTGCATGGGTGGGGGCCAGCTGGTTTGCCCTGAAGGGTGTCCCGGATCAGGGTGGGAGTCCAGCTGGGGTGCCTGGGCAGCCTGGGTGAGGGGCTGATGGCTGTTTGCAGCTGGTCACACCCCCTTCAGGGTGGGGGTCACCACTGGGGTGCCTGGCCAGCCTGGGTGAGGGCCTGGGGGCCGTTTTCAGGCTGGACAAGCCTGTCAGCGACGGAAGCACCCAGCCTCTCCTTTTTTTCTTTTTTATTCTGGGATTTATTTACCTTCTATAATTGAAACTTTGTTGCCTTCAGTGGAGCTGAGAGCCGGCTCCTGCTCGCTCCAGCTACATGGCCACGACCGTCTGAAAGTAGGTATCTGGGGTTTATTTACCTTCTATAATTGCAACTTTGTTGCTTTGAGTGGAACTCACAGCCAGGCCACAGCAGGGGGGAAGGTTGGCTTCCTCCATCATTGGAGCAAGCAAGCCTCCTGCTCACTTCAGCACCGTGGCTGCCGGCCGCCATCTTGGTTGGGTTAATTTGCATATAGTCACTCTGATTGGCTGGTGGGCGTGTCTTAATGCATAGCAAAAGTACAGTCAATTTGCATGTTTGTCTTTTATTAAATTAGATTATATTTATTTGCTTATTAGTCTAGTAAGAAGAACTTTCTATAGGTAGGAGGGAAATATTTTTCTTCTCTCCCACAACAGCATGTATATGCTGACTGATATCGCTTCTCGGCCTTTTGGCTAAGATCAAGTGTAGTATCTGTTCTTATCAGTTTAATATATGCTGACTGAGTACTCCCTCTCATGCTTTAAACTTTTATACACAACTACCCACTACTCCTCTCCATGCAAGTGTAAAGGACCTCTCAAATATATCATTTCCAAAGCAAAGCTCTTGATAGTCACTTTTTTTTTTTTCTTTTCAGTTTTTTTGTTTCTTTTTCACATGGAAGCTACCATGTACTCAGATACTTGAGCCAAGAACTTTGCGGTCATTTTTTTTTATTTTTCTCATTCCTTAACTGTACTCCTAGTCCAGGCAATCTGAAAATTCTGTCAGTTTTTGCCTTCAAAATATATCTTAATTCATATTTTCTATCACAATAAAAATGCTTTTATCTATCACAAATACTGGTATGGAGGACATTGGCTTTCCTTGCCATCATCTTCCCTCACTACAATTATTCTCAAACAAGTCAGTGTTCATCCACTTGAGATGGCAACCCCACTTCCTGCTTGCACCACCATAACCACACCTCAGCTTCTGTAATCTCACTTGTTTCTTGCATCAGCCAACTGCCAAACTGCCATGAGGGTGGGAGGTCCCCAAAATACCGAAGCTTATCACGTAATGTAGAAAGAATGTCTAGAATGCATATGTGTTCCATATATGGGAGACAAAGAACCTAGGGGTATAGAAGGCCAAACCCCACTGAGTTCAGAGCTCAGACTTTGGAGGTGACTTTGTTGGGCCAGCACCAGTGCAAATAAACAGTCCTTTTCTGAATCTCTGAGTACATATGGTTTGTTGCTTCCAGCTGACCTGATTTCTTCCATAACACATTTATCTCCTCAAAATCCTGCAATGGGTTTCCATACTGTCCAGAAAAATTTTTATTTATATAAAAGATTGAAAAGTAATACATATGTACAGGTCCAATTTCATCTGCTACTACTTTTAGACCCTTGGCCTTTTTTGTTGTTTTCCAATACACCAAACTCATTCTTTACTGAAAGATTTTGTATTGTTGTTCTCCTGCCTTCAGCATTATTTAATAAACTAAGTTTCATATGCCTCTTTCCTTGGCTTTACCCAGGTTTTTTCTCAAAAGTCATTTCCTTTGGAAAATCTGCTGTGAGTACCCTATCTAAAAATATGCCCCTACCAGCGAGTCTCCATTGTCTCAGGCTAAACGCTTTTTTCATTGTATTTATTATGACCTATCATTATATTATAGGCTTATTTGTTATTAACAGCTTCTATACCATGAGTTTATGATGGAGAGATATATTTATTTAAAATTTTATGTTCATTTTTACAATCATTTAGAACAGCACCTGGAATGTAGTATGCTGTCAATGAATTCACGAACCTTAACATTTAGTCCAGAGAATAACTTCTTTTGATATGCATAGACCAAACTTAATTTTCAGACTATGTACTCTTCCTAAGTCCTTATCCTATATAATAAAAGCCTAATAAGCTAAATGTCTAGTCGACCAGTTCAACCAATCAAAGCGTAATACGCTAATGATATGCTAAAGTTGCTCAACTGCTCGCTATGATGTGCACTGGCCAACAGGGGGCAGACTCTCTGACCAGTAGGTTAGCTTGATGCTGGGGTCTGGCCAATTGGGACTGAGCGAGATGGGCCAGACATGCCCTAGAACCCTCCTGCAGCCCCTACCCAGCTGGCCAACCTCCTATGTCTCTCCCTAGCCCCGATCATACACCAGTGGGGTCTCTTGGCCTGTCCTGCACCCTCTTGTAATCTGAGACCCCTCAGGGGATGTCGGAGAGTTAATTTCAGCCCAATCCTGCAGGTCAGGCTGAGGGACCCCACTGGCGCACAAATTCGTGCACCAGACCTCTAGTAATACTATAAGTTTTTTAAAAGCAACTTTTAATATCTCAAGTTTTTATGTTTTGAGTTGCAACCCATTAGAGGATTATAAAATCAATTTGGTGACTATGACCAGTAATTTTAAAAATTAAATAGAATAGCAACTACTATAAGACATTACACATAGTAATGTTTTATGAAATATTTGTTTTAGCTATACAGAGTGTGGCAAAACTAGGTTTACAGTTGTATGTGAAACAGTTTGTTCTTGTATTATTATTTATTAATTATATTATTTTCTATACAAACACTGTAAACCTACTTTTGCCCTACTCATACATATATAAAGTTTATAAAGTAATGTAAAAAGACTTTCATTGCAGGTTTCAATAAAATATTTTGAGAGTCACACTAATAAAGTTCCATTGTAGCAGGAAATAGAGTCTTTTCCCTCTTCAAGATTACAATGAACCCAACCAACAGGGAGACTGTCTTTGAGAATGCAGTGTGGTGGTCAACAGGAGAGATTCTAATGTTGAATGACTTTTTAAATGGCTACCTTTGTTGTTGTTGTTCAAAGACAAAAGGACTTCATACTCGTATTAAATGTGTCTTGAGATTCCTGTGTATCATCTTTAATGCTTTCTCTACTTCACTTTTTAAATTCATCATTTACTCAGAAGGGAATAAGAATCTCTCTGTCACTTTTCCCATCATTCAGCTTGTGTTTTGTAAAATCGATAACTAGGTGCTTACTCTTTCTTTGCATCTTTCTGATAAGTGTCCACTGAGGTTCTAAGAAAAAGGCAAAAATGACCTAATCCAGCCATGGCCTTCACGTTGTAGCTCTTCAAAAATTGTTCTACCTACCAAACATTTACTTTTTTTTTTTTTGGTGACTTTTGTTTGTTTGTTACTCAGCAATTTGCAAAAATTGACTCCCTTTCTACATTTCTGAATTTCAACCTCTCTTTCAGTATCAGCTTTGAATTGAAAAGTCAGGAAAAGGAAGATAACAAAGCAAGTCTAAGTGGTTTCTAGTCCCAAACCCCCAGAGAAACTCTTCAAGGTAAATGGATACATTTCCAACAATGCCACAGAATTTTACTTTTGCCTGAAAAGAAAAAAGAACACTAACATTTGTTAAACAAGCATTGGTGCTAGAATCTCCATATAAAAAATGTACATTAACTCTGTTTTATTTTACCAGCAGAGTTCTGTCATACAGCATTTTAAATAAATTTAAATAAGTCAATTTGATGTAGTAGTCAAGATTTTAAAAATCAGATTTTACATAAAATCCAGACTTTTGACTGCTCTAGAGCAATCTGAAGATGTAGTAAAATAACACACAACAGTCCTTGTTAGGGCTGCCCTAAGAAGATCCCACAGACAAGGTGGCTTAAACAGATATTGATTTTCTTAGATTTCTGGAGATCAAGATCAAGGTTTGGTTTCTTCTGAGGTCTCTCTCCTTGGCTTACACATGGCTGCCTGTCATTCTGCTCTTACAAAGTCATCTCTCCACCTCTGTGTGTGTTCTAATCTCTTTCCTCCTCCTCCTTCTTCTTTCTTTTTCTTTTTACTTATTCAGCTATTTATTGAGTACATATTATATGCTAGGCATTGTGCTCCATGTTTGCAATTCAGGATTGATGAGACAGTAGTTGCCCTTGAATAGTTCAGTCTAATGAAGAAGGTATAGGCACAGAAGATTGCAATTTAAACCTCGGAGAAGAGGAAAGAGACTTGTCCTTTGAGAACCAATGTTGATGTTGAGGATGGATGTGTCTGAAGATAAACTTATAGACACAGAATCAAGGAGCTAAAGGAAATCCATGGTCTTTTTAAAAATATATGTGAAGTAGGAATATAAGTCATCTTTAAGAATTAATGGATGGGGTAGTGAGACACGAGTGTGAACTGTTGGATTTGTTGTTTCGAGAAATTGACAGATGAATTCACAGATAAGAGAGGGGTAATCAAAAGGGAAGCATAGCTTATTACAGTGAAAGTAACAAAGTTCATAAGCATGTGAGAAGGGTCCTGACATTTCTTGCACTTTGCCTTCTGTTGGCTCTTTCAAAAAACACCAGCCAAACTCCTTTTGCCCTCATCTATCCACTTTTAGTTCCCGCTTTGGGGCTTAGAGGGAAGTCTACAGTTGACTGGTAAATTTGCTCACATCTTGACCATTTGTCTGATCTCCTCTTTATCTATCATCTTCCTTCCCTGCAACCCTTACCCTAAACTGCCCCATCTAACTCCTCAGTAGTGCTTGAGAAGAGAAGAATAGTAAACATCTGGATAATTACTAAGGGGAATGGGAGATAACTAACAAAAACAAGTAGTGGATGGGAGGTGGTATTTTAATCTTCTTATAAAGACAGTAATTATATTGGATTAAGGCCTACCCCATAACCTCATTTAACCCTAATTAACTCTTTAATGATTCTATCACCAAATAAAATCACATTCTGAGGTACAGTGTGTTAGGCCTTCAACATATTACTTTTGGGTTAAAAGATAAATTGAGGCATATTAAAAATGTCAGAGTTTGTGAGAATAAAAATTGATTCGAATCGGGAAGCACCAAACCAGACCTGGCTAGGAGCACTTTACAGACAGAAACCAGAGAAAAGACATACAGAGAAAGTGCAGAAGAAAAGAAAGGAAAGCATTTGGTTGGCTGTAGCTAAGAACTCCGTTGGCTGTTTGGGACTTGGTTATTCTCAGTGTTTCCATTTCATAACATTGAGGCATTTAGAGGCTTAGATTTAGAGTTGCTTATGTAAGCTGCCACTGCATTAAAACCACCTCAATCTAATGACCTTCTCATTTAATTAATTTAACAGGGTATATGTAATTCAGCCTATAACATTCCCTGTGGTAATAATTGAGTGGACCTGAGTATAGAGATTTGCTTTCAAGGTCACCATAATCTCCACTCCTCCCTCCCATCCCCCACCCCCAATGTCACCCTGAACCTGGGCCTGAGTATCACAGCCATTTATCATAAAGGTGGCTTCTTTCAAGTACATTAAATATATTTCCCTAGGACATATTTGAATTTTTCAATCCAGTTTTAGAACCCTACTGGCCTCTCCTTGAATTCCAGCTTAATTCCTTCCAAGGTAGGTTTTAGAATATTTCTCAACGCATCTGAGCCTCAATTTGCACACCTCCAAAAACAGCACAAAGTGATTCAGAGCAAAATTTCAATATATAGTCTTCCTTCCTTTTCCTGCTCATAGTACTTTATGCTTATCAGGTTGGTTTAGAATAATCGTTTTCAATGTGAGATCCCCTAAGCAACAACAGCAGCATCACCTGGGCATTTTCTAGAAATGCAAATTCTAAGGTTCCATTCCAGACCTACAAAGTCAGAAACTGGACATGGGGACCAGGAGTCTATGTTTTAAGATTATTTGCAGGCTATTCTGAGGCATGCCAAATTTTGACAACTACTGATTTGGAGTGTAAATTTCTGTTATGAAGACCCTCTAACTTCTCATTGGTTTCCATATTTACTTGTAATCAAAAAACAAATAAATAAATAAATAACAAAGAAAGACCCAGACATTCGAGTTTTATATCTACAAAAAATGGTTGCATTGTAACAACCTGCATCATAAATATTTTTCTAAATATGGATCATCAGGTTTATTTTGTTGATATTAATAAACATCAACTGAAATTAGTGATGCAAGACAACACAAATGAACCCTGTGATGAAAATAATTGTACATGTGTATGTTTTTTCATATTGAAAGGAAATAACATTCTTTCACTCTATTTGGTTTTCCTTGTAAAATTATTCATCAAGTCTCAAAACAGCTACCATACCTTGAAGAAGTGAGATTTTACATCTAAATGACTTATCCAAATTGACAGCAAATGGCATTTTCATTTACATTTGAAAACAGAACAATTCCAGAAGCCAACCAAATTAATCCATGTCCAATATTAGAGCAGATAGGATAAATTTTTAATAAGGAATAACAAAAAACTGCTCTTAGTAATTTGGAAATTTCAGTGCATGGAGGCAAATCCTTGTTCTGAAGGATTCACACTAGTGCCAAGTGCAGGGGATGCTCCTCTGAGCTCACTTTCTGTTGCAAAAAAGTATGAATCTGACTAGGGTAGAGGACATAAGCCAGAATCCTGTCACTTCATGTAATCCCAGATATGCAGCCTTAGTTAGCAGCTCAGTGCCAACGAGAAAGGCTTGAAGCAACTGCTCCCCAACTACATGTGCCATGTAGCTCCAAGGTGATTTTCAAGATTGGAAGGTATGAAGGATTCACTGATTACAACTTTAGAGATATGTTCTGGAAGCTCCCTTCTCTGTGTTCTGAGAATTTTTACTTTAGAAGAAGTTAAAAAATGACAAGTGGATAATATGAATTTGGATGCAACTAAAAGGTGAATTTACTTTCAAAATGACTATAAATCCAGCCCTAGCTTGTTTGGCTCAGTGGATAGAGCATTGGCCTGCAGACTGAAGGGTCTCTGGTTTGATTCCTGTCAAGGGCACATGCCCTGGTTACGGGCTCAATCCCCAGTAGGGGGCCTTCAGGAGGCAGCCAATTAATTATTCTTTCTTATCATTGATGTTTCTCTCTCTCTCTCCCCTTTCCCCCTCTCCCTTCCTCTCTGAAATCAATAAAATAATAATAATATTTTTAGAAAACAATTATAAATCCAAATTATTGAATGTTTACCTGCAGAAAGGCTGGAAGATGATTTCTATGTATTATTTTGTTTAAAAAAATATCCTTTGATGAACTTTTATAGATAATGAAACTAAATATTAAGGAGGCTACATCCAAGGTCATCCAACTAGCTCACGATAGACTGAGGAGTCAACCCAGGCTCTTCTGTTCCCAAATCCTGTGATATTTCTATCACTTCTGCTGCCCATCTATATTCGTAGAGTTTTACAATTTATAAGGTAACCACAGTACTTCACCTAAGCTTATAAGATATCTGTATATACCTTACATAACAAAGAAAGACCTAGACATTCTAGTTTTACATCTTATGTAAGATATAAATATATCAACACCTACCTTCTATGAGATACAGTTTCTTAGTAATACAGATTCTCTCTCTCTTTCTCTCTCTCTCTCTCTCTCTCTCTCTCTCTCTCTCTCTCTCTCTCTCTCTCATCTGTTTTATTAAAGAAACTGTTTCATAGGAGAAAGGACAATTTCCCAGGGTCATCAGCTAGTAAACAGTGAATCTAAGATGAATATAAAATTGTCTAACTGCAAGAAATATACCTATGGTATTACCATCACCATTTCACTAAGAAAAAAATAAAGAAAGTACACTGGATTTTTAAAATTATTATGAGGTTGGCTTTTACAAGCAAATATTCTCACCCCCTTTTAACCAATAGTCTACATTGCCCACTTTTGCTTTTAAGGTTCTATTGAAATTCTTCTCTATCATATACAGTTTTACATATCCCAGTACATATTGATTTGAAAATTTCCCTTTGGGAATATTGATTAACATCAACGGACCCCACTCTCCCCATACAGGGAGCAGTAATCTATTCTGCATTCATTATCTGTAGGAAGAGATCTGACAACAAACAAGAGAGATGAAAAGAGGCTCTTTCTAGCTTTTGACTTATAAAACAACAATCATCTTAAACTATTTAGGAAAGTACATGATGAATAATAATCTGTTTCTCACACTAGAAAAAGCGTTCTCCAGGCTGTGAAATAAGTGATGGTAGAGGTCATGATAGAAAGGGAGCCAGGAGAAGACAATGATTAGAGAATCCCTGAGAAAGTGGCCTACACTCCATAGCACAGGTTCCAAAGAGGCAATTAAATATTCAAATAGATACATGGGATGTGAGAACAAGAAGACTGTGCAACGGGAGAGATGTTTTGGGGGTATTTAGGCAGGCAGACCTGGTGAACCTAAAGTAGCCATTGGAACTGGAAATGGTGATGCTTTTATATAACCAGTGAGACTTACTCACCAAGGACATTCATATCTCAGTGGGTTTCTATGTGATCAGATGACACTGAAAACCAAAGCAAACCCATCCCTGCTTTCATTCCCTGCTTCTTCACACAACACATATACCTAAGCTGCAGTCACAGAAAACAAGAGGTAAGGAGGCTCAAAATAGAAATTACACTGGATTTTAGAAGATCATGGCAAACTCTCTGTACACCAAAATCTATGAACTGCAATTTAAATTCCTACAAATGGCTATATCATGTTAAATAATTTTGTGCCAAAGGCCACAGGATATGTTTTATTAGAGAACTTTAAAGCAAGAAATCTTGATTGTTTCTACTAATGGTTGCTTCAAATCCCCTTTGGGGCAAGTAAAATAATGTCTTCTGAAAATGAGCCCTCCTTATAGGCCTGAACTCTTGCCTTTTTATGGCCCAGGGAGATTTAAATACAGGGAAGAAAGTGCCTCACTGGAAAGGAAGAGAGAACACAGTAAATTAGAAAAAAAATCCCGCCCTAACCGGTTTGGCTCGGTGGATAGAGCGTTGGCCAGGTTCAATTCTGGTCAAGGGCATGTACCTTAGTTGCAGGCACATCCCCAGTGGGGAGTGTGCAGGAGGCAGCTGATTGATGTTTCCCTCTCATCGATGTTTCTGACTCTCTATCCCTCTCCCCTCCTCTCTGTAAAAATTCATAAAATATATTTAAAAAAAAGAAAAGAAAAAAAAATCCCAATCATGAGTTTGAGTTTCAGCCGTATCTTTCACTGTGTGATCTCAGGTAAGTTACTTTAAGGCCTCTGTTCCTTCGTTTTCTTCTTGTTCAAAGCAGAAGTAATGCAAGTTGATTATTATGACTAGAGAAAGTAATAAATACCTAAACACTTTGAACACTATACACTCTTATGCCAATTAGGACTATTGTTATTATTATGCTGCTGATGAGGAGGAGGATGGTCTGATACACTCTTATCTTTAGGATCTTAACTTCCAAGGTGAGCAAAATTCCATCACTAGTTTCAACTATGACTTAGACACCTCTTCCCCTGATAATGATAAACTCCATGAGCCTTCCACCTACACAGGGCAAGTTATTTTCTCTCAGATAAGGACAGTTCAAAATGAGGAAAAAAAGGTATTAAAAGACAACAAGGGGAGAGACTCATAATTGGGACAGGAAGGTCATAGGTACTAGTGGTGGCAGAATACTCATGCATGACCAGCAGTCTGGCTTATTGAATAGATTCCACCTGAGCCAATAGAACCTTGGCCAATCATCCACCTAGTCAGATATCTAAATATAGATATCTGCCTTAATAAAATAAGCATTTGAAGTTGCCTGGGTTTTATATACTAGTATATATTTAGAAATATATAATGTTTTTGCTGTGGGTCACTTGGAAATTATAACTGCTGTGACAGAAGAGCCACATCTTGCTTTCAAGGGACCAAAATTCAAGTTCTGATACTACCAAACCTTGGGCAAATAAGTTCACTTTTCTGTGGCTCAATTTGGGTATTTATTAAATAATGTTTAAAATGACTACCACATAGTCAGTGCTTAAAATTGTGCAGGCACTGTGCTAAGTACAGGCTGGAGCAAAAGTAGGTTTGCAGTTATGAGTATGTGAAACACAGTTTATTCTTGAATTATTTTTTACTTATTATATTATGTATTTGTGTCCCAGCCTCTGTTTTACATGTATCTTCTCTTTTATCTGCATGGCCTCCTTAACTAGATAATAGCATGCTCATTTATAGAGGAGGAAACACATCTCAGTGAGATCAAATGCTTTGGACAGAATCGCACAGATATCAAGGGGGCAGGTAGGGATTCAAACAAATTATGATTAAATCCCAAAATGGTCTTTTGAACTATGACATACTACCAGCCTTGGCAAGAAACTGAGTGAGGTGCTATATCAGGTCTTCAAAAACAGAGGGCTCTCAGCTAATTTCCCTATTCTGCTATTTGTTAGTTAATCTATCTGTGCCTCAGTTTCCTCTTCTGTAAAATGGGGATACATACAGCATCTCTGGTGGAGGATTATTGAGAGAATGAGGTAATTTATGAGTCATCTTCAGCACTATGTTCCATGCATATCATAGTCATTGTTGTCTTGTTATTGATGTTAACAAGTTTCTATCCAGCTCTCAAAATCTATGCTATAAAGAAGAAAGCAAAGCTTACAGAAGTGACCCTGAAGAGTGTGCTTTTAACAATGTCCTGGATTAAATCAAAAGAGAAGAAATTGCAGAAATCTTTGTAGTAGCTTCCTAGCTACCAAGATAGAAATTAAAGCCATGAGGTCAGGGACTCTGTCTTAGCCATCTCTATAATCACAGAATCTTGCAGAGATTTTATCTTACAGTGGGCACTTAAACAATAGTTACTTAAATTGGATTGTACTCAATACTTTCCTTTCAAAGAAATGATTGGGCTTTACAAAAATTTGAAACATGCATTTTGGATTAAATATGCAACCACAAATATAAGAGCATTTGGCCTTACACTAAAAGAAATACAAACACACTTCTACATAAAAGCGATACTTGAGTAGAGGTCACTCAGTGTAGAATTTTTTTTCCTTTCTTTTATGAAATACCATCTGCCTTCATTAATATTCAAATGTGGATTCAGAGTATTTTTCATAGACTTGTTGAAATTTGAACGATCAACAACTACTTCAGCAAATGGATCAAACGCAAATTCTCTGGTTTTGAAGTGTTGGCTTTTTAAATGTTTTATGTGTTTTCAGCGGATTCAGTCTAACATGATTATGGTTTTCCAGTTGATGCCAAATTTTACTTGTCTTTAAAGGCCCACCCTTTTTGCACAAGAATACTCTGCTAAGTGTCTAAACCATCTTCCGCTGTCATGAAAGGAATGGAAATGACTTAAAATATGACTCTTTCCCAATTATTACGCTAACCTCCAAGCAAACCCAGGACTTTTATGAGGTCAAGAAAAGTTCAGCAACATTATTTCACAAGAAACGAGAATCACAACTTTTAGATCTGGGTTTATCCTAAATGTCCTGTATTTTAGATATCAAATTACATTCTTATATTATCTATCTAAAAGCATTTATTTTATAATTGCAAAGTAACAAATATAATTCAAAAATAAAATCTGCAAATGTGAGGTTTAAGAAGTAAAGGTTCTATATAGTTGTACTCCCATAGATGCTGTTTGTTATTCAGAATATATTTCTAAAAATCTTGAACTGCCTGAATATTTCTGCTTTTCTATTTATTAATGTTTACAGAAAAAGTTTTATTTTAATTGTGTGTGTATATATACATGTATATAATCAAATATTTCCCTCTTTTCTTTGTTATTTTATTTCAAAATTATTCTTCCCAGATATAAAAAGTATTTTTTCATATATTGAGTTTTTCTATGATTTGTCAACTTAATTATCATATTCATTGTAATTTTATTTAAATATATATTTACATTTTGCCCAATTGTTACCCTTTTATATTGCCATGAATTATTAAGTGATTCTTTAAAATGACATTTTCAAAACCTGATTTATAACACGTCTACACTTTGTCAAAGGCATCAAATTCTGAACAAATAAAATAAAAGAATCATGGATAGTTCTTTCTAAATGATACTTTGGGGGAGTAAATATAAAAAATAACATCTCAATAAGACAAAATAATATTTCTATTAACAGCCCCACAAATCATTTACTTATTGTTTTTTTTTTTTCTTCAAACAACATAAGAGCACATATTAACTGAACTAGAGCAGACAACTTGTTGTAGCTAGGAGGTCCAAGCTAGATTTTTGATGGGCCTCCATCGAACTTAGGATGACCAATGCTGAATACACCAGCTTCATAATCAACCTGTAGTCTCTGTATTACTGTCGTTCCCGTAAATCATTCATTACTTTCTCAGAAGAAAAATGAAAAGAAACATGATGTAAGTGATGAAATCTAGGGAATAGTTCCAACAGAAACTTTCCATGCTAAATATAAACACATAAAGACTGCAAAACATCTCATACTGCAAAATCATTTTAAATAGGCAATTTAACCATTTTAAATGAGTTCTGAATCCCTTTCTTCCTAGTGGACTTTGAAGTTTTGGAATTCTTTCAATCTAGAATTTGCAACCTGATGCTGTTCATATGAATTACTGGCTTCTCTTAGAGGGATCTTAGTTATCAGTGCATGTTTACTGACTTTCTGTGGGGAAAGGGTTGGGAACATGATCGTTACTTAGTGCCTTGTCCTCTCACTTTTGAGATTTGACACCAAGGATCAGGTATGGAAAGGAGCAGTCTGATTAGAGAGAAACCAGAAATAAAACGAATACGTTTCCTCTACTTTCTGAATAAACCACTTCTCTTGGGAGGCCCTGAGTCTTCCCAAAAGGTACAAAGCTACCACTTCTTATTAACAATCCTGATTATCTCTTGTCCCTTCAGAAAAAGTTCAATGTTGTTTATCTGACATTCTTATTAGAATGTCTCCAATTTTAATGCATTTCCATTGTCTTTAAAGAACAAAGCAAAACACTTTATTAAGCTATGATTGACATAAAAACCACCTCCATTTCTAATGTACTAGTATACAACTTGATGAGTTTGAATATAAGAATATATCCATCAAACCGTTATCTTTGGAGATATGCAAAGTGCATGTAGGAAGTGGAAACAGCTTGAATCATACCTCATTTCAACCTAGACACTAGCACAGTTTCCATTTCTATAGATTTTCTGTTTCATGTATGAATCAGACCAGGAGAGTGTTCATGTTTATCTTGAAATCTGTTCCTAATTCCTATTTCACCAGGACCATGGAGATGTTTTCAAACCAGGCATCCCTTTGCATATGCTGTTTTGAGCTAAACAACAATAATCAAACCTGGTTTAGAGTAAATTACCATTGATCACAGTAATCACATATGTGCAGTTAGCAGTTGGTCTCTACCTTTGCCCAAGAATGCAAAGAATTTTTAAGTCACCTAGGAAAACTTTTTTTTCCATGTTCATTTGTTTGGGGGTGTTGGTTGCTGATACAAATTTGAAGTCAAATTCTGGCCTCTGCATAAATATCAATGTTTTGGTTTCCTAGTGATCACTCTTGAAATCTGTAGTAATATGCAATTTCCTAATGTAAGCCATTTGGGAGGAAATCTAGTGTCAAGAAATGCCAGGAGGGGTTTCTGGGCCTATATAGTTGCTTCTTGACTTATGATTGGGTTATATCCTGATAAACCCATTATAGATTGAAAGTATATTAAGTCAAAAATGCTCTTGCCCTAGCCAATTTGGCTCAGTGGATGAGGGCCTTGGCCTGCAGACTGAAGGGTCCCAGGTTCTATTCCGACCAGGGGTACATGCCTGAGTTGTGGGCTTGGTTCCCTGTGAGGGGCGTGCAGGAGGCAGCCGATCGATGATTCTCTCTCATCATTGATGTTTCTATCTCTCTATCCCTCTCCCTTCCTCTCTAAAATCAATAAAAATATATATATATATATTAAAAAAATGCGCTTAATACACCTAACCTATCAAACATCATAGGTTAGCCTCGCCTATCTTAACATGCTCAGAACACTTGCATTAGCCTACAGTTAGGCATAATCATCTACCACAAGGAATACACTATAGCGAACTGGATATTTACCGTCATGGTTACTGAGAGCAGTGCCTTGCTGCTGCTGCCCAGGATTACAAGAGTATCATACTGCATATGGGTAGCTGGGAAAAGATGAAAACTCACAATTCAGAGTGTGGTTTCTACTAAATGCATATCGCTTTGCATTGTCATAAAGTAAAAAGATCATAAGTCAAAACATCGTTAAGTCTGGGGACTTCTGTACTGTTTTCTCCTCAAGGCTCATGTAAGCCATAGAATAAGACCCTATGGAGAAACACATTCTTTCATTTAATTTGTAACAATTCTGCAAAGTTTTTTGTTTTATTTAGAATTGGGGAAATAGGCGTTCAGAACGATTCGTGGTCTGAGGCTGCTAACAAATGGCAGTCAGGATTTGAACATCAAAGCCCATAGATGTCTCATGGTGTCAGGGAACACTGCCTTTCCCGGGTTTCTATGAAGGAATTGAGAAATTGGCTGGGATCTGGGTCCTGGTCATCCCCACTGGTCTCCTTTTCCCTAAATATCTTAAGCTTACTGGGTGGGGTTGGATCCTAGCATCTCCTCAGATGAGATAACCTGTAGTGTGTATTCCTGATGAAATCTCACTATATATTCCATATTGTCTATTCTTCACAATCTACCAAATGTGAGTCTAGTGCTATTTGTCCTTTGTGTAAAACCCCTGCATAGTTTAAAATTACAAATAAAATAATACCTTAAGACCTGGAAGGTAACTATGTAATAACAGACACATCTGTTTCTCTTGCCTCTTTGCTTCCTCCTCCTCTCCTTTAATCAGTGTTCTCCTGTCACACTCCCTTCCTACTGTCCTGCACACTTGCCAGTATCACTCACATCCTTCTGCTTGGAAGCAGCTTTCCTCCCATCTGTGCGAGGCCTCTTTCATCTCATCAGGCAGTGGTCAGTTTCTATGTCACCACTTCTAAGAAGCCTTCCCTGACCACCTTAGCTAAAGTGCTCTTCTTTTTATCAGATTCTAAACCAGTATCTTCTTTATTGTTTTTATTTCCCTTACCACTATCTGAAATTATTATTTTTGTTTATATATTTATTGTTGTATCCTTCCCACAATTTCCCTGCAGGGAAATTGTCCTGTTCATCACTCTATTCCCAGCTCTTGAACAGTACCATGACTATAGTTGATAATCACTAAATCGTTGTTGAATGAATGTATGCAGGAGTTAATGAATGAAACATCTGACATATAATAAGTGCTCAATAAATACCATTTCAATTTATTGAAAAGCATATACCTCTCTAAAAAAGTAGTTTGGCCATGGCTGGTTTGGCTCAGTGGATAGAGCACTGGCGTGTGAACTGAAGTATCCCAGGCTTGATTCTGGTCAAGGGCACATGCCCAGGTTGTGGGCTCGATCCCCAGTAGTGGGTATGTAGGAGGCAGCCAATCAGTGATTCCTTCTAATCATTGATGTTTCTGTCTTTCTCACCTCTGCCTTCCACTCTGAAATCAATTATCCTATATAATAAAATCCTAATATGCAAATTGACCAAACAACAGAACTCCTGGTGGAACGACCAGTTGCTAGGATGTGCACTGACCACCAGAGGGCAGATGCTCAATGCAGGAGCTGTCCCCTGCCCACAGGCCCCAGGCCAGCCAAGGTGGGTGCCTGCAGGGACCCCCCAATCATCCTGCTGGTTGCCCCGCAGAGGGAGGCAACTGGTGGCAGCGGTGGAGCAATTGGGGGGTGGGGCCAGCCAGTGAGTGGCACCAGGCCAGCCAAGGTGGATACCAGCAGGAGCCCTCCCCAGTCACCCCACCAGTTGCCCCACAGATTGGCTCTGATTGCTGGCCAGGCCTAGGGACCCTACCCATGTACACATTTTGTTCATCGGGCCTCTAGTATATATATTTTAAAGCAATTTGTTAGTTTCTTATAAAACTAAATATACTATTGCCATCTAACCTAGCAATTGCATTTTGGTGAATTTATCCCAGGTAAATGAAAATTTATGTTAATACAAATCCCGTAAACACATGTTCATAGCAGCTTTCTTCATAATAGCCCAAACTGGAAACAAGCCAGGTGTCCTTCAATGGATATAATAGTGTATCCATACCATAAAATACCACTCAATACTATTTATTACACTCACCCACTTGGGTGAATCTCCAGGAAATTACACTGAGTGAAAAAAGCCATGCTGAATGATTTAATTTACATAACATTCTTGAAAGGACAAAATTATAGAGATAGAGACTAGATGAGTGGTTGCAGAGACTAGGAATAGGGAAGGAAAATAGAGAGAAGAAGGGTGTGATTATAAATGGGCCAAACAAGGGCTCCTTGTGGTGAGGGAACTTCTGTGTCTACTATGGTTGTGGACCCATGAACTTCTATGTGTGATAAACTTGCATAGAACTAAATACAGCTGCACACACACACACACACACACACACACAAATGAGATTGATGAACTGTATAGATGTCAGTATCCTAGTTGTAATATTGTACTATAATTTTGCAAAATATACCTGAGAAAGAAACTGTGTAGAGGGTACATGGGGGACTCTATATTCTTTCTTAAAACTGCATGGTTGTATAACTCTTTCTTGGTCATAATTCAAATATCCATATGTGTATATTGTTTCTGGACTCTCTGTTCCATTCAATTGATCTGCTTACCTTTTTTTTTCTACAAATACATCATTTTTAATCACTGTACCCTTACTAATTTTGTTATAAAACAGTTTTATACAGTCTTATAACAAATAGCTTTATAATAATATATTTTATTCAACAATGTTATATTCAAAAATATATTCACATAATAATTCAAAACATTGTTCATCCTGGACCCAGTTTAAGCATCATCAAAGTACAGTATATGTGACTACAAATCAGACACAAGTAAAAATATTTTTCTGCCTTGGCCCATGTGCCTAAGGATCACATGTTTGATTACCAGGCAAAGGCACATACCTGGGTTGCAAGTTCGATCCTTGGTTCCAGTCAGGGCTCGTGTGTGGGGAAGCATGGGACTTGGTTGGAAAGTCTGTAAGGAGGAATCTCCAAAAGGTTGGGGCCTTTAGAGGGACCTTGCCGAAGGTGGCAGACCCTGCCTTGACTTTTCCAAACAAGTCTGAGCCCCTGGGTGTTTTCCTGGAATCTTTATGTTTAATCTTTAGTTCTCCTTGCTTAAAGGACACTGCAGACACATGTGTCCTCCCAAGATTACTTACCCTACTGATTGTATCTGAAAGATAAACTTTATCTCAAACTGCTGTTACAATAAAAGGAGGCTGCCTGGTTCCTTTAGCCAGGCAGTCCCTTACCCCTCTCTTTCACAGCAATCCTGTGTCAGAGTAATCATTCATCCATTGCTCAGGGTCTGCTGGTCAGCCCCAGCACTCGTGTAGGATGCAACCAAGTGATGTGTTTCTTTCACATTGATGTTTTTCTCTCTTTCTCCCTCCCTCCTTTCCACTCTCTAAATAAATCAATGGAAAAATATCCTGCTGGCTTAGAGCAACTTCATGATACAATTTAAAAAATTCATGGCAGACAGACCTTTCCCCAAGGATCTTCCTTTTAGACAGTTTAGAGTCATCACATAAGCATGTTATGCATCCTTGTACAAATATATACAGAGTGGGGCAAAACTAGGTTTACAGTTGTATGTGAAACACAGAGTTTATTCTTGAATTATTTTTTATTAAGTATTGTATTATTTTCCATGGAAACAACCAAAAACCCTGTAACACTTGCTCCACCCTGGAACATTGCTAACAGAGGTCACCTAAATGTAATTCAACACTTCACAGAATTGTCTAAAAATTGTTTAAAATTTTTGTATTTTGCCTTTTAATTTTTTAAATATATTTTTATTGATTTATTACAGAGAGGAAGGGAGAGGGATAGAGAGCTAGAAACATCAATGAGAGAGAGACATTGATCAGCTGCCTCCTGCACACCCCTCACTGGGGATGTGCTCGCAACCAAGGTACATGCCCTTGACCAGAATCGAACCTGGGACCCTTCGGTCCATAGGCCGACGCTCTATCCACTGAGCCAAACCAGTTAGGGTGCCTTTTCATTTTTAAATGTGCTACTTCAAACAATATAAGTTGCAAACTACCTTCTGACTTTATCACTCAAACCTGAGATACCGCAGTTTCATGAATTGCCTCCTTTTACCAAAGCACAAACTCAGAGATCTAAAAGCACAAGCGTTTCCTTTATTAACCCTCCACTTTGTCCTCTAAATTTGCAAGAGCCACTGTGCAGCTTGAAGTTTCAATGCCATTAACTATCTACCAAAAGAGTTTTATTTCAATCCTACCGCCGGCAACAGGGGTTTCAGAGTGCAAAGGTAGAAGAGTCAAGAAGATTGCTGTGCTGCCAGCGGAAGCAGGTAGTCTGAGAATAATTAGACAGGCTGCGGAACTGACTAACCCCCTGCCACACTTTAAGTAGGAAAAGGGATTTTTCATCTCTGTGAATATGCATGGGCTCCTTGGAATCCGTCAAGGTCAGTGAATCTGGCAGCAGATTTTGCAGGCATTCTTATAGCTCCTTCTACAGCGGAGATGTTGAACATTCACAAGACTTCTGCAGCTATCCCTCACCGTAGGGATAGTAAGGCCATGCTGGCAAGAATGGCATGTCCTGATGAAGATGAGAAACCCATTTATGATTGCCAAGAAGCAGCAGCGTTTTCAGAATCTATAAGCTTTGGCCAAAGTTACAATGAGCATTGAGGTAAGAATATGGAAAGTTCGTGGCTCTTCCTCTTGGGAAATCCATCATGCTCCCTGAGAAAGAAAAGCAGACGCCCAAATCAGACCGGAAAAAATAGATCCCAAAGTGTTTGTAGAAGCCCACACTTTCCTTCACAGGCATAACAAAATGGAATGTGTCAGCTCATTGAACAGGTTCTCCACGGGAGACCCAGGGACACATAGACCCAACCTCTCAATTCAACAAACAAAAATACCTCACCCTCCAGGTTGCAGTCAATACTGATGTTTGACATATCACCACGGCCATCGTTATTATTATTATTATCATCATCATCATCATTATTTTAAGGTTGATCTCAAAACGTATATTCTTGCCCACCTTTTCAGAGAGATGATGATGACAAATGATGAAGGAATGTGGAGCACTGAGATCCTATAAAAACAAGCATGGGGGTTTTCTTATCTTTCTCCTAACCAGGGTTTGGCTACACAGCAAGAAAAATAGGGAGCCTTAGGGCCAGTCTTGATTTACTCAGACTTAAGAAATGGCAGGCAAAGCTTTTAGAAACCGAGTTATTAGTCCTTTGAGTCACAAAACCTGACCTCCACCATGTTGTCTAACATAAATGCAAATATATTAACAGTGAAACATGTTTCTCTCAGGGCACCACCAAATTGTACGTATGGTGGCTAGCAACGCCAGGATAGGCAGTAGTGCATTCCAAAACCTCTTCTCTACCAATCGGCAGCTGCATATGTGTCTCTCAGGCTGATAACTTGGGCAGACTTTGTGCTCTATCATTGGAATGATCTCCAGCCGGGGTGGTTTTTCTCACCAAACTCCACATAGATTGGCCAGTCATTGTCTGTGTCCCTATTTTCTTGGCTTTGAGACAAAGTCTCCTCCAGGCTGAGGTTGATGGGCGTCAGATAGAATCTGGACGGTGCTCAAGGTAACTCCTTCTGCTCTTTTTAAAGGAAACTTGAAACACTAAAAATAGATTTATGTTCTAGGTTATCTGCGACTCTGAACATATGAACCCTGCCAGTGCTCGAATGAAGATCTGAAAAACTGGTGCCTCTCTGCTTAGCTCTGACACTACTCCTGCTGCCTCCCCAGATCCTCTGCCCTCTGCTGGTGAGGTCTCGTCACTCACTTCCTTCTGAGGCTTGGATACCAGGCTTTCTGATTTTGCTACCATTCTTGTGTGCTTCTTAAAGAGGTCAACTTCTGAGTTTTCACAATGAATATCGCTTTTCACAGCTGGAGCTTCTTGCTCAGAACTTGTTTCACCCCATGATGCCATAGGGAACCGTGTCATATGAGCACGAAAGGACAGGTCAAATGATGATGGTATTGTCTTATTGGTTGTTGGTCATGTCATCTCACTCTGGGTTGTCTATAATTTTCAGATAATCTGGGGTAAAGAACTAGCCAAAATAAACTCCCACAGCTCACTTTCTGGTGTAACATGTGACATGGCAGATGCCCCCATGGTGAATTGGTGGTGCTAGCTGGCTTCATTTCCCACAGACTGCTTGTTATGAAGGCGTCTAATTGGGAAGGGTGCACACTGGTCCAAGTCTCTGCAGAGTGACGAGCTTGTGGCCCTTGGCTGCTGCTGGCTATTCTGGGTGGAGCTGATGGTGAGCTTTATGCTTTCTCTCAGTTGCTGTATCCTAAATGAGTTGTGCATACGGCACTTTGCTCCTGGACCTACTCACCGGGAAAGGCATGGACTAAGTTCTCGTTATTAGGCAATGCTTATATGTCTTAATAACCAGGTTCAAATGTAGGTGAGAGGATGACAGAATACATCCATAATATCTCTCTCCCCAAGCAGGAGGGTACATCATATAATTTAGTGTGACAAAGGCTCTTATGGCCAACACCTTGCCACCAGCTGGATCATGTTCATAATCTTATCTTCTTTTGCCACAGGGAAAGGGCTAAAGATTGTGTTCCATGTGCCGTTAGCACAGAGTCTACATTGGTAGAATCACAGAGCTGACCATGAAATATTTGCTAGTTCACTTGCTCAGTGACCTATGCAAAGTGTCCAATGGAATCACACTCTCTCCTTTATCTGCTGGAGAAGGCATTAATCCTCCTCCACCAGATACAACAGTGTGAACAGGGAGTGAATATATCCTTGATGGATTTTTCTCCTCTCTTCCAACTGACACTGCCAACCTTTATTCTCCATTCCCCAGCCTGGAATCTCACCTTCACTTTTGAAAGGTATTTACAATGGATATAGCATTCTATTTAATTAATAATATAAAGATGTCTTCTTCATTTGTTTTTTGCATAAATAGTTTCTGATGACATATTTGCTGACCTTTTTTACACACACACACACACACACACACACACACACACACACACATATATATATATATATATATATATATATATATATATATATATATTTGATTTCAGAGAGGAAGGGAGAAGGAGAAAGAGATAGAAACATCAATGATGAGAAAGAATCATTGATTGGCTGCCACCTGCATGCCCCCCACTGGGGATCAAGCCTGCAACCTGGGCACTGCCCTTACTGGGAATCAAACCATGACCTCCTGGTTCATAGGTTGATGCTCAACCACTGAGCCACGCTGTCTGGGCTGAGTTTTGCTTTTACATTTTGTTAGAGCAGGCTCAGAGCAAGCCTTATTCTGTGATTAATTTGGTCTCCGTGTGAAAGTGATGCCCTTCTGAGGTCTCCACACCCTGCCTGGTGATCTGCAAAGTCTCCCCACTAAGCTGGAATAAACGTGAACTATTTATAACTGTTAGCTTTTGGACTTCTTTGGTCTCCTGCTCCCTGGTTATTCTTCCACTGACTTCGGTAGTTTCGCTCATGCTAACATTAATCAGTACTTAGCTCAAGACTTCAGGGGAACCCCCCTGTAGCTCTCCAAGCTTCCCTCTCTGTCTCATCTTCATCTCCAATGATCCGCTTCACAAACTACAACCATCTTACCTCCTGAATACTCTACCCTCTGAATCCTCAATGCAGTAAGGCAGCTGGTGTGTTTGAATTCTTTCTCTCTGCACTGTGACCAGGAAACTGTTTCCATACGTTAAGGAGTGGGCAACAATAGCACTTGCCATTTTTTAACTTTCTCACAGTTTTGTGCTGCCCGCTGTCCAATGTCTAAAAACCCTATTTCATATATTTCGTCTGATTTTATGTTTTGTTGTTGTTATTTATTTGGTTTTAAGCAGGAAGGGACATTTAATCTTTGTTAATCCATCATGGCCTGAAGTAGAAATCTCTAGTTTACTTATTTTCTGTATTGTTTATCTTGCCTACAATAAAATATAAACTATATGAGAAAACAGATGCCTATGATTGGTTTATTTACTGAAGCATGCCAACTACTTAGAATTGCTTCTGGCATATGGTAAATGTTAAAAAAAAAGTATTTGTTGAATGAATAAGTAACTTTTCATGGTCTGAGTTCTCATTTTTCATTATTTTTGTTTTACAGAGGAAATACTAATCCAATGGGAAGTTTTTGGTTACTGGACCACTTTCTCTAATACAAGTCACAATTTGTCATTGTTTAGCAAAATCATATAAATTATACCCTGAAGTTTCTAAAAATTGTTTGACCTTGATAGTAATTTTTATGATGATGAAGAGGAAAGGAGATACTCCAAAACCTTCAAGTGTTCACCATATGTACAACTAAGTGATGTTGTATTCAAGGTCTGTTTTTCAGTAGGAAGATATAGAGTTGAATATTTATACTCAGATGTTTTTGAAAGCTCCTCTCCCTCTTCTCTCTACTCCTTCCCTCCACTTACAGTAGTAATTTTACAGTCAAAACTCTCTAGAATATGAAAACTCAGCTGGAGGACACTTAATCAAATAGTCAATCAAATTTTAAATTAAAAAAAATACAAAATCTCTAGCTTTAAAAATTACTGTCATTAATCAGTACTAGGTACAGCAGCAAATACTAAATGAACCCAGAACACCAAAAAGTGTTTGCAAAGCAAAAAGTCTATAATCCTGTTTAGGAAGATGTGTCCTTGAAAGGCCTCAACTAGCATAGGAAGAATGCACCATTTGCCACAGGACTTGAAGAAAAAGGGAGGGGGGAAGGAGCAACAGAGAGCATTAGGGGGAAAATTATCATCTTAAATACATTCCTACACATGTCAGAAATAAAATGACTTTCGAAAGCTATTACCTATTAATTGGAAAATCACAGAGCAGGTGGAACTAATTAATCTTCAATTACAGAATCACCGTAACTCAAACAAAAATAATTAACTCATTTGCAAGATATGATATTTTAAAGAAAACTCTTTCAAATATCTTTAAAATTGGGCCAGAGGCATAGGTTTTCATTATCAAAGGGGAGTGTAAGTTATTGCTGGGGCTAAATTTCTCCAGGATAAAAGAGGAGTTGGTCTTATTGTGAAATGTGAGGTCCTAACTTCCGGAGAAAGAACAGAGAGGTAAGTGTGTTAAACCATTTATTTAAGAACCGGAGGCCCAGTGCATGAAACTCGTGCAAGCAGCTCATCCCTCGCAGCCACGGTGGCCGCCTTGGCCCTTGCAGAAGGTCATCCGGAAGGATTTTCAGAGGGTAATTCGTCTGTTCAGTCTAATTAGCATATTGTGCTTTTATTATTATGGATGTTTAATTTATGTCTACTACACATGAGGGACTGTGTTAGTTGCTGATGATAAAATAATGACCAACAACAGATAAGGATTCTGTTATTATGGAGCATAGAGTCTAGTGTGTGACAAATACCCAATCATCACCCAAATAAATGCCAAATTGTGGTTGGTGCTGTGAAGAAAGGCTCCAAGTAACCAAAAACTTCTTGTTGGATTAGTAGTTCCTCTGTAAAACAAAAACAATTCACAATAGAACAATGAAAGAAAATGCATTATGGCTTGTCTTTGGCTTATTTAATTGTCAGCATCACAAATTCACATATTGAAATCTACTTCCTAATGTGATTATATATGGAGGTGAGGCCCTCAGGACATAATTAGCTCATGAGGGTGCTGGTGATATGGTAGTATTATTTTAATTTTTTTTGAGAAACATTCATACTGTTTTCCCTAGCAGCTGCACATTTTGCATTCCCAACAGTTATCAAAGATAATTTTTATTGGAAAAAGTGCATTTTCTCAATTAAAAAACCAATCAAACAAAAACCTCTCTTGACCCATATGATTATCTTGCAATTACATGACCTTTTTTTTCTACTTTCCTGCACAGAATCATTTCTCAGAAGAGATTTCTACTCATTGTCTCTAAACTTTCTCTTCTCATTTTGTACTGAATCCACGTCAGCCAGGCTGTAGCCCAGAACAGTCTTCTGAAATGGCTCTCATTAGAGCAACCAAGACAGACACACTGCTGCAGTCATGGACAGAACTCAGTTGTCATCCACACCTGACATCTCAGCAGAAGTCAGGACCTGGTGACCATTCTTTCCCCCGTCGTGGTTTCTGCATTGGATTTACAGGGCACAAGTGAATGGCTCCTTCTTGCTTGGCTGGAGGCAGTCATCTCAATCTTTTGTTATTGTTGTTTAAACAGCGCCAGTGCTCAGTTCACAGCACTCAGCCAGTGCTCAGGTGGTAGGATGATGGCTTTTTAAAAAATATACAGATATTTTTTATTAATTTCAGAGAGGGAGGGAGAGATAGAAGCATCAGTGATGTGAATCATTGATTGGCTGCCTCCTGAATGCCCTACACAGGTGTTTGAGCCCACAACCTAGGCATGTGCCCTGACCTGGAATCAAACCATGACCTCCTGGTTCATAGGTCAATGCTCAACCACTGAGCCCAGCCAGCCCGCCAGTCACCTCAATCTTGTCTCAGGCTCCCCTTCATCTCTCCATTCTAACATGCACTGTTCTCTGAGTAGCGTGATGAAATCCCCTGCCTTCCCGCAGATCCTGAGAGGGATGTGAATCATCTGCTTGTCCAGCATTTCAGCGTGTCCCTGTGCCCAGGCCTCCACATGCTCACACCTCCACGTGCCCAGCCCCCACGTGCCCACGCCCCTTAGCCATCTTGGTTATCAGATCAGCTGTGGGCTGTGCTGGTCTCTCAGTGCTTGTGTCCAGGTCACCCTTATTTTGCGAAATAATGGCTCCAAAGCATAAGAGAAACAATGCTGGCAATTCGGATAGACCAAAGAGAAGCCAGAAAGTGCTTCCTTTCCGTGAAAAGGTGAAACTTCTTGATTTAATAGGGAAAGTGAAAAAAAAACGTGTGCTGAGGTTGTTGTGATCTGCGGTAAGAATGAACCTTGTATTCATGAAATAGTGCTGAAGGAGGGGAAAAAAAAAACAACAAAAAATCTTGTGTTAGTTTTGCTATCATGCCACATCCTGCAAAAGATACGGTCATGTGCATGATAAGTGCTTAGTTGAGATGGAAAAGACTCTAAGTTTGTGAGTGGGAGACATGAACAGAAAACATGTTCTGACCGACAGCAAGGAGTTGCACCAGAGAGCACTCAGCCTATGGGAGGACTCAGCGAGGGGCTCCCTGAAATGAGTGACACCCAGCCATTCACTTCAAGGAAGGGACCATTCCACCATTCAGGAGTAGGTTTGGCCACTTACCATCTCCCAGCATCACAGGAAGGGTGAGTACACCACAATAAGATATTTTGACTGGGAAAAAGGGTGAACATTCACATAAGTTTATTCTCACATTGTTATGTATTCTGCTTTATATTTATTGATTGCACTTACTGTGGCAAACTTATAAATTAAACTTTATCGTAGGTTTGTATGCATACAAAAATATATTTAAGATTCCGTGTTATTTATGGTTTCAGGCATCCGCTATGGGAGGGGGCTGTGTAGTGGGTTTTTGGAAAATACTGATTCTCTACTTTTCCCCAATGCTACCTGATAAAAATGTCTAGGAGGTGATAGAATGGGTGAATCGATGTTTTAAAGAAGCTTTTGCATAATTTTTATGCTTCTCAAGGTACAATCTTAGCTGCAAAAAATTCCCTGGTGATCTTTTAAAAGTGCTTATGACCAGGCTTACCCCCAGCAATATGATTTAAAAAGCAGGAAGATTGAGAATCCGTGGTCAAACAGACTTAGGAATTAATATTTGTTGAATGAATAAATGAGTGACTGATTAAAATGTAAATTGACCCCTTGAAATTCAGTTAAGTGCTCATTCTCTTTTTTACCACCTTTAGTTCCTCACTGTGAAAGAAAAATGAAAAATTTTTTAGCAGTTTAATATATATGTTAACCCAGGCAACTTTTCTGAGGTTAGCCCAGATACTCAACTTGAATCATGGGTTCATCCCTCAGCCAAACTGGAGCTGAAGGGTGAAATGAACTGGTTAGCCAAGCATATCCCTCTCATGGGTATTGTTTTTCCATTTTTGAATTAGTGTTTATATAGGTTTGCCTCGTCCAAGACGTGTGGATTGAGAGTGGCAAAAGATGGTTCTACATAAGAAAAATTAGAGGGCTTTTAGGAAAAGGGGGAAACGTCCAAAGCAGACAAAATAACACAGTAGGATATTCAGGATACTTATTTAGAGTTTTACGCTAGTTTAAAAAATGTTATTACTTATGCCCTATTTATCTCTGCAGCCCTGCAGGTCATCACTCCTCCTTCTGTACCCAGTATTTCAGTCACGTGGAGCCACTTGTTTCTGGAACATGCCACACTCATTTATATCTCTGCCTTTGCACATGGTATTTCTTAAATCAGGAATACTTGTCAAATTTCTATCCATCTTTCAATTATCTATTGCTGTGTAGCAAACTGCTCTGAAATGGATTAATTTATAAAAAAATTATTATTTATTCATAAATCTGCAATTTGGGCAGCACTTGGCAGGAATAGCCCATCCCTGCCTGACACAGTGTCAGCCCAGGGAGCTCAAAAGCTGGGGGTAGGCAGGGAGAGGTCTGCTTGGGTCATATATCTGAGGTCTCAGTGATCACTGTCCACTGAGCGTCCAACTAGAGCCATTCATAGGGCATGTTAGTTCCCCTCCATGTGGATCCGCTGGCTCATAGCATGGCAGCTATGCTGAGGGGGAGAGAGGGAGGTTGCCTGTCCCCTGCAGGCTCCGGACATCACTTTTCCTGCATTCTCTTGGTCAAAGGCACATGCTAGATAAACTCAGATTCAAGGTATGAAAAAGTCCTCTTCTTTTTATGAGTATGTGAAGAGTGGCATGCATATTCAGGTGGTAGTGATGGTGAAATGGGGCATTGTAAGGCTCTTCTTTGGAGACCATCTACTGCAGTGGAAGTCCAGTTTCATTATTTCAATTTAAAAAAAAAAATATGATTGCATTGATTTCAGAGAGGAAGGGAGAGGGAGAGAGAGAGAGAGAGAGAGAGAGAGAGAGAGAGAGAGAGAGAGAGAAAGAGAAAGAGAAACATCAATGATAAGAGAGAATCATCAGTCAGCTGCCTCCTGCACGCTCTGCACCAGGGATCAATCCTGCAACCCAGGCATGTTCCCTGACCAGTAATCGAATCATGACCTCCTGGTTCAGAGGTTGATGCTCAACCACTGGGCAACAGTATCCAGATAATTATTTCCATTTTCTAATAGATGGTCTCAACCTCTGAATGATATCAAGTAAAGTTAGTAATTTTTGTGTCTCTATTCTTTTGCAGTAGAAGAATGTTTCTCAGAATATGTTTTACAGATTTGTTGGGAAATAAATAAGCCAATTACAGAACACTTCTTTTAAAGGTGTATTTTTAAGTCAACTAAGTTTGTGAAGGATTAACCTAGCAACAGATATCCCTATTGCAGGAATTCTTACAGTTTATAATATGCTGATGGGCACTGCAAGCCTCATAGTGACAGGTGTAAGGGAGTTGGATATGGGGTGGGAAAGGTTATAGAGTAGAGTATTTCCTATACATTTGACACGTAATTCTTTATATGGACACTATCCGAGACAAATATCCCATAATGCATGCTTTGGAAAACCCAGCCAGCCAAACATTTCTTTTTTCACAAGCCTCTAACAATCCACTTGTCATCCCATGTTATAGTTACTTGGTTGTGTCAATTTATATAATGAACTGTGAGCTCTCCAATCATGGGATTTTTATTTTTTATTTTTTTGTCATTTTATATCCAACTATCACAAGGCCTAACACATAGAAGTAATTTAGTAAACAATTTCAGAAAGAAAAGAGAAAGAAAAAAAAGGAGGAAGGCAGGGAGGGAAGAGAGCTTTAACACCTTCATTATGTATATTCAGCCATGATATATGCACTCTGACCACTTATGCGATGCCCAATTCATTTGTTAAAATTCAGTCCTTCTGGGAAAATTATTTAGGGGGCTGTTTCCTGATTCAAAATTACCTAAAACCATTCTGCTTCTGCATATTTGCATTGGAGTAATAAGAATAATGCTCCCCACCCCCCAGTGGTATCAACATCATAATCTCGAACTTGTGACAGTTAGGTTGCCTGACAAATGTAATTAAGGTTTCAGATGGAATTAAGGCTATTAATTAGCTTACCTTAAACTAGGAAGATTATTTTGGATTGTTTGGATTGGGCCAATGTTTTCAGAAGGGTGCTTAAAAAGTAGAAGAGGGAGGCCAGGAAAGAGAAGCAGAGCCAGGCAGTGTGATAACTGAGCCTGGTAGCGAAGCTCTGAATGTGGAGAACGTGGCAATGAGCCAAGTAGGTGCCTCTAAAAGCTGGAAAAGGCAAGGACCAGATTCGCCCCTAGAGCCCCCAGAAGGAGAGAGCTCTGCTGATACCTGGATGGACGCTCTGAGGCCCATTTGCATTTCTGACCATAAGAACTGCAATGTAATAATTTTGCATTGCTTTAAGTTATTAAATTTGTGGTTAATTTGTTATAGCAGCCATAAAAAACTAATACACCCATGGACGATTGTCATATTTTCTGGTTGACTAGTAAATAAAAAGAAGTGATATAGAAGCAAACAAATTGCAGTCCTGGCTGCACTTAATTTATTTTAATAGATTCCATTTTGATCACCTTAATGCTCCTTTGCAGTATGTTAGTAAATATACCAGGCCCGCTTTGTAAAATTAACTAACCTATATTAATAGATGCTCTCAGTATGGTGTTTGATTCTGGACTAATTCCACTATAGTAAAGCATACATAAGTATTTGTGGATATTTTTAGGTTATATAATTCTGAGAAATGTTGTGCATTCAAGATGCTTTTCAGCATACAGAAGCAGAGCAGATAATGTTTTATTAGGGGAAAAAAATCTCTAGCTCTGTAAACATCAGCATATACTACTTTGAAATATAGCATCATATAATATGGAATGGTGTTACTCCATTAAAAAGTTTTATAATGATAACATGAGTAAATAATAGCAAAATGCTAGTATTATTATAGTAGTTCAATAATTTATTTTTCCTCTGTATGCCCCTCTTCCTTCACCTCACTTTTTTGTCCAATCCACCCCCATTAGAAAGACTAAATTAGAGATAGTGGCTATCTTTATAAAGTCTGCCTTTTCTAATATTACTAGAAGGCAACCCATTTGGGTGCTTAAAAAATAATTTGTAATCAGTATTGAATATAATTTTTGGTAGATTTGAGGAAAAATTAAAATTGTTTAAAGGTCACATGATACATTTTAGATGTGGAAACTCCTAATGTTAGTCCTGGCAATGTCTGAGACTTTTTTTTTCAATTTTGTGTAAGAAATTAGGAGACCAGTTTAAGAAAGGAAACTATTGTGTATTTGAATATTATAGAGCTCCTTTGAAGAAACCAGCAATCAAGTTGGAGCAAAGTAATAGTTCTTTTATATTTTCCATAAATGGACTTTTGTTGAATCCAAATGATTTTATAACATAAACAACAAACTAATAGCCAAATATATGAATATCTCATAAAATTGTTAAAATAACATGAATTAGGAAACATGGGTTATAAATAGGTCATTCATAGAAAAGAATGAAATATATTAAATATATTAAACTCAACCTCACTAATCTAGGAACTGTAAGCATGAGACAAACAAAAATGAAATACACAAATATGATGAGTATTTTATACCTATCAGGTGAGTAAAAATAAAGTTTAACAATAGCAAGTGCTGGCAAAGATCTAGAAAGATAAAATCACAAAGTGGTGGTATCAACTTGGAAAGCAATTTGATAGTCCTATATAATAAAAGGCTAATATGCAAATTGACCAAACCGCAGAACGACCAGTTGCTATAACGCACACTGACCACCAGGGGGCAGATGCTCAACTCAGGAGCTGCCCCCTGGTGGTCAGTGCGCTCCCACAGGGGGAGCACTGCTCAGCCAGAAGCTGGGCTCACAGCTGGTGAGCACAGAGGTGGTGGTGGGAGCCTCTCCCACCTCCAGGGTAGTGCTAAGGATGTCTGACTGACAACCTAGGCCTGCTTCCTGCAGGGAGCCGGCCTAAGCCATCAGTCAGACATGCCCTGAGGGCTCCCAGACTGCAAGAGGGCACAGGCCAGGCTGAGGGACCCCGCCCCCGCCCCAAATGCATGAATTTTTTGCACCAGGCCTCTACTACCTAATATAAGTGGATATTCTATACCTATCTATACATATCCAGAATCTTTCTGCATTCATGTATCTATCAATTTTCTATCAATTTGTTAATATATTCATCTATATTATAAAACAGGCTGGAACAATATACATCAAATTTATAAACATAGTTACCTATGGGTGGGAAGGAAGTTCACTGGGATGGAACTGTAGTAATCCTAGCAAAGTACATTTTAACTTCATTCACAATGCATATCTTTTTATAATTTAATAAATTAGATGAAGCAAATTTTATAAAATATAAATAGTGGCACATACAGTTAGTTATGGGTTATGCCATTCTTTTTACTTTTTTATTTTAATCTTATTTTTTTGTGTAAAAATAGTGTGGTAGCCCTGGCTGGTGTGGCTCATTGGTTGTGCATCATCCCATGCACCAATTTTATTCCACTTCAGGGCATAAGCCTAGGTTGCAGGCTCAATCCCCAGTAGGATGCATACAGGAGGCAGCTGATGGATGTTTCACTCTCACATAGATGTTTCTCTCTATCCCTCTCCCTTACTCTCTCTGAAAATCAACAAAATCTTAAAAAAAGTAATGTTCTAAGTGAAATAATTAAATATATGTAATGCTGGATTTTAGCCCTTGAAATCAGAATATATTTTTATTGACTAGAGGAGGCAAATGCAGTTATCTTTGTGCAACATCTAAAATGTGCTGTGGAGCCCTAACTGGTTTGGCTCAGTGGATAGAGCATCGACCTGTGGACTGAAAGGTTCCAGGTTCGAGTCCAGTCAAGGGCATGTTCCTTGGTTGTGGGCACAACCCCAGTGGGGGGTATGCAGGAGGCAGCTGATCAATGTTTCTCTCTCATCAATGTTTCTAACTCTCTTTCCCTCTCCCTTCCTCTTTGTAAAAAATAAATATATTTTAAAAAATAAAATGTGCTGTGGAATATTTCATTTGGAATGTAATTTGATGTTTTTTTTAGAGGACCCAGATCTGCACAAATCTTGTCCTCATAATTATGTCTATAGTGAGGCAAGTGGCTCAGAGAAATAAAATAATTATGGAATGTCAGTGGTATAGGAGAACTTAAGAAAACACCTTGGAAGATCCTGTCATTTTAGTGATGAAGAAACTGAAGTCCAACTTGGCAAAATCCACCCATTGTCATCACTGGCTGTCAGTCACTGACTTGGAGTCGAGTGCACTGCACAGATTACAGGTGCACCTTCTGGGAACTCAAATTACTTTCTTCCTGATCCAGTGACTTTTGCTTCTCAGCAAAAGCAATGAAGTCAGATGAAATACCAATTAGCCATTTCTGTATCCAGCCTGGAGCCAAATAGCAGGGGTGGGGACATTCTATAGGGATCTACCTCAAGGTCTAGGCTTCCATCTATCAGCAGCCAGGTCAGCTCATGGGACCCCGCACCCTTGTCCCTGAACCCCATGCCAATTGTGCTTCCTGTGGCTTTGGCTTTACTCTCCTTGATTTCAGGAAACTCCAAGGGAAAACTTTCTTCTTGAGAGAAGCAATTTTACAGGGCTTTGGGGACCTGTAGGGGCTTATTAATAAAGTTTGCAATTAATTAAAAGAGAAGGTCAAGGGAGGTTAACCACCTATTGCTCTAAAAGGACAATATGGCATCAAGTGAATAACTGATATTGATTAAACCTTTCGATTGCCCATTTGGATAGTCAATCGTTACTAATGAGCCAGATTCTTCAACATATTAAATAAAATGATGACAAGGGTTTTAGCTCGGAGCCTGAATCCCTAATGTTTGGATAAAAGTTGGAGGACATCTCTTTGCATCCAGGTGAACTGCAGGAGAGTAAGTGAAGGTGGAGTGATGGATTATTGAGCTGCCTGAAAAGCAATAGCTGCTGCCTATGGCTCTTGTAATACACTCTGGAAACATGTGTCCTGGGGCTTGTGGAACGAGTAGATCATATGTAATGGGTACTTTTTTGTATCAGAATGAAAGGGATATTTTTTTCTTTCATTTAAAGACAGAAAAGCAGCATCTTATTGAAGAAGCCATTCCAAATGTTAAGGAAGGTAATGACAATGTATTGTTCTCTTTTTATAATTAAAAATAGTGAAACAGTTCAAAAAAAGGCTTCTAATGCCTAAAGGACAGGCCCTCTAACAGCACTTGCTCTGTATTTGAATCCTCCATGGCCTCATTTTTAAAGAAATACCGTCTAGCTCTGGAAGTTTATATAAAAAATTAGGACAAATGATGAAGACAATACCTAAGTCTTCTGCATAAAGAGTGAAGGTTGACAATGACTCTGATTCAGACAAATGGGCAGAGAGAAGTAAATCTCTTGAGATCTACCTCCTTTCTTCTTGCTAAGGTGCCTATATTGCCTTAGAGTTTATAGAATTCAGGGTAAAAAGCAGAAAGCATTTAGCCACCCCCATGTTCTCTGGATGGAAGCCAGGCTTCCTTGTGTTCTGCACATACAAGTAGTTGAGAAATTATGAATAGACTATCCTGGAATCCAGAGGTAGGGGGCTCCAAACGAGGTAAAGTTTTCAGATAAGGATGCCTGGACCTTCAAGTGGTTAAGAAAGCGAAGTGGCAGATTCAGGATTCCAAGTTCTGCACTTTAGGTTCCAGACCCTAGGCATGCAGGCTGCATTTGAAAATAGAACAAAGGAAATAAAACCACACAGCTCTGACCAGGCAGGTGCTCCTGGAGCAGTGGCGTAGCCTCAGAGCCTCACATATACTTCTAAAGATGATCCTTCAACTTAGATGATTCTATGGAAGAAATTAGATACTCTGCAGGGACTTCTCTCCCAAATTCTTGCGAATTCATCTGAAGAATTCTCCATCTCTGAATTCCTCTCTCACTTGGACATTTATTGTGTGACTCCTATGTGTCCTGCATTGTGTCGTGTCCAGAAAGAGGTGTGTAGTCATGAAAATAATAGGGGCTATGGGCCATGCAGCACTATGTTCCAATCCTCCATCTGCCCATTTGAGCAGCCTTGTGCAAATTAGTTTCTCTCTCAGAGCATTAGTTACCCCACTGATGTTGTGAGGTTGACTAAAGCATGTGAAAGTGTTTCGTAAATTCTAAAAACAAAGTAAAACAAACAAACAAAAAACAGGATTCCACTTTGCTATCACTATTCTTAGTAGAGCGAAACCACTTTCACAATAGACATTTTGTTAGAGGATGTAAATAGAGAATTAATAGAGGAGGAAATGAGCAACTTCTTTAGGCCAGCTCCTTGGAGGTAGGGATTACCAACAATTAAGCAGGACTTTTACCCCAAAGGCCAGAAATTTCTGAGTCACAGCTCCTCACTCTGAGAATGATTCCTCTGACAGCCTTTGGAGAGAGCAGGATTACCTGGCAGTCTCCACCAGGGCCTGGGATGACAAAGGTGCAGCTTTAGCAATAGTGCCATTAAAACCTTGAGCCACAACTCTCCCTGCTGCTTGCTGAGCTCAGGCAGTTGGCTTTGTTTGCATCTCATGAACCATGGAGATTCTGCATGTCTTGCATCTCATTAGCATCCTTAATAATCTGGATACTTTAACACCCAGTCAGGGGTAAACAGCCAAGGGAGCTCAGTTCCTAAATACAGCTCCCAGGAACTGAGTATCTGCTATGACCTATCTTACTTAAATTCTGGAATTTTCTATCCTCTTCAGATGATAGTGCAAAGGTAAATTATTGTTGGTGGCTCCCCAGTGAGAGAGACCTGGTGAAAACATAACCCATCATGAGAGAAATAATGAGGTTCAGAGACTCCTTTTCCCCTTCCCTTGGGGGGACGGGGCAGGGACATAATATAGGCTTGGCCAATTGCATATTTCTTCCTACCACTTTGAAGTGGAACCAGTAATACAATAAAACATGTTCAGGACCAGCAGCAAAGATGCATACAATATCCACGGTGCCTGTGGCATCTGGACTGGTGACTCCCAGTATTATCCATGCTGTTCCTGTGCTGGTGTGGCTATAACCGTAGCACTAATCCCTTTAGCTTCCTTTACATTCTGCCTGTTCCCGACCAGGCTTCATTTTATGAACTACCCATTATACTTCTAACAGGTTGCTTTTCTGCCTACATTAAGCAGATTTGTCCTCTGAATTTGCAACCAGTACTGATACAAGTATAGTAAATTGATATTAATAATTCCAACTTAGAAACAAAAAAAAAAAGATGTGAAGAGAAATTAATAAGTGTTCCTATGGATATGGATATAAAGCTCACAAATGAAAAATATAGAAGCTTTCTCTTCTTCTTTCTAATTAGAGCCTATATTTTCAACAAAATTTTCTCCCTGCTTGGAAGAGTTTATAGAGTAGAAGGGCCATAAGGGTCATCTTGCCTAAAGAGCCAATTATAAGGGAAGAATGTCCTGCCCTAGAGAGGGTGAGTATAGTAATCTTTGGCAAATCCAACTCTAGAAAATGCAAACCTCCTCTTCCTTAACTGTGTGCTTTTACAGGTGCAGGACTGGTTTCTTGAATCTATAAGTGAGGAAACAAATCTTAATAAAATAAAAAATTGTATGTAATAGTGCATTTATACTGACTGTACCAAACTCAGTGCTGCTGCAGGAGTAATAGGATGAACATTGAGATTATAAATAGAGACAATCAGGAAAGTTTGAACTTCGGCATGTAAGTTGTGGTGATTCATAAAGGAGTGGGAAAATGATCACTCAATAATGTTATTCCACTTTACATTTATGTGGTACCTTACAGCTTATTAATAGTAGTACTAAGAGGCTCAAACAATCTGCTTAATTGTTCGATTTCCCTCCTTGTGAGCTTCTGGCCTGTGTCACCACCATGCCATGCACCTAAGAGAAATAATTACAATGTGTTCTCTTCCAATCACTGCAAGAACAGCTGAGCTTTTGGAGGGTGTCCCTGGCTCCACTGCCTTTGTTCCAGACCCCACTGATGATCTCCAAACTAATATTTTACTGCTACATGGTAGGCATGTGCTAAACGAATGACTAAAAGGGTGAATGAATATTAAGGGACAGATGAAATTGAAGGAACACATGCAGAAAGTAAATTTTCACTCCGCATAAATTAGATGTGCAATAAAAGCAAAACTCCTGTTCTCTTGATGACTTATTCTATCTCCTCGAGAATTTGCAATTTAAAGATAATTCCATTGTTTCTGGTTTTAAACAGAGAAGATGCATTGTTCATATGCTCAGTTTTTTTAGGTTTTCTTTTCTTCTCCCTTCCCCTTTTTTCTCTGAGTGACAGATCCAACCAAGCAGAAATCTCAGTGACTTTCAAGCGGCCACCTTCATCTGGTCTCCATGCATCTTGGGCTTCTCCCTAATAGTAGGTGGGTTCTGAGAAAGGGAGGGTCCAGAGAAGATGCGTTCCAACAAGCTACAAGTGCCTTCTGACCTACCCTCTTAGAAGTCATGTGCTATCACTTTCATCACATGCTTTCGGCTGCAAGAAGAGGGAATTAGACACCACCTCTTTATGGAGGCACATGTGGTATAAGGCTTAAAGCCGAGGACCAATACTATGTGCTGTCTTGACAATAGTAAGACCTAGAAGGTGTTGAAGGGCGTAATTGTAAGTTTCCTGCCCTACTCTGCTCTTTCAGATGAGGTCCCCTAAGCAAACAACCTCCTTATCAAAGGGACCAGGCACAGTTTGTTCTGATTTCTGAGTAGTGTGCTTCAGTGTCCTGACAGCTTGCAGCATTGTTCAAATACGTTCCAGCAAGAACCACAGGTCCCATCACCCTCTTGGTCAACGGTTCTCAACCTGTGGGTCGCGACCCCTTTAGGGGCCGCCTAAGACCATCGGAAAACACATATTACATATTGTTTTTATGATTAATCACTATGCTTTAATTATGTTCAATTTGTAACAATGAAATTGGGGGGCACCACAACATGAGGAACTGTATTAAAGGGCCGCGGCATTAGGAAGCTTGAGAAACACTGCTCTTGGTACTATAAAGCCGGAATTTCATAGCCTCTGGTTTTTCACTCTGTTCTCAAGTGTGACTCCCGTGTGGCCGTGCATGGCATGTGGTGTCCTCCTATCCCAGGTTGTAAGTGTACATGACTGATAAATTGCTACTGATCTCATCTATTTAGTGTGGGATGTTGTGTATTCAGGCATCTCCATTACTCTGGGGTGGGAGATCCTCCCTAACTAATGGGGTGAATAAAGGCAATTAAAACAGCATGGCAAAGCCACAAGGATGAGGTCAACTTTGGAAACTAGAATCTTCACTGGCATCTTGTCTTTTCCCCCTTCCACTGTGAAATAGAAGAATTCTTAAACATGTCCTAATGAAGTTAGAGGCCACCAAGGAAATTGTGTGGTTGAGGATCAATTCCTATCACTGAACTGCTTCAGCTTCTATTCCAAAGCACCATTCTGGCTCTATAGAAACCATCTGGAAAGATGTTGAGGTGTGTGGGAGATTTATTTATTTTTAGAATAGTGTGCTGCTCTACCCATGAGGCATTCTATAGATTTGGATGAAACTGCACCTAGATAATTCAGAAGCTAATACAGCCCAGATTCTGTCCCTACATAAACCAAAGGATGGTTTTTAATGGTAAATTTTCACTTAGGCTGTGTTTTAATTATAGGTTTGGAGTCTTATCTTCTGAAGCATCTTAACTGTTTCAAATGTGTTTTACGATGTTAATAAGTATTCAGTGCTATTAAAACAGGGAGATGTTCTGGGGGACTCATCTAAGACTTAGGGCACACATGGGTGTCACTTCTGCTGAAAAAGCCATGGTGTTTTACAGGAAGCCTTATAGTAAAGACAGTAGCATGCTGGAGACCTGACATGACAACATGTGTTCACGTTATTTATAGTGACTTATAGCCTTTTTTTTTTTTTTTTTTTAGTCAAACAGCACTAATACGATATGTATAGATATTTATTAAAAGGAACTGGCTCACACAGTTTGATTATTGGGAAGTCTCACTATCTGACAACTGCAGGCTGGAGACGCAGAATAACTGGTGCTGTAATTCTGTCTGAGTCCAAAGTTGTAAGAACTGGGGGAACTGATGATGTAGGTTCCAGTTTGGGTGTGAAGGCCTGAGATCCAGGAGTGCCAAGGGCAGGAGAAGATGGATGTCCCAGCTCAGAGCTATCAGCAGGAAGGAACAAATTCCTCATTCCTCTGCCTTTGTTCTATTTGGGACCTTAGTGGGTTGGATGATGCCCGCCCACATTGAAGAAGGGAATGGACCGAGTCCACCAGTTCAAATGGAATCTCATCCAGAAACATCCTCACAGGCATAGAAATAATGTTTAATATGAGTACCCCATGGCTAGTCAAATAGGCACATAAAGAGCCTATTATAGCCACATTCTGATCACAGTGATGGTGATAACATCTGACTGTCTCTCATTCTTTTTATGTGGTCCCCTCCCACCTTCTGGTCTGTTATCATTATCTTACCCATCCAAGATCATGCCTCTTTAGATTCCAGTCTCCTGCTTTTTCCTAGCCTGGTTGATCCTCCTTCAGTTTCCCTTGAACATAATTCATTCTTTATCTTCTTTTCAATCTATTGTTAAGGCATCTATTCTCTCTCTATCTCATTATCTATATCTTGCTTCCTGTAAGGGTTTCCTTTTTGTTTTTCAATAGATTTTCCTTTTCTCAGAAACTCCTGTCTGATGTAAATTAAATCATTTGATTTTAAAGTATTGTTTCTGATAGTCCCTTGAGAGCCCATATTAGAGATGAAAAACTGAATATATTTCCCTTTGCATTACTGACATAGCAATCTAATTCTTTTTTTGAGTTTTGTCACAGTGTATAGGACGTAAGTAAATACTCAATAAGTGTTTACTATTATAAATTATTATTACTATTATTACTGATGAAAGGTCTGACAAGTATTTAAAAGTAGAGGAAAGGCATAAACTCAGATTTATTGGTTCCAAGTCTAGCAACCATTTAAACAGAAAAATATTGTTTTAAAAGGATTACTTTGCCAGAAATATGCTACAGGAAATAGAAAACGGGAGAAGTGCCTTCATGTGATGCCTGGCACAGAAGAGTGTCAATTAAATGTTCAGTAAATGTGGAATAAATAAGTGAATTTGTGCTAATGGAATAGAAATATTAAAATTAATATTTGGTGAGTAAATATAGAAATGAGACTAGCATAAATATTTTAAACTAGAATAAGAAAAGTAAACAAATTTCAGTTTTAGATTATCAGATATACAGACTAACATACACAAACAAGAAAAATATCAGTTTGCACTGCCATAAACATGTAAACAAGAAGAGGGATAAAAATTAAAAAAAGATAAAGAGAAAAAGAAATCAGAGCAGAAAAGGAAAAAGGAGAAAAATGAAAATATGATGAAATTGAATGATGGCTTAGGAAAGTCTCACAAAAACAAAATATTACAACTTTCTTAGTTGTATTGATTATATATGTATCTAAGTGTCTTCTCTTCTAGACTACAAACTCCTTAAGGGCAGACAATAGCTTTGCTAGATTGATCTTTATGATTTCCTCAATGGGTTATATAGACTATGTACTTAAATTGAAAGGTAGAATGAATAAAGGAATATGGGAATTATTGATTAATAAATAAAGAGAAGTGACAGATTATAAAATTTCTAAATGTAAAAAAAAATCTATTACCAAGCTGGGAGGGCCACATGAAGAAGGCCAGGGGACTTTCAGGCATGATCTACATGCCTTCTGCAAAGTTCTCCAGCTCAAAAAAATATCTACTTCACTGGCCATCAGAAAGCCTTAAGTTTCCCATTAGAATTTATTACTTTGGCCTCAAGGGCTCTCCTGCCTTTAAGGGTTGTCTATAAAATTACAGATATCTGAGGGATAAAATGTGAAGCTATAAATAGCCGTGACCTCAGGGGGGATTAGTTGATGGCCAGTTGTTGGGAAGGTGTGGGCCTAGAAAGAAAAGGAAAGGAGCTAGAATAGCTGAAAGTTTAATATGTCAGGTGACTTGCTTATACTATCTCCGTTAATTCTAAAAAACAAAACAAAACAAAAGCAGTGCATTGTGGTGATGACATCCATTTTTACAGAGAGAAATTGAGTCTGTAGAGGTTAAACAGCCTGAAGGAACTCTGGCAGGAGGAAGCAGAGCTGGAATTTGAGTGGACGTTTGTCTGGCTCCTTTCTTTCACTACGCAGAGCCCACTGCCAAAGGCAGGAGGAAATTTTAAGGCCTAAAAATAATTTTATTTAGTCCTGAACATATTGTGACATTCCCAGCTTCCTTTTCTGAAAAGCAACTAGCCATTTGTATTACTTTTGGGTTGCTGTGTAACAAAGTACCACAAACTGGATAGATTAAAACAACATAAATATATTGGTTCACACCTCTAGTAAAAGTCCAGACTCAAGCTGTTGGCAAGGACATGTTCCCTCTGCATCTTCTAGGAAAAGAATTTGTTTTTTGCATCTTCTAGCTTTTAATAGCCCCAGGGCTTTCTTGATTTTTGATTTGTGGCAGCACAACTCCAATCTCCTCCTTCATCTTCACATGTCCACCGCCTCTCTGTGTCTCTCTTCATCTTAACATGATGTTTGTCCTGAAAGAAGAAAATGCATTTTCATGTAGTACCTTCCTTATATCAAGAAAGAGGTAAGAAGGCACCTTATCACCAGAGATGGGGAAGTCAAAGCCTAGAAGATTCAATGAACAACCTTAAACTTCTTTACTAATTTACTACTCCAAATTCAAACTTCTCTGTCTTCTGAATGCTTCACAAATTTATTGTTTCTTTGTCTAAAATATATAACAGCTACCTGCTTTGATCACTTCTTTGGGTTTCAAAATTCTGTGAACTCCTATATGTATTTCTCCTGTTTAATCTGTATTGTGTCAAATTAATCAGTAGGCCAGCCAAATGATCTAGAAGGGATAAAAGGAAACATTTATCTCCTCTGCAGGTGCAGAAATAAACCCACAATACCAGTTATTTCACTTGATTTATGCTGTGATTTAAAATTACATATGTATCTCCTTTCAGCAAGTGAATCTGTGTCAGTGGAAGGCAGAGCAAGGAAAAAACAAAGTAGAAAGAAATGTTAGAGTTTGCTTCTTTAAAGAACCTGATTTTATGTCATGCTGGAGACCAGGGTCACATGATTTGCATTCACTCTAGGCAGAGAGATCCAGGGGGATTAGTGCCTCTGAAAAGCTTGGCTGTCTTTACAGTATAAATAAAATGTGGAGCAAAGCCTTCCCAGATATATTTCTAAGCAAAGCAACTCAATATATTGCCATTTTGGAGATGAAAATGCTTCAAATAAGATTACCTCTGTATTGAATTCAGGTTGCAATTGGAGTTGATTTTCCTTTCAAACGACCAATGTATTTTCAAGACCCTCTAGAATAACTGACTTTCTATTGCTCATTTGCTGGTGTGTGTGTGTGTGTGTGTGTGTGTGTGTGTGTGTGTGTGTGCGCGCGCGCGCGTGCGTGCCTCATTTTTTTAAAAAAGTTTGTTTAGATTCACTTTTGTTTTTGTGTTTGTAACACATAGATTGTAGAGACTTTGTGAATCCTGGCTTTTTTATTTCAGGGGAAAATGGTTTACACGAAGAACTGTCTTTGGGGTGTAAATGTGAGAGGATAAGCAATTGTAGCAGTTATTTGCTAGGGGGTCTTTTGGATAAATGATTAGTCACAACACGCAGTAGAGTAGATTCTGAGGGGACTTTTCTGCAGGTTCAGCAGATGTCTCTGTTATCAGAGGCGAGAGTGGCTTGTCTTTCCCCATTGCTGGTGGGAGTGAGGTCCTTGCAATATTTGGAGAAAAGGAATTTTCTGAGACTCTCACGGGAGGACGTGATATAGTAGAAAGTTTTATTTCTATGGAGTTACATTTCTGAGTTTCTAAAGTTTTACTCCTTTAGTCCAGTTATAGAAAAAGTATAATTGGGGTTTCAGTAGGGCTACACTAAGAGCCAGTGTCCAGAGTTTCCATTCCTTGTTGCATCCAGGTCCAGTACAGCATTAGGCTGGCTTCAGTCCATCAGTCCTTGTTGGGGGGTGGGGGGGGTGGTCTACATGGCTGTGAGAGAAATGGGAGAAGGCCAGGAAGCCAAGCATAAGCCAAGCATGCCAGGAGGAACCAAGGGAAACCAAAAGAATGAGCTTCTTTGTTCAGGGGATTATATATCCCAAATTTCTGTGTGCTTGCAGGGCCCATGCCCATTCTGGCCAACCATCTCTGTCCCCAGGTGTGAGTGACAGACAAGTATGTTTCCTATGTCATCCCAACTTTCCTGGGCATGCATCTGTCTTCCCTTTGTTGGATCTCTGTCCTAGTATTTTGCAGGGAACATGCCTCTAATGCCTGGCCTTCCTTTTGCTCCTTTCCTATTATTAATAACTAGTTAATTACAATGGTATCCTCTCGACTCTGCCACACTTTTTCCTCCACTGGTCTGATTTCTGAGCTGACATTTATGAAAAATGTGCAAGTTCTGTCTTCTGATCAGAATGCGCCCTTGGTGTTTCATGCAGATTTCCTTGCTTTACCTCTTCTTTTGACAGAGCCTTCCTGTGAGAAAATGATACCTACTTCCAGAGAAATGTCAGCAAAATAGGCAATTAATATGAGTTGTCAGCACTTCTCAGGGGCAGAAGATGAGAGTGGTTTCTTCAAGCACTATTATAATTCCATCTCTAACACTCTGTACAACGGAGGGCAAATGAGCTCTTCAAAAGGGACAGTGATAGGATGAATTCAGAAATAACCCCTGCATCAATACACAAGTACACACAATTATCATTGTCTAGTATTGACTTTTACTGAATATACACTGTATTATGACCTTTTAATTACAATTAACCATGCCAGAGGAATGAATAGCAACAAGGCAATTTCAGGCCCTTGCAAAGCTCACAATGCAATACATACTAGTAGACTATGATAGCGCATAATGACTCTAAAGAAGATAGACCACAGCCGAAACCGGTTTGGCTCAGTGGATAGAGCGTCGGCCTGTGGACTGAAGGGTCCCAGGTTCGATTCCGGTCAAGGGCATGTACCTGGGTTGCGGGCACATCCCCAGTGGGAGATGTGCAGGAGGCAGCTGATCGATGTTTCTCTCTCATCGATGTTTCTAACTCTCTATCCCTCTCCCTTCCTCTCTGTAAAAAATCAATAAAATATATATATAAAAAAAAGAAGATAGACCACTAACTGTGATGGCCGCAGTGTTCCCCTCAGCTAGACTGAACTTTAGATAGGTTTCTGTGGCCCTGACCTCCCCCTCTCACCCTGCCCCTTACCGAAACCAGGTGGCTTAAACACAGAGGCATTCTCCTCTCTTTTCTTAGAGCATTTAGTTTACAAAATTTGTAATTAATAATTCTTTTTCACCCCTTTGAGATGTAACTCTTTTTAAAAGTCTCTTACCAGTTTTATAAATTATGACTATGTCAAAGACTTGGGAGCCATACTTTTGAAATATAATTATCAAAATATAATAATGCCCCTATTTTTCAATTTCTGTGGGGAGAATAGGAACCTAGCTTCCCTGCTTCAGGTTGCAAAATCCCTCCTGTCTTGAAGACAAAAGTTTACTTTACCTTTGGGAAGTCCAATTGACAAACATAGATAGCCTAAGATCTTCCTTTTCACTTCAGTTCTTAAAAAGCATTTCCACCTTTTATTTCAGTGGAGTTATATTCAGATTGTATTCTGGTTTCTTTTTCCCATTGCGATAGCCTTTAATTATGTTTTCCTCCCTGTTTAATGTTGTCCATTGACATGTTTGCTTGGATAGCACTAAGGTACATGCCCTGGAAAGTTCAATATTAGAAGAATGTACATTTTATTGGGGAAATTATAAAATGTTTCAAAACACTGAAGGAACTCAAGCCAAATCTTTGAATTTTAATAAGTGGTGTCTTCAGAAGAAAAAGTAGGGGAATAAGAAGAAGAAGCAAAATGATCGAACATTAAAAACAGTCATTAGTTGGTCAATATTAATTTTTTTTTAAAATATATTTTTTATTGAGTTTTTACAGAGAGGAAAGGAGAGAGATAGAGAGTCAGAAACATCGATGAGAGAGAAACACCGACCAGCTGCCCCCTGCACACTCCCCACTGGGGATGCGCCCGCAACCCAGGTACATGCCCTTGACCGGAATCGAACCTGGGACCCTTCAGTCCGCAGGCCGACGCTCCATCCACCGAGCCAAACCGGCCTCGGCAAGTCAATATTAATTTAACGCAAGATTTTTACCAAATGAAAACATGTTTGAAAGATAAATTTTGAGTTTCTAGCCATGACAGAAACTCAATGGGCACATGCATGGTGGAGGCCATGGTTACCAGAGCTAGAATCATATGATGGAGAACAGTGGATGCAATAACCTGTGATGAGTGCAAGTTGGGGGCTCCCCAAGAACATCTACACTTCTGACACCAATTGCTAGTTCAGGGCTCCCCAGGACAATACTCAGTTTTGATAATTTTCGAGTGTTTATTGGCGCTTAGTTACATATACATTGTTGGTTGTACATGTGGCTGACCTTAGCATTCAGCCCCTACAGATGTTGATACTTCAACCACCATAAATCACATTGCTAGCATAGACAATTTGGTATAGCCCAATGCCCTAAGGCAGGGCACACCAAGGCTTTAGAGGTTACCTTTTAGGTTCCAAGAAATGGCCAAAGGAGAGGTTAATCCTTTGCCGTATAAAGGACCTTGATTGCAATGACCTATGATAGAGAGCCTTGAGTTCAATGACATTTTTCTGACACCATTGGGGAAAGCGGTGGAGAAGCTATTGAATAGATAGCTTTTTCCTCAGTGATAATACTGAGATGGGAGAATAAAGAATGCATTTAATCGGTTGTATTTTCTTTTATGCATTTATCTTTCTTTTTACGCTATTCCTATTTTAATTGTACCCTTCTTATCTCTATTTCCCTTTTGTCAATATTGCATCTCCTCAGTAACCTTGAACTCTTCGTGATAGCCTAGTAATTTATGCAAAACAGAGACCAATCTTTGCCTTCCTTGCAGAATCTTAGAAAATGCTTTTATCTTTCTTTTTTTTTTTTTTTTTTTTTTTTTTTTTTTTTTTTTTTTTTTTTTTTTTTTACCAATGTTATAGGGAGAGGAAATGCAGCCTTTCAAATGCAGCTCAGACTACATTTTTCCATTTATATTGGTCGATTCTTTTTGTAATAACAGAGATTTCTCTCCCCTAAAGATTCATGATATTTGAAGAGATAAAGACATCCTTCTTTCCATTTTAATATTTTATTAAGGAAGCTTTGATATAGAATATAAGATAATCTTTTAATCATAACGTTATCAGACTAAAGGGGTCCATTTGCCTGCACATATCAAAGCCCAATCAAAGGCAAAAAGGAATTTGCTGCCAAGAAAATAAGGACTTCTTAATTGAGGCAATAGAGACAAGCCTGGAGTTATAGGTAAAGTAGTGCTCAAAGACCTGGCTTCCTGATGGTTTCCAGGGGATGAGTCATAGAGGAGTTGGGGTGGGTGCGCTTTATTGACTGGTTAGGGGCAGCTTAGGAATTATTTAATCATTACATCTGCTCCTGATGTCAGCTATGGCATCACTCTCTCTGGTTTCACAAGGGTCTTGCCAGTGTCTTTTCTGGGTCTGAAGCTGAAACACATCTGAGGCCTTGATGTTATCTCCAGTTTGACTGAAACTGCCTCTGAGGTCAACAGACCTGAGGCTTTGTCTCTAAGTTTACCAGAACCTCATTGTCCTGAGGGCTTAATGATTAAAGGAGTGATGCTCAATGGATAGGGAGGGGAGTGATTTATGATGCTGGAGGAGGCCAGTTTGAATAAAAAAAAGGAGAAAAGGTCATATTAAAAAAGTGGAATTTCCACGTAATTACAAAAGTCTTTTTGAATTTACACCCCAGATATTTTGGCTTGAATCAGAAGTATTCTCCCACCTCAAATATGAGAGGCAACAGAGAAGATGAGTACCAAAGGAGTTTTCTATGTCCTACACAGCAAATAAATAAAGAAAAATCAGTTATATCCTACCACCCATGGAGCCTATAAAATATTCTAAGATAAGCGGTAATGTAGAATAACACCAGGAACGTTAACTAATGAAACAGAGAAACAAGTAAAAACTAAGGGGTCTAGAATAATGGGAGCCCTACAATAGGGCAGACTGAAATAAGCTCTTCACTGCTAAGCCTTATTCGATTGGATGATCCCCTTTTTGAGGTCTTCTCACCAGTTTATTCTTTTCTCATGCAATGTGGTGGTTATTAATGCTGCTTATTAACCATTTTTCCCTTATCACTTTCCAGCCACTGGATCTAATTTTATTTCTTGAACTCCCTTGTTTCATGGGGCAAGTGATAGTCCTGGCCAATGAGTAATGAGCAAAAGTGACATGTATCACTTCCAGTACGAGAATTTAATTGCTTGTGCAAAGATACCCCAGAGCTTTCTTTCCTTCTTTGGACAACTTATGATTTCCACTCAGTGATTCTTCTATCAGCATGAAATGCAATAATAATGAGCAGAGTGAGTGCCCAGCCAACCAGAGATTGCAGGAAGTATAAGTCAGGAGGTGTACGTCATTGTTGTTTTAAGCCATTGATATTTGGCATTAGAAATAAAATTCACTCTTTTTCCTAAACTTTAGCCCCAAGAATAGTAATATAGAGCGGGACCCTGTCTGCATTACAGATTGAGACCTCTGGAAATAGTTATTCAAATTGTGCTGAGTATACTTTATTAAAAAAAAAAAAAAGTGAATCCCACCTCATTCAAATGGACCCAAAAAGTAACTATGGCTCTAAAATTACATCATTCTGTACATGGCTCAAAATGATGGAAAGATGTGGAGATAGGATCAGTATATTCATCCAAAGTATTTGAAACATCCAGGAAAGAGGATTATTTAACATGATTAAAGGTAGTATTATTGGATGTTGATATTTATTGAAGGATGGGTGTGAATGGGTTCCTACCATTGGTCATCTTCCATCAGCACTATTCCTGAATGCTGGCTTTGGACTTTACTTTTCTTTTCCACTAATTCCTTTGGAGCTTAATTTTTAAATATATATTTTACCTAATGTGGTATTTGACCTATTTATTTACACTTTTAATCTGTTAACAGTAAAGAGTCAATGTGGCAGAAAACCCGCTTGACAAGGTGCCATTCTTTTCATTATTCAGAACTTGGTCTTTGATGGGAAGATCCTTCCCTGGAGAGAGAGCCCTGAAAACGGAGGTATAATCCTGCTGAGGGGGACTAGGAGAAGAGTTATAACATGACCATATACATCTCTTAATTCCAGAAATGTTTAGCTTTGCACAGGAGGGAGTATGTGTGTGCGCAAAGTGAGATGTATGTGGCTAGATCCAAGGGCTTTAATAGGAATCAATCAAACTCCTGTGCCATTTGACCTCAGCTAATGGGAGTTCCCTTTTAACTGCTATAGTCATCTAATAAAATGTTTAAATAGCAATATATATTTTTTGCTGTCAAATTTAGCAGTCACCTGTTACAATAGTTATTCTATTTGTAGATGCCAAGGGGAAATTCTGCATATGCATTATTGCTGAAGCAGGTCTCTTTTAAGGCTCCTGGAGTTCCAATATTATGACCAAAATCAGGCATTTAATGAGTATTAATGGCAAATTGTAAATATAGCAGGTAAGCTTCATGATTAATGGCAGGATTCCTGGGATTGGTGGAAAATATCATCATTAAGTGACTGTCAAATGGCCTGGAGATTAGACCATGTGTTTATCATCATGTCTGTTTACAACACTATCTAAAAACCCATCCTGTAGAATTGAAGTAGTTATTAGAATTAAATGAGCATGGAAGCCATAGAATAATTATTAGGGTGAGCTTTTCCATCAAAGTCAGAGGTCCTGATTTCAGTCATTTTCTAATACTAAGGCATGAAGTTAGTTCATTCACTTAACAAATATATATTCACCACCTACTATATATGATGTTTTTAGTAGGCACTGGGAGTACGTTATGAAACTAAACATAAAAATAAGCAAGAGGCATGGTTCCTGCTGTCACTAATATTAATAATGTGTGTGTGTGGGGTGGGGGGGGGGCAACATCCATCAAAGAATGTACAAATAAATGGATAATCACAACTGTGATGAAAATAACCAAGGAGAGTGTATTGTGGGAGGAACTGACCTAGTTGGACTCTTATCTGTAAAATGGGGTGATACAGGATTACTATAAGATTACAAGACACAGTATGTATGAATAGCTGACATAAAATAGGGGCAGTATACATTTCCCCTTCTTTCTGTTTTCTTTAATCTTCTAAATGCTGGAGAACATTATGCTAAGTGAAATAAGCCAGGCAGTGAAAGAAAAATATCACATTATCTCACTCATTTATGGATAATAAAGAACATTATAACCTGATGAACAAAAAGATAGATACAGAAGCAGAGAAGCATTGAACAGACTGTCAAATTACAGCAGGAACGCTGGGGAGTGTTGGGGGCGGAGGGATAAGAGATCAACCGAAGGACTTGTATGTATGCATATTAGCATAACCAATGGACACAAGACACTGGAGGGTAGGGGAGGCTGGGGGAAGGTCAATGGGGAAAAAAAGGAGACATATGTATTACTATTTGTAATACTTTAAACAATGAAATAAAATTAAAAAATAAAATAAATGCAATTAAATGCAGGGCATTAACTTCCAGATAATTTTTCCTATTTACTGTTGGATTCTGAAGTATTTTGAATGTTTTTGTATTAGACAGAAATGTTAATGGTCATGTTTGATCTACATGCTGCACTCTTCACTGGTTATAATCCTGGCAGTTGCATCTTGCCTTCTTCCTCTGTTCCCAAAGCTGTATTATTATTTTATTTCTAAAGAAGCCTGCCCTTAGAGAACTAATTTTCCCATCCTCCCATACAATAGCATTTAGACCTTACCTTAAAACATATATACATCAAAAGGAAACTTTAATAAATATTGTCACAAATCTATTCTACAAATATGGTACCTAAAACAAGAAGAAACTTTGTAATAAAGTTTAGAAAGAGAGAAATTACAACTCTGTGGAAAATATAAAAAACAAAATTATGGAAGATGAACTGAAATTCAGTGGTAGAAACCGAATTCTCATTTAGACCTCATCTAATTCTCTTTGAGGTGAATTAATTATGAAACACAAGCAAGTAAAAAACTTAACAACTCACTTTTTAAGAATCATAGATGTTTCTTGGAAAGAGTACCAAAATAAAAAGAGTGCCTTTTTTTTTTAATTTTTACTATTTTTTACTGTTGACATTATTACAGATATCGCCCATTTCCCCCCCTCCCCACCTCCACTCAGCCTCCATTTCCCCCTCCCCTGTCCTTCACCACACTGTTGTCGGTGGGCATGGACTATGTATATATGTGCTTTGGCTATTCTCTTCACCATCTTTTATTCAGTCTTTTCACACCCTCACAATCTCCCTTACACTTTTAATGTTGGAATACCATAGGGCACATATCATGTTGGTCTAACAGTCACAATATGAAAGGCAGCTAAATTTTGATGGGTAGAAACAGTGTTTGGGAAAGGTAATGCCAGTGAGTGTTCTTTGGTCTTCAAGAACTAAGGTTTAACTCATGCATTTTGTTATTGACCCTTCATGTTTAGGAACTATGCTGTGTTATAGCTTCTACTTTCAGTGGAGGCATGTCATGTGAGGATGTATGCATTCAGAAGGCTGATGAGGAGGAGGCTGCACTGAGTTTCTGTACCTACAACCTCCTGCCCCATATATGGTGATTAGCATGAATTTAGGATTTGAACATGAAATCTAGATGCCATCCATGGCCATACCTTTCTCAGGCTAACTGAACTTCGCAGATGCTGAAGCTGGAGGCCTAAAGAAAATACTTTTAAACTTCTGGTCAAGTGAGGCACTTGGAAAATACGTAAGCCTAGGGGAATGTTTCTGCCTCTGCCAGTGGGGAAACAGTAAGTAACCCAAAAGAGCAGTGTTCACTTTCTAGAGCAGTGTTCTCAAAGAGTGGTATGCCTTAGGGGAAAGATGTGAAACGGAAAGCAGGAAAGACAGACTTTCTATGACGATGTGGTTTCAAGTGCTTGGGCTCCTGAGGGAATCTCACTGTTGGCATATGGAAAAACTTGGGGAGAAAACAGGATGAGGCGTTTAAGTGTCACTTGTTCCCATCTCCACATTACTCTCTGTCCTTTGCACTAAGAAATTATTCTTTATGATGAGATTCAGGAAAAGTATGAGACAGAATTGGTGGTAAATCCTAGAGGAGGGTATCCCTGTGCCCACCCCAGAACCAAGTCCCAGGAGCTGGTGAACCAACAGAAATTTTTAAGTAGAGAGACTGCAGAGGAGAACAAAGGTGACTGGCGAGAATATAGGGGTGCATTGTCTGACAAGGATTCAATAACAGAAATAAAACTAATTAAAAGTCTTCTTTTCATTATTACCATGTGCAGATTATTCTAAACAATGTCAGAAATCAAGTGCCTCTCCTAGATAGAAATATTTTTTTAGTCTAAGTTCTTAGTAATTATTGCAGTTAATAATAACATGTTTTATTAACATGTAAGCCTACAATTAGTTCAAACTGTTTAAAAACAGTGATCCTTTAATAAATATAATACTCTACATAGAAGTTACTCAGAAAATGCCTAGTTATTTAATTGGCTTCTGTAGTAGATTAATGGTGGTTCCCCAAAAGACATGCCCATACTGTAATTCTCAGAACCTGTGTGAAATTTGAAAAATGGTCTCTGAAGATGTCATTAAGTTTCTTGAGATGGAATCACTCTGGATTATTGAGGAAAGGGGCCCCACATCCAATGGAGAAGACACTTATGGACGACACACCTGGGAGAAACACAGAACCATTTGAAGACACAGACATCAGAGTGATACAGCCATAAACCCAGGAATGCTGGCAGTCACCAAAGCTGGAAGACACGGGCAGATATCTCTGAGGGTCTGCGGAGGGAGTGTGGCCCTACCAACACCTTGATTTGAGATTTTTTTTATTGGTCTCAACCACCAAGTAATTTGATATAGCAACCTTAGGAAACTAATAGAGCCTGGAACCCTCATGCTCAACTATAAGCAAATCCATTTCTAGAGTGACTTCGTGACAGTTCAGTCATTCTAGCTCCCTTCTGAACAGCCAATGGCTCCACACACTGCACATAAGCACAATATTAAAAATGAACAACCATAGCACATGGATTATAAAAGATGAGGACACAAAAATTATTTTACCTCTATCATAATGTGTGACTAATGAAATTTTTATTTGTGCTTAAAATTTAAAAGTTAAATAAAGCGTGAAATGTGAGCTATATTTTTGTTAGTTGAGTATATATTTTAGTTCATGCATAAAAATATTTTATTGAGTTGAAGTAATACATTTAAGAAAACTTTTTCATCTTATTGTAGTTATTATTAAATCATAATGTGCTATCACAGCAATAGAACACTATTTTAAACTTCCTCCAAAGAAATATTAGTATAATTTGAAAGTTCAAGTTTATTACTTTTATTTACTTTTTTGTATTGTTATATTTATTACTTATATGGTTTTTACTGGTATGATTATGCATACAAAATTTAGTAAGATAACACTTTTCACTATCTGCATTTCTTTTCTGACCATAATTATCGTTATTCATGTATAGTTGAATATATTATTCATGATTAATACTGACAATAATTTTGACACATAAAGGGGGAGTTTGTACTAGATTTCTGGGCCACAAACATGCTAGGTAGGTAGGCATGTCCACTGGTGGCCTGTTCTATGGTTACAGCCCAGTGGTAGGTCAACAGCCTACAGTAGAATGGCAGATGCTCTCCTTAGGCTGTAGTGTGTCGTAGTGTTCCTTGTCCCAGCATGTTTTGGAGTCAGGAGAAGGATTTCTATATTCCCTATAATGGAAATAATGTAGCTAAGAAAGTCAGAAGACCAATATGGCTTAATGGTGGCTTTCAGAAATCAGAGTCTAAAGACAACATAAGCCAATGCTGGCCTTAATGGATGCTGTCCGGACAGATGCTTACAACTACTCCTCTTTATTGTTCACCACTCACACCTGTGTAAGCCTTCTCAAATTGCATGAGGAAGGGAGTAGGGTGGGGCATCCAACTGACTAAGAACATCTCTATCCCCTTTGCAGAATGAAAGCTAAAAATGCAAATTTAGCCCTAGCCAGTTTGGCTCAGTGGATAGAGCGTCAGCCTGCAGACTGACAGGTCCTGGGTTTGATTCCAGTCAAGGGCACATGCTTAGGTTGTGGGCTGGATCCCCAATTAGGGAGCATGCAATAGGCAGCTAATCAATGATTCTCTCTCACCATTGATGTTTCTGTCTCTCTCTCCCTCTCCCTTCCTCTCTGAAATCAATAAAAATATATTTAAAAAATATACAATTTTAGTTGAATTCAAAACTAAAAATAAAGTTACTGATTTTGTTCACCTCTGCTGTGGACTAGAATTCATATATGTAATATATGTTTTCTGGAAGAGCAAACTAAGTTTTTTTGTCTAAGATCTCACAAGCAAGGAAAGATAGAACTAAGGTTCTAACCCAGGTCTATTTCATCCTAAGAACCTCACTCTCTCTGCCATGTTAGGCTATTGCTCCAGGAGCTACCGAGTCTTCTGATCCACGGAGAAGAATAAGCTGGCACTATTCCAGAGTGTTGGCCCCTAAGTTTTAGAATAATTTCCTCCTAAAGTTTTGGTTATTTTTCTTCTTGGCTTACCTTGGCGGAGCAGGATGGGTCAGTGGCAAGCTGGATTCAAACACAAGTGATTTAGAATCACAGCTCCTCTCTCTGATCCCCAGTTACCTTGGGGAACTTTCTCTACCTCTCATCATTTCTTAAAATATATTTATTGTGTTTTTTTTTTTCTTTTTACAGAGGAAGGGAGAGGGATTAAGAGTTAGAAACATCGATGAGAGAGAAACATCGATCAGCTGCCTCCTGCACACCTCCTACTGGGGATGTTTCCACAACCAAGGTACATGCACTTGACCAGAATCGAACCTGGGATCCTTCAATCTGCAGGCCGACACTCTACCCATTGAGCCCAAACCGGTTAGGGCTCTATCTCTCATCTTTTATTCTCATCTCTTATATGAGGAGAGAAGTAACTCAGAAATGCAGAGATTTAAAATTGTAAATATAAATAAAGCATTATAAACTGTAGCTATTTCATATGATCTTACAAAGATATAACTTTCCAAAATAGTTGTAAATGTCATTATCATTCCACATACAGCCTCTCATAATTTGAAATGGTGTCTGATAAATGAGGACTACTACTTAAAAAAAATTATCCATTGATTTATCGTTTATTTTTGCTGACAATGTTGAGTATACAGCCCTGTCTGCTGCATACAGAAAAGGGTTTAAACAATATAGAGTATTAATTCCAAAGTTCTCTTTCTCTTATAATTTGCTGATCCTCTCAGCATGAAATTGATTAAAAGATTCACATCACTTAATTCTTTTCATAATCACCTAGTGCAAAACTTGCAACAATGAACTTTTTTTTTAAATGGGTGATGAACCAAATGAGGCATGGGGGGTTGGGGCGGGGGGCGGTTTGAGTTGGCTATTCACAAACAAGTTTTTCCCTTCATATGAAATGCTCAGATAAGCAGTATTCCCTGCTGAGCTTCATAGATCAGAATTCTGGGAGTCTGGTGAGTTAGTAGACAGATTACAAGGGGAAGACAGGTTATGGAGAAAAGAAAAAATGAACAAAACTAAAATAAGTTATTCTGGTTGTTTCTGAAATGAACTAGTGGAAAAAGGAATGAAAAGTGCATGTGAGGAAAGGCTAAATATTAAAAAATGGTCCTTTAAAATATTTCTGCAGAAAAATATAGGAGAAAGAAAAATGCAAGCAGGTATCTCTCATAAAATCTTCTACCTGAAGATAGTTTCCAAGAAGTAGAAAATACATGGGATTTTAGAGATGGATTGACTTTGTTCTGAATCTCTTTTAGTTGGTATGTGTGACTTTGGCTAGTTAGGTCTCTGAATCAATGTCTCCTCATCTGTTACCAGGTATGTTATTTCTTCATTTATTAATAATTTGGGGTTAGCTTTCCTACATGTACTATTTTATGCCTTTGATCATTGTATTAAATTTGTTTGGAATTTCATGTTCCTATACCTATCTATCCTGGTGGCTAAACTCATTGAGGGTCATGGTGACATCTTAAATCTCTGCTCAGTCATTGTCCTTACCAAATCATTTTTGCTTTAAGCTAAAATTAGTTATATGATGACCTTCAGGGTGAGCAGCTAATGGGATTTTTAATTGTTTGCTTGGAGTGTGTAGAAGAGACAGTACTTCTCTTAGTCCTTAACAAGAGGGGCCCATGACTTGCATCCTGCTCTTTAATGGCTCTGTCCTGATTCTCATCTAATCTTACCCTTTCTTATGAAGCAATAATTACCTGGAGTCCCAGAAATATGGCCATGCTGAGCTCATGCCCTATTATGGATTATGCTGTGGATATCAGAACACAAGAATCCCCTGCCCTTCTTGACCCTGACAATATACATACACTTTGTACTTGTACATCTAATTTGTTCCTGAGCTTCCAAGGCTGGATCTGTCCTCAGGGATGGACTTTTATGGTGATATTCTGACCTCCAGGCCTCAACGAAGGTCTTTTGGGGAGGGGCATGTACGTAGGGCATGAGACTATAGGCTATGGGGTCCCCAAAATGTATGGGAGGCCCCCCAAATCTCATAGAAAAGAGTATTAAAATAAAGATTGCTGGGCCAGGCCAGGCCTCCCACACAGCTGATTTTGGCATAGAGCTGTGAAGAGTCTGAGAATTCTAAATTTTATTCTGACATTCTGGGTCATTTTAAAGGTCAGGATTAGAACATTTTTGTAACACTGAACTTGATTTTTAACTATTTAGACATATAACAAAAAATTCTTCATTTTTGTGCCAAAGTTAGGAATGTGTCTCTACCATTCTCCTTGTAGTAATAAACTAGAAAGCTACTTTATACAGCATGGGTGTTAATTTCCAAATCACTTTGATATCCTATTTAGAGGGTGTAACCTCCTTCCAAAGAGGTCTTCACCTGTGTTTGGATCCCATGTATTTACTTGGGGCCTTTATCTTTATATTGGTTCTTATGTTTGCCAAGAATCATTTAGCAACATTTTGAAAGATAATCAATGAAACATCATGGTCCATTCCTGTCAAAACTTTGCAGCCAGTAGGGTGGCACTGAAATGAAGAAGTGTTGCCTGGCTGACTTGGCTCAGTGGTTGAGCACTGACCTGTGAACCACAAGGTCGCAGTTCAATTCTTGGTCAGAGCACATGCCCATGTTGTGAACTTGATCCCCAATAGGGGTCGTGCAGGAGGCAGCCAATCAATGATTCTTTCTCACTAATGTTTCTATCTCTCACTCCCACACTTTTCCTCTGAAATCAATAAAAATATATATTTTTTTAAAAGTGTCACTGAGTAACAGAAGACACATCCAGAGATATCCACCTCTCCACATAACCCTGAAAAAAGAGGAATGAAGAGTCAGTAGAAAGAGAAAAATAACACCCTTCGGGGAACTCAAGCTTATGCCAGGTCAGGGCCCAACACCAAGGACTTGCACTGGAAATAGAAGTTGGTGTAGCCTTCATTCAATGAAGACCAGAAGAAAAAAATAATTTGCATTCTGTGTTTTAGCACTTTCAAATGCCTTGTGACTCCAGTGACATGAACAAATCTTTGTACCTCTCTTAGCCTTACTTTCTTGAACCACATCTAACACGGCCAGTGGTGAACTTGAGGAGGGGCAGTGAAGGATTAAAGAAAACAGACACAGAATACAGTTGGGGCCAGGTGGATCACTGCGCCTGGATGAGGACACAGCAACTCAGCCTGTAAGCCGAATCTTTATTTTATATCAGATCACACAAAGCAAAACAAGGGAGTGGTCAAGATGATTACAATGTTCTTGTGAGTTTCAAATCTACTTCTTTCTGTTGTTGCAATTCTCTGAACTCTATCAAGCTTTGTTTTGGCAGCACTTGCTGCACCTCCTGCAGCCCACATCTCTCAGCTACCTAGAACTACAAGGTCGGACTATAAGGTCAAGCTTACATACAACCATAGCCTTTGGCTATAATTTTGCTGTGGGGGAGCTTTGCCCTCAAACCTAGTACTTGTATGTGTCTTTGCTACAAGAGGACCGTGCACTCTCATCAGTCCAAGGCTTGAACCTGTCCAAAGGCTGTAGCTCTCCACACTTTCTACCTTATAAAATTCCTGTGAGGATTGCTTTCAAATGGTGCATAAAAATGGCTTTTATAACCTGTAAAAGTTTATTATTTAGTGACCACATGAATAACAGAAGTAATTATTAATTAAAAGTTAGTTATTAAGGCCCAGCCAGTGTTGCTCAGTGGTTGAGCATTGACCTATGAACCAGGAGGTCATGGTTCAATTCCCCATCGGGGCATATGCCCAGGTTGCAGGCTCCATCCCATGTGGGGCATGCACGAGGCAGATGATCAATGATTCTCTCTCATCATTGATGTTTCTATCTCTCCCTCTCTCTTCCTCTCTGAATTCAATTAAAAATATGTATTTATTTTTTTTTAAGTTAGTTATTAGGAATGGTCAGTTTAAGAATTCCAGCTTCTAAATTTCTTCTTTTTTTTAATACATCAGTTAATATTACTCTAGGGTTTAAATTGTTATAGGTCCAGGTTTATTGCTTACATGCTATGCTTTTCTTGTCAAATGTATTATAAGAAAATTCAATATTCTTGAAGTTCTTTTACAAAAGTGCTCATGTTTTCCCCCAGTATCCATCTAGCCTTGTGATTTTTATGTGACATTCATACAACAAATGTTTCTGAAATTCAATTTAGTTGTAATACAGATAGATTACTGAAGGAAAACTTGTGTTATCCTCCCTACTACATCAGCCTAGAAAATATGGGCTGTTAAACATGTTAAATACTCTCCTCATAAAGCTTCATTTATGATCATTAATGCCAAAGGATGGCAATCTTACTAATACTGAAGAATGTATTTTTTTTAAAACAAATGCTCACATTTGGATTCATCAAACTTTACTATTAAACTCTACAGTCCTTGTTCTTTTCTTCTGTCTTTCTAAGGAGAGCATTTCTGTTATTCTCTAGAATTTTTGACACATTATCTAGACAAATTTTAAATGCACTTTATGTCCATTTAAAAGTAAATTCACTCTAGAAAGAGAAATACGAGACAGGATACATCTTCTATATATTCTTTTAGTAGTTTTTTTTTTTAATCTAAAGTATTTATAAAAATGGGCTTCAAAGTATTATTGATTTCTTATCATGTTGTATTTCCTAAAATGGAGAATTATTATTTTAAAATTTTCTATCTCATCACCTTATCTAAAATTGTCACTTTCTCACAAATTGAAAGTTCACTGCATTTTGTATTTCTATGCAGTGCTCTCTTCCTACCTTGACACGGCTCTCAATTTAAAGATGAAATCCTCAACCTTTTGGCTACTGATGTACTTTGTAGAGTTCCTCTGGGGTTGCAGGAGCTTGGCTGCCAACAAAATGTCAGAAAATAGAGGAAAAGTTGCTCTGAGGGAGGTAGACTTTCTTTACAGAATGTGTACTGTGATTTGATACTCAATTACTCATTTTTATGTGTGTATAAGTTGACCTAATAGTCACAACATCCCTATTTCATATAAGATAGATACTATAATTATACATTTAAAGAAAAGAAAATAGGCTCCAGATGATTCCAGCTCTGAGCCATCCTCACTTCGAGCTTCTGAGTCTTAAATAAAAATCCAAGCATACGGAGTAAAGATAAATTATCATTATGGCCCTAACCAGTTTGTCTCAGTGGATACAGTATCAGTGGGGCAGTGCAGGAGGCAGCTGATCTGTGTTTCTAACTCTCTGTCCCTCTCCCTTCCTCTCTGTAAAATATTAATTAAATATTTTTTAAAAAGTTATCATTATGCACTTTCTAAATTCATGACCACAGAATCTGTGAGTGTAATACAATGAATAAAATTATTTTTTAAGTTGTTAAGGTTTGGTGTAACTGGAACATTGCCCAAAGTTAAAAACAAACAAACAAAACCCTAGTAGTTAGATGATCTTAGATTAGTCTTAAAAAGTCTGACTTCATTACATTCCTTGTGCTTGCCTTCTGATATTGAAACTACTTATTTATTTGTTTGCACCCCCAGCTAATTTATAAACTACTACATTAGAGTAGGGGTTTCTTTTCTTATTTATCCCAGACAGCAAGGCTTTTCACCTCTTTTGTTCATTTCTGTACCCCAGAGTCCAGCACAGTGGCTGATACATACATAATAGGCACACAAAAATATTTGTTTGAGCAAATAAGCAATAGGGTCTATGATTAGAAGTGCTGAGAGCACTGACTTTATCTTAGTGTGAGCTAATGTCTGTTAAGCATCTACCGGTTTTTTGATGCTGTGCTAAATGCTTTACAAATAACAATATTCAATCCTTACATCTTCACAATGGGTGTTATTAAAAGATCCATTTTTTACAGAGAAGGAAATTTAGGTTTCAGATTAATAAATGGCTTACTCAAGGGCCCTCAGTTATAAAGGAAAATAATTTAGCTCTGAAGTCTGACCCCAACTCTTGCTGAATACTCTTCATTTGCCTCTTTTCTCTACTGATCTCCATTCTGCACTATCAGCTGAGAGGCTTTGCTCTGTGGATTGTGTCAACCAGGCTGTCTTTCCGTCTGGCTTCTGATTGGGTTTAACCAAAAGAATGTACCACCTGGCGATGCAGGGTAGAAGAAGGGTTTGTGGAAGTCATTTACCTGTCTCGGCCAGGCTGTGGGTTCTCAGTAACTGCATTTTTCTTATTAAAAGCTACAACATCTGGAGGAAAGCTTTCTTCTTAGCTGATTTCTCTCCAGGTTTTGGGTGTGCCACAGAATTTTAATAATTACGTTATGTGTGCCATGAGATGTAAAGGTTGAAAATCGTTGGTATAGAAAAAAATCTTTCCTTTCATCTTCTATGTGTTTGGGAGTTTAGTTAATAACTGTTGCCATAAATGTCCTAGATAACGTACCACTTGCTGCAAAAGTAATTTTGTGTACGAGAGATAATTCTAGTCTATTTCAACTGGGTAGGCCTCTCTGAGATAGAAAATTTCTGTCGGAAACTTTGCCAGGACTCCAGGTGACAAAGAGAGAACACCTACTCAACTGGCTGGTAAACTCCCTCTGATTTCAGAGAAAGCCTGATAGAAATGAAACTAGGTTTAAAAACACACATATATATGGATAGTCCTAAGATATACAGTTTTAAATACTATGTTGTATACTTATTATTAGTAATTCCAAATATTGGCTGATAAAGGCTCCCCTGTCTGAAGAGTTTGGTCTATGTATCCACTAAATTTTCCATTTCTCTCTGGCAGAAATGAGACTACCAGCAATTACTCTTAGATTTGCAATCAGTACCTTTGACAACCTGGGAGACAGGTCATCTGTCACCACCACTCTCAGATGGAGAATGCTCAGCTAATAATCACTCTAACTTTTGGTAGCTGACCAGACAAATATTAACAAGCTAAGTTGATCAAAGTGGCAGATAGCTACTCTGGGCTTACTTTATAGTTCAGCGCTTCCCCTTTAAAAAGCCACAGAGGGAGTGGAAATAGAATGAGCAACCAGCAGTTACCTTGTTTGAACACTGTCCAGTGATCAGTTTGCAGTTTTCTGAGCAAGTGAATGAATTCAGTGGCAATGCTTTATTGTACATGTTTTAATTTTCTTTATATTTTTTGCCTTTTTAAAAAATCTTTATTGTTGAAAGTATTACATAGGTCCTCCTTTCCCGCCCCCATTAACCTCTTCCAGCCCTCTCTCATCCTCCTCCCCTTCCCCCAGACCCTCACCACCTCATTGTCTGTGTCCCTGGGTTATGCATATATGCAGACGAGTTCATTGGTTGATCTCTTCCCACCCACCCTCCCCTGCCTTCCCTCTGGGGTTCAACAGTCTGTTCATGCTTCTATGACTCTGGGTCTATTTTTGATCATCAGTTTATTTGACTCATTAGATTCCATATAGGAGTGAGATCATGTGATACTTATCTTTCTCTGACTGGCTTATTTCACTCAGCATAATACTGTCCAGGTCCATCCATGCTGTTGCAAATGGTAATAGTTCTTTCTTTTTTATTGCTGCGTAGTATTTCATTGTGTAAATGTACCATAGTTTTTTATCTACTCATCTGTTGATGGGCACTTAGACTGTCTCCAAGTCTTAGCTACTATAAATTGCACTGCTATGAACATAGGGGTGCATATATTTTTCTGATGAATGTTTCAGGTTTCTTAGGCTATATTTCTAGAAGTGGGAGGACTGGGTCAAATGGGAGTGTCATTTTTAATTTTTTGAGGAAACTCCATACTGTTCTCCACAGTGGCTGCACCAGTCTGCATTCCCACCAGCAGACCAGGCCAAGGGACTCCACTGGTGCACGATTGGGGCCGGGGAGGGATGTGGGAAATTGGTCAGCCAGGGAGGGACCACTGGAGGGCTCCAGGGCGTGTCCAGCTCATCTTGCTCAGTCCCAATTGGCCGGACCCTAGCAGCAAGCTAACCTGATTAGAGTGTCTGCCCCCTGGTAGCCAGTGCACATCATAGCGACTTGTTGACTGGACGACTGTCTGCACCCTGGTGGTCAGTGCACATCATAGTGAGCGGTTAAGTGGCCTTAGCATATCATTAGCATACTACGCTTTGATTGGTCGAATGGCTGACCAGATGACCAGACACTTAGCATATTAGGCTTTTATTATATAGGATTATCCTAGTATGTTAAAAGTGCTTTCTCCTGTTTGTACTAAAGCAGACTTTTCTGAATCAGGATCCATGGTATGGAATGTAAAATCTGTGGAGATGCAAATATACTTGCATTTACTAGTGGCCCTTTGGTACTATTAATGCAAACACTACCAATTCCTAGGTTCATGACATGCTCAGCTGTGAACAGAATACCATCTTTGGAAATTTGAAAACCATATTGTATAATTATTTTTCCTATAATTAACTAAATGTCTAAAGCTTTTTGAAGTCATATCAAATATGTATTAGTAAAATAGACCTGGAATTTTATATAAAGTGAATTGAAATGAGTAAGCTCTGTCAACACATCTGTCTTCACTTTAAGGACAGGATCAAGTAAATGGGTAGATAAGTGGATGGCAGATATATAGTGAGAACTGAATAGATAGATACTTAGATACATAGGTAGATAGATGATAGATAGATAGATAGATAGATAGATAGATAGATAGATAATAGATAGATAATGATAGACAACTATATGATTTTTTTTAAAAGCACTTTCCATAGATTTTTATATTTGATGTCCTTAAAAAACCTCTGAAGGTAGTAATTTTTCATTTCAAAAGCAAGGAAAATGTAATTCAAATAAATTAATCATATTATCCAATCCACAGTACTGAAATGATACCCCCAGAAATCAAGCCCATTTTTTTCTTCTACACTATTGACCATTCTGTCCATTCTAATACCAGATACAGTGTCAGGATAAGAAGAGACAATGGGACTAGTGAGACAAAGAGTCAATGCACAAGGTCATGTAAGAAAAGTAAAAGATATAAGAACCATGGCTTCTCAATTCTCACAGGGTGCACTACTTCTGGAAAAAGTAGATCTAAATAATATCAAAGTTTCTAGAAAAATTCTAAGATGAATGCTTCCCTGTAATAATAATTGAAACATGAAATATATATTATATAAAATCAAAATACAACATATTCCAATATAACACATTATATTATATACCATGTTATTGTATTATATGGTATTACAACCCAGTTTTGCAGATCCACTGCTAATGAAATGTTTGCCTACTTCTTTTCACTTTCCCCTCCATCCACCCTTAAAACTGCTTCTTCTAAGAACCAGTTTCCCTTTAGTGAGGATGTATGATGATTGCTCTAAAGTGTTCCAGAGGGGAGCCCTGGAAGCTCATTTTCCTGGACACCTTGAATACGTACACACCACAAAACCTGCTACCTGGTGAATTAAAACCCCATAATTGCAATAGTGAAAGGAAAATTACTCAAGCAGATTTGTTAGCTTCAGTAACAAGACTTATAACCTTTATGAAGGCCTTTGGGCCCTAATTATTCAGTTGCTGCTGCCAGGGCTAAAGCATACCCCAGTCTACAGTAGTTAATTTGCATCTCCCTTCCCCTTAAGCAGGCTGTCTAGTTTTGTTGCTCTACTTGACCTATTTTTGAAGCCCTCAGCCCCTATCAATAGCAAAAGTCCCTCTCTTATTCTCCAACTTGAAGAAGAAATATTATGATTAATAACTTTTGACAAATTCACAGACCTTTAAAAAATATGATTCAAGAATTACATAGAAGGATAAAGTCTGGAAACTTTCTAGCTGAGTAATATATATTATGTCAACAAGCAATTCCTGCATGGGCCAGATATTTAGGGGACTATAAGGAAGTCACTGCACCCTTAAGAGGAGCTTCCATGATAAATGATTCATCAACGATGATTATCCAAACATTTTGGTTCCAATCATCGCCATCTGTTAGTCACTTCTTATTGTGGGGATGTCAGAGCTGGAAGTAATTCTCTGCCTTTTGTTGCCACCTTGATTAGGCATCAAAGAATGACGTTTGGATTGAGCTTTTCTATAACCATTTCTTTTTATTTTCTTGTGTGTCTTTTGGGGAGGGGGGTGGACATTGTGGTTTGTAGGCTAGATCATTACTCAAATCTTTACACAGATGTTTTCTTGAATGATATAAGCTCCTGCCCAAGGTTAAAAACATCAACTTCCATTGTCACTAAAACAATGATCTGTATATTTTGAGAGAGACGGACAATTGGAGTATGAGCATAGGACTTTTCTTCCTTCTTGGATGTTTCCTCAGAAAACAGATGCTCTGATACACTCAATAGCACCACTTTCTTTTTTGGTTGGACAGGAAAAAGAAGAAGAGAAAAAAATGAAAGCTTGCTTGATGTTTTTGTTTCCTTTTTGGGGAGATTCATCAGTGACTATGCTTGCGGATGTATTTACTGATATGTATCTGAATGTGTATTTACACACACAGAGATTATATTATTACTAGAGGCCTGGTGCATGAAATTGTGCACTGGGGTGGGGGGGGGAGCCCTCAGCCTGGCCTGTGCTCTCTCACAGTCCAGAACCCCTCGCAGGATATCCACCTGCCAGCCTAGGCCCACTCCGCATGGTGATCGGGCCTAAGCTGGCAGTTGGACATCCCTCTCCTAGTCCGGGACTCTTCACTCCTTACCGCCTGCCTGCTTGCTGCTCCTTACCACTTGGCTTACTGCTCCTTAGCACTGCTGCGGAGGCGGGAGAGGCTTCTGCCACTGCCGCTGCATTCGCCAGCTGTGAGCCTGGCTTCCGGCTGAGTGGTGCTCCCACTGTGGGAGTCCACTGACCATGAGGGGGAAGCTCCTGTGTTGAGCATCTGTCCCCTGATGGTCAGGAACATCATAGCGACTGGTCGTTCTGGTCGTTCCGCCATAATGGTTGCTTTGGCTTTTATTATATAGATACTAGAGGCCCAGTGCATAAAAATTTATGCACTCTTGGGGGAGGGAGGGGTCCCTCAGCCCGGCCTGTGCCCTCTCACAGTCTGGGACTCCTCGGGAGATAACGACCTGCTGGCTTAGACCTGCTACCGGGCGGCAGAGGGCAGGCCTAATCCCTAGGTGCAGCCCCTGGTCGGGCTCAGAGCAGGGCCGATTGGGGAGTTGGGGCGCCGCCCCCTGTCATGCACAGAGCAGGGCGGATTGGGAGGTTGCAATGCCACCCTCAGTCATGCTCAGGGTAGGGCCGATTGGGGGGTTGGGGTACCGCCCCCCATCACACTCAAGGCAGGGTCGATGGGGAGGTTGCGACACCACCCCCTGTCATGCACAGAGCAGGGCCAATCAGGGGGTTGGGGCGCTGCCCCCTGTCACGCACAGAGCAGGGCTGATCAGGGGGTTGGGGCGCCGCCACTGTCACACTCAGGGCAGGGCCGATGGGGAGGTTATGGCTCTACCCCATCACACACAGAGCAGGGCCCGTGGGGGCGGGGGGGTTGGGGCGCCGCCCTCTATCACCCACAGAGCAGGGCCAATCAGGGGGTTGGGGCGCCGCCACTCTCACACTCAGGGCAGGGCCGATGGGGAGGTTATGGCTCTACCCTGTCACACACAGAGCAGGGCCCATGGGGGCGGGGGGGCGGGTAGGGGCACCGCACTCTGTCACACACAGAGCCACAGGGCGATCAGGGGGTTGGGGAGCTCCCCCCTATCAGGCACAGAGCAGGGACGATCAGGGGGTTGGGGCGCCTTCCCCTCTCAGGAACAGAGCAGGGCCGATAGGGAGGTTGTGGCCCTGCCCGCTGTCACACACAGAGCCACAGGGCGATCAGGGGGTTTGGGCGCTGCCCCCTGTCACGCTGATCCCGGTGCCTGGAGGCCTCGCAGCTCCGCTGATCCCGGTGCTGGGAGGCATATTACCCTTTTACTATATAGAATAGAGGCCTGGTGCATGGGTGGGGGCTGGCTGGTTTGCCCTGAAGGGTGTCCTGGCTCAGGGTGGGGGTCCCCACTGGGGTGTCTGGCCAGCCTGGATGAGGGGATGATGGCTGTTTGCAGCTGGTCACACTCCCTTCAGGGTGTGGGTCCCCACAGGGTTTCCTGGCCAGTCTGGGTGAGGGGCTGAGGGCTGTTTTCAGGCTGGGACTGAAGTTCCCAACTGCTTCTTTTTTTCTTTTTTTTTTATTCTGGGCCAGCTTTAGCTCTGGCTCCAGCTCTGAGTCCTCTGCTGCTGAAAGAAAGTATCTGGTTTGTTTAGGTTCTATAATCGAAACAATGTATAACTCCAGCTCTGAGATCCCAGCTCGCTGAAAGCTGTTTTCTGGGGTTTTGTTTAGCTTCTATATTTGTTACAATGTTTCTTAAACTGCAGGCTCAGAGGCCAGCAAGGCAGGCGGGGAACGTTGGAGTCCTCCGTCACTGAAGCAAGCAAGCCTCATGTTAGTTTCAAGCTGCCTGGCTGCCGGCCGCCATCTTGGCTGGCAGTTAATTTGCATATCTTGCTGATTAGCCAATGGGAATGGTAGCGGTCGTATGCCAATTACCATGTTTCTCTTTTATTAGATAGGATTACTGGTTTTTACACCTATTGGCAGGATTGAGTGCACAATTTATACAGTCCAGTAAAAAATTAAAATGTAGGGCCTCTTGTTAAAAAAAAAAAATAAAGATTGTGAAAGTAGAGTATGAAACTCAACATCTGTGTGACTACACTGGACACACAAGCTCATAAAACCAGATTCGGCTGTTGGGTTCTAAGTACATATTGGTCAGAGACTGGATCAAGCCTACCACTCTCTCCTCTTTAGCTTGTGGAGGTAAATGATAGAAGATTAAGTAAAAGTAAGATCTGATAGCAATTAGGCTCATTACTAATGTTAAACTAGTGCATTTGGAGATAGAAAATAAAGAACATTTTATAAGTTACATGAGAAGCTTTTTTTTGGTGACTGTAAGCGGAATGCAAGAAGAGGGAAGGCAAAGCTGGTGCTGCCTTGTCAGTGATTTAATTATTTTCCCATCTACACTTGTTTTTGAAGCTTATCAGAGCAAAGTACTGTGGGCAACCCAGCTGTCACTGTTATCATTGTGGCTCCCAGTGTAGTAGTCCTGATTCCTATTGTAATGCAATTAATCTTTTGCTTTGCACTAATGGATGAACAAGCATATTTACCGCAGCATAAAATCCTAATTATTTTTTGAACAGATGCATAAAGGAAATGCAAATTAATGGCAAGTGATAATTGTGATCAATGTGTGCTATATCTTTAAAATGTCAGGGTTTCTGTGGTGTAGGCTGAACCTTTTCTTGGATATAAAAGCTTTTACCTCTGTGATCAGGCACAGACATCATGCTCAAAATGTATTCTTAGAAGGTGGCTTGTGTTTTTAGACCACACTGAATAGAAATTATAGTTCATTTGTTGGCAGGGTTGTCATTAATAGAGTGGCATTCCTCATGAGCTATTGCTATGACTACAGCTTTTAAAAATTAATTTTTATTATTATTTGTTATAACCTAATACCTATAACAATAGCAATAAATATTAATTCTGTTTTTTAAAATATATTTTTATTGATTTCAGAGATGAAGGGAGAGGGAGAGAGAGATAGAAATAATGATGAGAGAGGATTATTGATTGGCTGCCTGCCTCCTGCATATCCCCTACTGGGGATGGAGCCCACAACCCAGGCACGTGCCCTTGAGTGGAACTGAACCTAAGACCCTTTGGTCCACAGGCTGACATTCTACCCACTGAGCCAAACCAACTAGGGCTTAATTCTATTTTTTAAATATAAAGCATTGCCCTATTTTCACAAAAAAATCATTTAAAAATATTCACAAATGCACAATATGGGGAAATTTTACAAAAATAATCTGAATAAAAGAAGCCAAGTATAAAATAGCACATGCTGTATGATTTCATTTATAAAAAAATTAATTGCAGTAAAAATGGATATTCAATAAAAAGTTAGTAAAACGGCTTCTCTTGGGCTGGGGAGTGATTGGAAAGGCTGCCTCCTGGTAATGGCTGGTGTCTTGATCTGGATGCTGGTCACACAGATTTTTTCAGTTTGCAAATATTTGTTGAGTTCTGCGATTGAATATGTGTGCTTTTCCTTATGAATATTGTACTTCAATAACACCTTTAAAGAAAAACCTTTTTTATGTTTTATCAATGGTATTGATTTTAAAACTGAGAGGCAGAATGGTTAAGCAACAAGCGAAGGTGGGAAAGATAAAATGGGGTAGAGCACTGCTTTAAATCAATGCCTCCTTCAATTTCAAGGTGGATCCCCTGCACCGTAAGATTGACCTCTGGGTTTATCTGTCTCTTTGCATTCCGTGATCTGCAACACTAAACCAGCTTCACTCAGCATCATGTGCTTTGCCACGGAGAAAAGGGATGGTGCAGTTGTGGGGGAGTTGAGTCTGCAACCATCCCCCCCTAACCCAAACCACATTTTAAAATTCTATTTACAATATTATTTTTAACACCAGGAAAACAAATGGATTTGTGAAGGGGAAAATTGCCACTGTTTGCAAGATCACTTGCTGGTTCATCACTACTGGGGTGAAATGCTTTCCTTCCGTTATCACTCTGTCTCGTATACACGGTAGTTTGTGGCTAAATAGTTATTATGTTGCTACTTTTGTGGAGCACCAGTACAGTCATACAAGATTTTGTTGGGATCAGCCCAATTAAATTGTTATTCCCTTATGTGCATTTGCACTACATCAAATTTTTGTAACATGCCTCAAATTCTATTTCATACTGATGTGTTCAGGTTTCTGCTATTGTTAGTTGACTTATGTCTTTTGTTTTTGTTATCATTTTAAATGCCTTCATTGTCTTTTGCTGACCTTCCTCAATTTTGATTTAATCTATAAGTAATGATGGGAATAACCTATAGATTGTCTGCGATCTCCTCTTATTAATACCAAAGCCCTGAGGAGCTTTGAATAAACCTGCCTTGCTTAACTTACCCTACAATTGCAGAAATTCCTCCTGACTTACTTCTTTTCTACCTACCCACATCTCCTCCTGCACTTGCTACCTTCTGTTGTTGTCACTTAAGCATCCTATTTTTTTTCACTTCCTCATTTTATTTTGTTTTACTTTGAACTTAGACATTCAGGTTGCACACTGTGACCTTCAAGTGAACAGGGCTGCCTCTACCACACCTCATTGTAAACTAGAATAAAAGACCCTTCCCTTCCCCTGGCAGACACAAAAGCAAATGAAATAACACAAGTGAGAGTATCTGGCGTGTGTGACAATGAGGGCAGATTCTCAGTACCTTGTTCCTTCAATTTCAGAGAACCCTAGCATGAAATAGGTGGATGAGTAGGCCTTGTCTGTGATAAAACAAAACAAAACAAAACAAGAAAACAAAATTTCCAAGAGAAACTGGATTTTATGCATGCATAGGTTTTAAGTAGAAATCATTGAGAAAAAACCGGAGTTTGCTGCCTCGAAAAACCACTTCAGAAATACAACTAAAAGACGGAAGGGACATCATCCAGAACCACAGGAAGGCTGGCTGAGTGGAAGTTCTACAACTAGGAGGAAAGAGTAAAACATACCGAGACTCAAAGGAGGCACAGTGCTGAAGTAAAATACTAAGGTGCGGAGTGCATGCAGAGTGGGCTGGCGGCTGAGCGTGTGGTTGTTGTTTTCAATCGGGAGGGAGTCTCAGACTCTGAGCTCCAGCTCCGGGCAAGTCTCTAGGGACCCAGACTCATACAGGAGAAGTGGGACTGTCTGGCATCGCTCAGAACCCTAGGGCAGCTTTCTCCCCGTGGGGCTTGCAGCAATTACTGGGACACTGAGAAGCAGAGCCTCTGAGGGCAAGACTGAGAGCAGCCATAATTGCTAACCCCGCCGTGTTGATCCCCTGGGACCCGCCCCGCCCAAGCCCTGCAGGGAGACTTTTGCTGGATAGCCTCAGGCAAAGGCTAGATTAGCACCTCCCTAGAGATCCAGGAGCCAGGAAGCCCAGAGGTCAGAGTGGGACCATCCAGTTTGCAGCTCTGTGGAACCGTAAAAGACACACTCAGGGGGAAGACTCAGTGAGCACCAAAGCCCCACTGAAGCAAGTCTAGCCCCAGAGGGGTGTCTCCAGCACAGAAGTTCTCCCACTGCAGACACAGCTGATTCTCACAGCCAATTGGCCTGGAGGTCAATTCCTCACAGTGATAACTACAACAACCAAGGCTTAATTACAGAAAGACTGTGCACAAAGCCCACAAGGGGGTGTACCAAGAGTGTCTACCTCAGGTAATTGGGACACTTAGCACAGAAAGGAGCTCTATCGACACAGCGAAGCATAAAAAATGCCGAGACAAAGAAACAGGACACAAACGACAGAATTGGAGGAAAGCAAACTGTCGGATATAGAGTTCAAAACCACACTTTTAAAGTCTTTAAAGAACTGTCTAGAAGCCGCCGATAAACTTAATAAGGCCCTCAAAAAGACTGGTGAGACTGCCGATAAATGTAGTGAGATCTTCAAAAAGACTGGTGAGACCGCTGATAAATGTAGTGAGATCCTCAAGAAATCTAATGAGACCCTCGATGTTGTGATAAAGGACCAACTAGAAATTAAGCATACACGGACTGAAATAAAGAACATTATACAGACTCCCAACAACAGATCAGAGGATCGCAAGAATCAAGTCAAAGATTTGAAATGCGAAGAAACAAAAAACACCCAACCGGAAAAGCAAAATGAAAAAAGAATCCAAAAATACGAAGATAGTGTAAGGAGCCTCTGGGACAGCTTCAAGCGTACCAGCATCCGAATTATAGGAGTGCCAGAAGAAGAGAGAGAGCAAGATATTGAAAACCTATTTGAAGAAATAATGACAGAAAACTTCCCCTACCTGGTGGAAGAAATAGACTTACAAGTCCAGGAAGCGCAAAGAACCCCAAACAAAAGGAATCCAAAGAGGACCACACCAAGACTCATCATAATTAAAATGCCAAGAGCAAAAGACAAAGAGAGAATCCTAAAAGCAGCAAGAGAAAGAAAATCAGTTACCTACAAGGGAGTACCCATACAACTGTCAGCTGATTTCTCAACAGTAACTTTGCAGGCCAGAAGGGAGTGGCAAGAAATATTCAAAGTGATGAATGCCAAGAACCTACAACCAAGACGACTTTGTCCAGCAAAACTATCATTCAGAAGTGAAGGCCAGATAAAGAGCTTCACAGATAAGGAAAAGCTAAAGGAGTTCATCACCACCAAACCAGGATTATATGAAATGCTGAAAGGTATCCTTTAAGAATAGGAAGAAGAAGAAAAAGGTAAAGATACAAATTATGAACAACAAATACACATCTATTAACAAGTGAATCTAAAAATCAAGGGAATAAATAATCTGATGAACAGTATGAACTGGCGATTATAATAGAATCAGGGACATAGAAAGGGAATGGACTATTCTTGGGGGGGGGTGTGGGGTGAGGGAAGAGATTGGACAATAATCGTGCACCTATGGATGAGGACAGTGGGTGGGGAGTGAGGGCGGAGGGTGGGGTGGGAACTGGGCAGAGGGGAGTTATGGTGGGAAAAAAGAGTAACTAATGTAATAATCTGAACATTAAAGATTTAATTAAAAAAAAAGAAATCATTGAAAATGACTTCTGGTATATGAATATGCAATTTCAAGTTCAGAGATATGAGTGAGGCATGTGGATGACTCAAGTGGGTTGTAAAAATGCCTTACAATGCTCTGATAAAATGTGCAAAATAAAGTACTGCCCTAGAGTAGAAGTCATTTCATATATAAAATGGCTGTGTCACTTTTCAGGGAGTTCTTGACTTTTCAGCCTTTCTAATAAAAACTCATTCAAGTGAAAAAAATCATTTTATCTGCTACATTACAATTGAATTTAGAACTGTTGAAGAAAAGAAAAAAATCCTCTAAGTCGGGAAACCCCAAATTGCAACTCTTTTTACCTTTGCTCTATCATATCAATAAACACAACTAATATATAAGCTATATATTTTATATTGCTTGATATATTTTTTATATTAATAGTGTGATCTAAAATGTCACACACTGGTTATTTTAGTTCATACAACTTATATTTAACAGTATTAGTCAAAATATTAAAATACTAATATACTGTAGTTATGAATTAGAAAAATATGCACTTAAAGAGATGTTTATAAAGAGCTTTTAATAACAAGCAAAATGCTAAAAATATAAATTACACAGGACAAAATGTTGTATGTACAATTTGAGCATGTGAAAATATATGCACGTGAAATACACTTAAAGGTGATACACCAAATATTACCTTGTATAGTATGATTATAAAGTGAGGTGTTTTTTTTTCAACATTTCTTTGCTTTCTATACTTTCTAAACTTATTCAATAAGCATACATTACATTAATAGTTTAAAGAAAGGTAAAAAAAGCAAAAATCATTGCTTTTATCTGTAGGAACAAAAATGTTTATTGCTAATTATTACTTTGTCTCAACATAAAAAAAAGCAGAGTGTGTTTTGATAGTAAACTAGGCAAAGTATTTCAGATTTTGCAAATAATTTCTGGGTAATTTTGCAAATAATTTATACATGTCAGAGTTAACACCCCTCCCTCCATTTGCACGGTCTTCTTTTAAAATAGACGTCAATAGGCCACCACATCTAGACACCTATGAGCAGTTATTGATAGATAAGGCCATGTTATAACCAGAATAGTAGAAAGGAGGTGTTATATTTTAAGGCCTTTTGGTCACAGTTAATACTTTCAAGTAGATATAGTTATGATCCACTTAGTAAAAAGAGATAAACAGCCACCAGTGATTCCAATTATGGGTATACATCCAAGGAAACCTAACACACTAATTTGAAAGAATATATGCTCTTCTATATTCATTGCAGCCTTATTGACAATAGCCAAGATATGGAAGCAGTCCAAGTGCCCATCAGTAGATGAGCAGATAAAAAAGCAGTGGTACATACTATATAATAAAAGGCTAATAAGTAATGACCGATGGCTATGACGTGCACTGACCAATAGGGGGCAGACACTCAACACAGGAGCTGCCCCCTGGTGGTCAGTGTGCTCCCACAGGGGGAGCGTTGCTCAGCCAGAAGCCAGGCTCACAGCAAATGCAGTGGTGGTGGTGGGAGCCTCTCCCACCTCTGTGTTAGCACTAAGGATGTCCGACTGCCAGCTTAGGCCCACTTCTTGAGGGTTCCCAGACTGCAAGAGGGCACAGGCCAGGCTGAGGGGATCCCACTTCCCCTGCCCCCCGTAGTGCATGAATTTCATGCGCTGGGCCTCTAGTATATACAATAAAGTATTACCTGGCCATTAAAAAGAATGGAACCTTATCATTTGTGATAGCATGGATGGACCTTTAGGGCATTATGCTAAGTTAGATAAAGTCAGTTAGAGAAAGATAAACACCATATGATTTCACTGTTATGTGTGGAATCTAAAGAATAAAATAAATGAGCAAAATAAAATTGAAACACAATCATAGATACAGAGAACAGACTGATGGCTACCAGATTGGAGGGCTTGGGGGACTGGATGAAAGAGGTGAAGGAATTAAGAAGTATACATTGGTAGTTACAAAATAGTCACAGGGATGTAAATTACAGCATAGAAAATATAGTCAATAATATTGTAATAAGTATGTATGAGTGGGAATATGGGAGGGAACACTTTGTAAAGTATATGATTATCTAACCACTATGCTATATAGCTGAAACTAATAAAAATAATACTGAATGTAAATTGTAATTGAAAATAAAAGAATAAGCAGCACAAAAATTTTGTCTGAGAATAGGTCATTACTATTGGATTTATTTTCTTGATTACATAATATAAGCTATTTCCATAGTATCTGATAGTAAATGCTGGTGAACAGCTTTCATTAATTCTTTTACAAATAAGCCCTCATAAAATACAAATTTCAGAATGATTCCTCTCCCCTCCCCCTCTTTTTCCTAGGTATAGAGTGTTACATCTGTATAAATGAGTCTTTGGGGGCATATCATCAACTATTTTATCACAGGTGATTCATACGTTCCAACTCCATGGAACCCCTTAGGATATCTACCCTATAAAGATTATGGCAATATCAGAACATTCATATCTCACCCATTTTATGAGTTCATGATTGAGCTTCTAAAATATAACCTCCAGAGCAGATGTCAAACACCAAGTCCTCACCTCAATTTCATAGAATGGAATGCCTGTCAATGGATTCTGTTGGGGGAACATAATCTGTCTCTGTTTTTGTGACATTGTGGTTTCAGAGGAACCTTTTTCTGTTCCTTCAGTAACATTTTGTCAGTCACTGTCTCTCCTTGGAATTGTGTGTAAAGGAGAAATATTTTTGCCTCACAGCTCTCTTCATTTGTCTCACTCTCAGCAATACTTACAAAGGAGAGGTTAAATAATTTAACTATGCAAGATGAGTGTCCATATGGGAAACTTACAACACACAAAATAACTCTTAGAGAAGACTTTTTTTTACTGATGTGGGTTTTGGTGCTTTAGATATGAATTTCAGACCAGGAAATAAAGTACTAAGAAATCATTTATGAAGTGTTATTGAGTTACTCAGGGAACAACAATAGATTTGGACATTTATGATACTAGTAAGTAAAGCCATATATCCAGAGAGCCCTCTGAGGGAGCCCTCAGGTGCAGTTTCCTAACACTTATTACGTGAGAAAGCTGTTTCCCTTTCCATTTCTTTCTGTCTCATAAACTATTACAGACACACAATAAAGTTCTTTAAAGAATTTGGAAGGAAACGTATGTAGGCAACTCACAAACAAGTTCATCATTCAGTTTCTGAAATGTTTCCAGGAAAAGCAGTTTATGTAGCAAAACTTATGTTAATATAATTAGAAAAATGTGTAATTCATAAATTTTGAGATCAAAAGAGACAAATTTGACATTTTTGAGAAATCAAATTGGTTGGTTTTTCATATAACATATTCAACAGACACACAGAGTCACTTATAATTTGTTGAGTTTCTATTATCTTTTCATTCATTTTTAAAATATTTTACTAATTTATACAAATTCTTTTGCACATTTAATATGTACTTGAGTTTAGTACGAAGTTCTGTGAGTCATGAGCCAATGCCAATGTGGTCTCTGACTTCATTCATCTTATAATCTATAACCAGGAATTTGCCCCGAAACTCAACAGAGAAAGTCAAATATGTGGTCCTTGCTGTGTAGTGAGGGAAGAAAATGCAATAATGACGCTGTGATGAAATGTTAGAGGGATGTAAGAGATAGTATGAGAGTATACTGTAAGGGAACTTTCTCAGTTTGGAGACTTCACATATGCTCTCTGGAAGAAATTTTCTGTATCTTAAAAAAATATTTTTAGGCCCTAGTTGGTTTGGCTCAGTGAATAGAGTGTCAGCCTGTGGACCAAAGGGTCCTGGGTTCAATTCCGGTCAAGGGCATGCACCTCAGTTGCAGGCTCCTCCCAGGCCCGGGTCTTGGTCAGGGTGCATGCAGGAGGCAACCAATCAATGTGTATATCTCACATTGATACTTCTTTCTGTCTTTCCCTTTCTCTTCCACTCTCTCTAAAATCAATGGGAAAATATCCTCAGGTGAGGATATATATATATATATATATATATATATATGAAACTATACCATACATTCACCTTTTAATTAATTTAATAAACATTGGCTGTTATGTTCAAATTATTGTGCTAATAATAGGGGGACATAGGAAAGAAAAAGGCAAGCATGTACCCTAAGGAATTTCATAGTTTGATATGCCTAGTTTATGGAGATAGTCATGAGAGAAAAGTAAATTAAAATGAAAGTGCCTGGGAACCTACAAAGAAGTATCACCACCAAGGGAAATGGAGTGTTTGGGAAGATTTACAGAGGAAGCGTTCTTATATTCAAGATAACGAAAGCAGAGACTTTTCATTCCAAAAAGATGGAGATATGGAATAAATGTTTTTGCATTTTAAAATATTCCTGTAAGAGATGAAAAACATAATTGTAGCCTTAGAGAAAATGTTTACAAACTACATATCTTAAAAAAGCTCATATATAGAATATAATAAGAACTGCAAAAACTTAAGAGTAAAACATATCAAACAGTACAATCAGAAAATGTGCAAATGATGCAGACATAAATGTCACCAATTCACTAGACGGGTATAGAGGTAACACAAATCATATTCACAGCTGTTCTACCTCATTTTATTATCACATACCTATCTGAACGGCTAAAATAAAATAATTAGATCATCAAATGCTAGGAAGGTTGCAAAGAAACTGTATACTCATACATGGCTGATAGGACTGTAAAATGGTATAGGCACCCTATTAGTCATCTAGGGCTGCCATACTAACCAAGAAGGGTAGCTTAAACAACAGAAAATTGTCACTTATAGTTCTGGAGACTGGAAAGTGCATAATATCAAGGTACTAATTCAGTTTCTGATGAGAGCTCTCTTCTTGGCTTGCACACAGATGCCATCTCATTGTGTTCTCACATAGTGGAGAGAGCTCTGGTGTCTCTTTCCCTTCTTATAAGGGCATCAGCCCTACAGGATTAGAGTTCCACCCTTATCACCTCTTTACAGATCTTATCTCCAACTACTGTTACTTTGGGGATTAGTAGTTCAACATGTGAATTTTGACGGGACACAATTTTTTCCATAGCAGACACTTTGCAAAACTATTACGCAGTTTCTTTAAAATCTAGACATGCAGCTACCATTGATCCAGCAATTATGCTCATTGGTATGTATTCCATAGACATGAAAACTTACATTCAGACAATTTTATTCATAATAATACCCAACTGGAAACATCAAGAAGTCTTTCAATCGCTAAAAGACTCCATGCCCTGTGGTGATTCACACCAGGGGTATTATTCATCAGTATAACAATATATAGAAACAAACAATTGATACACAACACTTGCATGAGTTTCCAATTTATTTTCCGTGAAAAAAAGCCACTCCCCGTAGGTTACAAACTGTATCATTCCACTTATATAACATTCTTTAAGTGACACAATGATAGAAATAGAGAACAGAAGAGTGTTTGCCTTTCAACAAGAGGAAGGGGAGTGATGTGATTAGGCTGTGAAAGGCACTAAGAAAGATCTTTATGGTGGTGGAAATGATCCATGCCTTGACTGTATCCATGTCAGCTTTTCCTTGTGATATTGCACTCTAGTTTTGCAAGGTGTTATCATTGGAAGACATTGGTAAAGGGGTACAAGGGAGCTTTCTGTATTATTTCATATAATTGCATGCGATTTTACAATTATGCCAAAATAAAAAGGTTAATTTTAAAAAAAAGATAAGGAAAATGTATCTAGCAGAGAAGGACGTTCTAAATGGAATGGTAAAATGGAAGCTAATAACATTTTAGAAAGAATTTGAAAAGCATGGTGGAATAGTGAGATGATTGCTTAATATATAATATGGGATTGGGGAGTTTCCAGATTTAATTTGAGAGAATGTGGCATAGCCTCTTTTCTGAAATGGTACACTGTCTAGCAGTGAGCACAGAGGAGCAGAACTAGCAGAAATAACTTCGATATCTCAATTTTGTTTAGAAAATGTAAAACTGGAAAATTAGAATAAAGGTCAGTAAAGTGTTCTGGCATTATCGTCACAGCCTTCAAATGGATTCATCTTAGAATGATTGACTACTGATAAACCTGCTGTGCTAAAATCAGTACTTAGTCCTCTGCTTATTATGCAAAGCTATACAAAGTACAAAACGCTTTAATATCATTTTGCATCATTCTGAACCATGAGATAGAGTACGAACCAATTATCTAATCATAGAGTGGTAACAGTTAAACAGTGCATCAAAAGGATGTACTAATTTATACTTAATTGTGATAAAGATTGTGACTGATGACTTCTAAAATGTGCTTTTAAGTGTATTTCCTGGCTTTTAATACGTCCAAATGAAAATGATGACATTGGCTCTGTCTGTATCTAGACTGAAGCATCCATCCATCCTTCAAAAGCTGAGTTTGCAATCCAAAAATTAGTCTTCCTAAGCTGCAAGGCTTGCTGCCTCACAGTGAAGCTGGCCAGCAAGGTTCCTTTGGTCAAGCTGAAGAGACTCAGCCATCAGAACTGTGCTGACAGTTATAATACAGAATGGATTCGGTGTAACCAGCCCATTGCTCTTTAGAATTTGCAATGCTAGCAGGAGCACAATGTATTTTTGTAGGTAAAGTCAGCAATTGTAGCACTAAAGTGCACTTTGGAACGAACAGGAGAGTGGCACTTTTGAGACCATAACTGCGTTTTAATGATAGAACTTGATGCTCTCTAAGCATAGGTCAAATCTGAGAATCAAAGCCAGAGGGAAATATTAGAAGAGAAAGTAGCATCTATAAATCTCATGCTTTCCCAACAAAAATACTTTAAATTACATCTTATTTTATCTATGAAAGTGGAACCTAGGAATTGCAGATATAGAATAGTTTAAGGTCAAATATCATAATATATATTATATATGTACTAGAGGCCTGGTGCACAAAAATTTGTACACTCGGGGCGGGGGGGCCCACAGCCCGGCCTGTGCCCTCTTGCAGTCTGGGACTCCTTGGGAGATAATGACCTGCTGGCTTAGGCCTGCTCCCGGTGGCAGAGGGCAGGCCCAATCCCTAGGTGCAGCCCCTGGTTGGGCTCAGAGCAGGGCCAATTGGGGAGTTGGGGTGCCGCCCCCTGTCATGCACAGAGAAGGGCGGATTGGGAGGTTGCGATGCCACCTTCAGTCACGCTCAGGGTAGGGCCGATTGGGGGGTTGGGGCACCGCCCCCTGTCACACTCAAGGCAGGGTCTATGGGGAGGTTGTGGTGCTACCCCCTGTCACTCACAGAGCAGGGCCCATCCGGGGGTTGGGGCACTGCCCCCTGTCATGCACAGAGCAGGGCACATCAGGGGGTTGGGGAGCTCCCCCCTGTCACTCACAGAGTAGGGCCAATAGGGGAGTTCACAGAGTAGGGCCGGTAGGGGAGTTGGCACACCGCCCCTTGTCACACACAGAGCAGGGCGGATCAGGGGGTTGGGGCGCCGCCACTGTCACACTCAGGGCAGAGCTGATGGGGAGGATATGGCTCTAACCCATCACACACAGAGCAGGGCCCATGGCGGGGGAGGGGGGGCGCTTGGGGCGCCGCCCTCTATCACCCACAGAGCAGGGCCGATAAGGGGGTTGGGGCGCCTTCCCCTGTCACGAACAGAGCAGGGTGGATAGGGAGGTTGTGGCCCTGCCCCCTGTCACACACAGAGCCGCAGGGCGATCAGAGGGTTTGGGTGCTGCCCCCTGTCACGCTGATCCCGGTGCCGGGAGGCCTCCTGGCTCTGCTGATCCCAGTGCTGGGAGGCATATTACCCTTTTACTATATAGAATAGAGGCCTGGTGCATGGGTGGGGGCCGGCTGGTTTTCCCTGAAGGGTGTCCTGGTTCAGGGTGGGGGTCCCCACTGGGGTGCCTGGCCAGTCTGGGTGAGGGGCTGAGGGCTGTTTTCAGGCTGGGACTGAAGCTCCCAACTGCTCCTTTTTTTCCTTTTTTTAAAATTCTGGGCCAACTTTAGCTCTGAGGCTCCAGCTCTTAGGCCTCCACTGCTGAAAGCAGGTATCTGGTTTGTTTCGGTTCTCGAAACTCTGTATCAACTCCAGCTCTGAGATCCCAGCCAGCTGAAAGCTGGTTTCTGGCGTTTTGTTTAGCCTATATTTGTTACAATGTTTGAAACTGCCAGCTCAGAGGCCTGCAATGGCAGGCGGGGAATGTTGGAGTCCTCCGTCACTGAAGCAAGCAAGCCTCATGTTAGTTTCAAGCTGCCTGGCTGCCAGCCGCCATCTTGGCTTGTAGTTAATTTGCATATTGCCCTGATTAGCCAATAGGAAGGGTAGCAGTCGTACGCCAATTACCATGTTTCTCTTTTATTAGTGTAGATTATATGTAGCATATCTAAGCTCACATATTATCATAAACTTTAATATGTCAGTGACATGCTCTGCTTATATTTTATGCTCCATTATCCTTATAATAAACATATAAAAATCTTAAAATAATGGTAGAGAATTATTATTTTAAGGAAAAGTTGTGGTATGTATAAATACTAGTAAGCAAATTGAATTGGAATTTGCTGTGGGGAACCCATAGTCCAGATGATCAGACTGAACCCATAGTCCAGACTGAACCCATAGTCCAGTGTGATAGTGACTTCTCCTCAGTACATAGATTACATCCAAAGTGTGGTCTCTGGGGCTGCAGAATCAATGTAGGTGAGAGTGTGTTAGAGATGTAAATTCTCAGATCCAACCTCAGATGGACTGAATCAGAATCTGCATGCTGCCGAAACCGGTTTGGCTCAGTGGATAGAGCGTCGGCTTGCGGACTGAAAGGTCCCAGGTTCGATTCCGGTCAAGGGCATGTACCTGGGTTTCGGGCACATCTCCAGTAGGAGATGTGCAGGAGGCAGCTGATCGATGTTTCTCTCTCATCGATGTTTCTGACTCTCTATCTCTCTCCCTTCCTCTCTGTAAAAAATCAATAAAATATATTTAAAAAAAAAAAGAATCTGCATGTTAACCAGGTTCCCCAGGGGGGTTGTTTGTACACTTTAGAAGCACTGCTGTTGGTTGCAGATCCTTGATGTACATACTGGGGATAATATCTCCATTGCAGGATGCTTCTGAGTGACAATATGGTAAAATACGTAAAAGAGCATTTTCAGTTTCTGGAGAAAAAAAAACACCAGGATTCAAATTAGCAATGGAGAGCACAGTAAAGATAACCCATTGGTCTCTGTTGAAAAATAAATTAATAAAAGTAGAGCAGGTGTAACATTGAGCCAGTTACTAAACTACCGTCTTTCGGCTCCAAATCTCTGAGGTGCTGGCCATTCCTTACCAACCTACATTTTGGTCAGTAGGGAGCCGGCAGGACACTGGAAGGCAAGAGGAGGGCAGAAAGGACTGGATCTTTCCTTTGTTTGCGATCTTGTCATCATCATCTCAGCACCCCAAAGACACCCTTCACCTCAGCAGCAGCGGGGGTTTCCAGCCTCCAGATTCTCCTTTTGATTTTTTAAATTGCCTTCTCCAAGTTTTTATAACCCAACCACGGCCCTTTGTTCCCCCAGCCTGAGGAATGGTAGTTGCTTCCTGCAGTTACCATCTCTGGTTAATTCGGTGCTTTCTCTTGCTATTCAGCCCTCTGACACGAACATAAGGAACTGCCTAGATTAAATCATATCTATTGAAATGCTTAGTGCAATTTTGGTTTAAATTCTTACTGATATAGAAGGTCAACAAGCAGGAGTAGCTCAATATAATTCCTGGTGTGTAAACATATTTTTCCTGAATGCCTTCAAAGGCATTATGATTGTTTTGTAGGATTTGTGGTTCTTTTTAAGATTTTAAATTTTCTCAATTGTGTCACATAATATTTTAAAACATTTTGTTACCTCTAAATGGACACTTTGTTTTAAGCTCATTAATACAATAATGATAACAGGAATAAAAAGGATAATGACTAACATTTATTAAGTACTAATTGCTGGGGTCCAACCCCAGCAGGTCTAGGGGTCCCCAAAGGTGTGGACGGAGTCGGCGAAGAAGGAATGACACGGAGACAGCATTCAGTTGATCAGCAGCCTAGCCAGGATCTCTAGCCAGGACCTCCAGCCAAGTTCTGGTCTGGATCTCCAGCAAAGTTCTGGTTAGGATCTCTAGCCAAGTTCTGGTCAGGATCTCCAGCCAAGTTCTGTGTCCATGTTCTCTTGCTAGGTTCTCCAGCCAGGTTCTGTAGCCATGTTCCCTCACTAGGTTCTCCAGCCAGGTTCTGTCCAGGTTCTCCAGCCAGGTTCAGTCACCAGGTTCTAGTCAGGTTCTCTTGCCATATTCTATCCAGATTCTGTAGCCAGGTTCTGTCTCTAGGTTCTTCAGCCATGTTCTCTTGCTAGGTTCTGTCTCTAGGTTCTGTTGCCAGCTTCTGTCCAGGATCCCTTGCCATGCTCTCTCCAGCGAAGCTTCCCCATCTATAGGCTCTGTCTTCTAAGTTCTGTCTCTTGGATCTTCATCTAAGTTCTGTCTCCTGTTGTCTTGTTACATCTGTATTTATACCAGTTGATTCCAATCCTATCAATCTCTATTCCAAAGGTTAGGGCGTTTCTTATCTCCATTCCAGGGAGTAAAGATTATGTAGCTTAAGCATGATTGTTCGTAGTTAAAGTTATTAATTACCCGCCTGGCACTTAGTTAAGAGGTTTTATTCCCTCCCTAACTTCAGGGGAAAATCCCTACCTGGGGAAACAACCTTTCTCGGAGAGGTGACCTTAGTTAAAACACAGCCCCAAGAAGGTGAGCAAACATATTAAGAACAGTATGCCATATATGCCAGGTCCCTTGAAACAGCAAGCATGGACTGGCTCCCGGCAACTAATCTTTTAACATATATTTTTATTGATTTCAGAGAGGAAGGAAGAGAGAGAGAGAGAGAAACATCAATGATGAGAGAAAATCATTAATCTGCTGCCTCCTACACACCTCCCCCGACTGGGGGTTGAGCTTGCAACCTGGGCATGTGCCCTGACCAGGAATCCAACAGTGACCTCCTGATTCATAGGTCGATGCTCAATTACTGAGCCACACTGGTCAGGCTTAAGCACTAATCTCATCCATGACAATTTAAATGGATTTTACATTTAATCCCCACCACAGTCCTATGAAGTAGATTCTATTATGATTCCAATTTGACAGATGAGGAAACTGAGGCTTCTACAGATTAAGTAAATTTTCCCCAAATCACACAGCAAAAAAATTGTGAAATTAAGATTCAATCTATTTGTCTGACTACAAAGCTATAAAATCCTAAACCTTTTTTCCATCCTTGTGATCTTGGCTTTTGTTACCCAATTTATTCATTCTGCATTTCAACAAACCAGCCATCCAATATTAAAACTGTGCCTAGTATGATTTAGGAATTGGAGATACAGAAATAAATTAAACATGGTCTATGCTCTTAACAATTTACTTCTTATTTGGAAGAGGTTTTAATTTACGTAAAGAGCAATAAAATTGCTTATATACATTTCCCTGGGTGCCACGTGGGGCCAAACAGAAATCTGTAAACCATGCTTAAAGAGAAAGTCAAACAAGGCAAAGAATGAGCTCTCAAGAGGATATAAAGGCAGTGGCAGAAACATGCTTCAGGAATTTCAGGGTTTGGACTCTGTCCAGATAAGGATATGGCCTTACTAACACATTTTTTTCAGGTTTACAAACCAAGAGAGCCCAATTTTAGTAAATCTTTCCTTAGATGGAAATTCATAGATTTTTGGTGTGATCTATATATATAAAAGCCTAAGCAATCATTACAACCAAACAACCAGAATGACCGAAACGACTGGTCGACCAGTTGCTATGATGTGCACTGACCACCAGGGTGCAGATGCTTAGCACAGGAGCTGCCCCCTGGTGGTTAGTGCACTCCCACAGCCAACATCTTACAGCCCCTCTCCCCTGCCAGCCAACCTCCCATGGTCCCTCCCCACTGCTGGCCATAGGCCCCGATTGGGGAGCTGGCTGGCCAACCTCCTGGTGTCCCTCCCCCAGGCTAGCCAGCCCCCTGATAGGCCTCAATTGCCAGCCAAACCCAGGGCCCCACTGTGCACTAAATTATGCACTGGGCCTCTAGTTATAACATAAACATTAGTAGCATACTTATTATATTTCAGGTGTTATTGTAAGTATTTATGTATACTCATTTTATACAATGATATTTTCCTTATTTCATGGATGAAGAGACAGAGGCACATTTAGATTAAGAAACATGCATGGTCATCCAGCTAATAAGGGCTATTTGTATAGCTCCTGCTCATAATCACTGCTAATTTTCCAGTGATATCATCCCTGAGTATAAAAGGACAGAGCCACAGTAGGCATTAAGTGATCCAGGTGTGTCAAGACCTTACCTTTCCTGGACAGTGTCACTGGCAGCTACAGGTCTCCTTTTGATGTTTTTTGTTTTGTTTGTTTTATTTATTTTTTACAACTAATTCTTTATTGTTGAAAGTATTACATATGTCCCCTTTTCCCCCTCATTGACCCCTTCTAGCCCACCTCCTCCCTCAGGCCCTCACCACCCCATATACGCATGGCTTCATCTGTGTCCATTGGCCATGCATATATGCATACAAGGTCCTTGGTTGATTACCTCCTACCCACCCACCCACCCTCCCCCACCTTCCTCTGAGATTCTCCACTCTGTTGCATACTTCCATGTCTCTGGATCCACTCCGTTCATCAGTTTATTTTGTTACTTAGATTCCACAGATGACTGAGATCATGTGATACTTGTCTTTCTCTGACTGACTTATTTCACTTAGCGTGATACTCTCCAGGTCCCTCCATGCTGTCTCAACGGGTAAGAGATCCTTCTTTTTTACTGTGCAGGTCTCCATTTAGAACTTTGAGAAACCAGGGAGTGCTTTCCTGAGATATTGCTTCCTGTGCTTCTCACCTGCCTTTGAAGTCTCTTCACTTCCAAGGATTCTGTATGCTTCGTTAATTAGATTCAGAACTAAATCTAACCTTAAAAGGTATTGCTGTGGATTTGTGTGTCTCAGTGTAGCTCACAAGTGGCAAAAATACTGCATTTTTACTCACTGCTTAGGCTGAGCTGCAGGCTTTATCCTTTTTTCTTAGCTTTATGGCACTGTTCTCCTCTATGAGCTGTCTCTCCCTTACAGAAAGCAGCAACCTATTTTAGTCATCTTTTGAAAAGGAGGTTAATTGGATGGATTCTGTTCAACTCTTGATAAATGCAAACACCATTGTAAATTGAGCTGCTTTCTCCATCTTTGCCCCTCTTCTGTCTTTTGTATCCACCAGTGTCATCTCATTGTCAATAGTACATTCTTTGTGCATTTGCTAAACCAGCTCTTGGAGGGAGCCAGAGAGAGAGCCACATCTCATTTCTATCTTCCCAATTTGGCAGACCCCTTTCAAGCAGGCCACCCCATGGGTCACCTAGATGGCTACTGATACACTTTTATTATTTTTATATTGATTTTTAGAGAGAGCAAGAAGAGGGAGAGAGAGAAACATCAATGTGAGAGTGATACATTGATCGCCTCCTGCACACACCCCACCATGGACTGAGCCCTCAACCTGAGCATGTGCCCTGACCGGGAATTGAACCAGCAACCTTTCTGTGCACAGGATGATACCCAACCAAGTGAGCCAGACAGGGCACTGCTATCCTTTTAAAGGGGTCCAGCACTTTGTAACTTGTTGGAGCTGCAAGCTTCTGAGAGACCCCTTAGTAGCACAGCTCCCAGTTTCTCAATGCTATTCCATGGGGCATACTCAAGGAACTAGAGAAAATCCAAACCCCTGAGTACAGTCTTTCTTTCTCCAGCTTCTAATACCTACCAGACCTTTTCACTTAGTTCTTGCCCTACAAGCTTTAGTCAGCAGGCTCGGGTCAGCATCTCTTTCCTATGGAAGGCAAGCATCATTATTGACATGAGTAGTGCATCCTGACTGTCAGTCCAGCTCCACAGAAGGGAATCTCATTACTTCCTCATGACTCCACTCACATGCTGCTTCTCCTATGGAGATGCTTGATGAAAAAGGCAGTGTGACATGTTTCCTTTCCACAGAACAGGCCTCATACATGAGAATCGGCATGGTGTATGCGTTTTTTAGAGTCTTAGGATGGAGACCACCATAGCTTAGGTGCTCAAAAAAAAGGTTTGTTAATTGAAAAAAATAAGTGAGTGCAACATTTTATTTGGTTTAGCGCATTTATTCTATTGTATTTTGGTTAGGATTTAGAGAGCTTTGTCTTATCTTGACTCCGATTTCCTTATTAGAGAACCTAGTATGGTATTCTTCTTATTTAGGTGTTAAACCAAAAGGAAAATATTTCTTTGGGAGTTTGTGTCCCTGTGAATGCATGTGGACCATTTCATTATCATTCTTCCACTTTCTAAGTGTATGCAAACTATGTAATTAATAATCCATTTGGAAGTTTCCAGGGGCCAATATCAGACTGTCGTTATGGTAAGGTTATCCAACTTATTTTTTCCCATCACGGAGCATCATAAGTAAAAATATGTGTAACACACACTGGGGTAAACAGAAGAGTCTGTTCATGGAAACAGCCTCTAGGCTGTCCCAGGGGACAAAGCAACTGATGGGTCAGCACACTCATCACTGGTTGCACCAGCATGCTGGGCATCGAATTTGGGAGATTTGATTATGTTACAGACAATTGAGAAAACTGCCTTCTCTCTCTCTCTCTCTCTCTCTCTCTCTCTCTCTCTCTCTCTCTCTCTCTTTCAGTCAGGAACTTTTATTCAGCCACCTTTAAATAATATTCTCTCAAAATTTAGATACATCTTACCTATACATAGTGAATGAGCTTCAGGAAATCAAGAACAGCAGAGGAGCCAAAATACTAGAGGAAGACACATTTCTGAATGGTCCCCAAAGATTTCCTAGAAAAAATCTTTACAGATAAATACAGGTTGACTTAAAGTGCATTATCTGCCCTATTGACTTCCTGTCCTGTTCTTTTCCTTTTTTTGTATAGACAGAATTGGAAATGCCCTTCACATTGGCCCTGGCACATTGCAGGTGCCTTCAGGTGCGGAGCATTTATCTATTGTAGAGTGCTCCAACCTTGTCATTTATACCTGTTATTCTCAAAGTGTTTTTTGTGTTTTTTTTTTCAGACATGGACAGCCTCATTTGTTTCTATACTTAGCTTCTTTCCCTTGTATTAAGGATCTGTGGTGGACACTAATTATTTCACGGCCACAAAAGTCTCCTGTCTTCTTCCTTTAAACAGTGTGCTATTTTTTTCAGAAGAGGTGAGCTAGGTTATTGGTCTAAAGATAGACACATCACCACAGTGGGGGAGAAGGGGACCTTTTGGGAAACAAATTATTGTTTCCATGTTCTGTGTGGCTGGATTACTTTTATCATGCTTCTCCAATGTTTTATTTTCATATTTTCTTTTCTCTTACATTCAGTTAAGAGCTTATCACTCTATTCCATGCATAGTTTCAATCTCTGTGTTTCTTTCTCTCTGACAAGGATAAACTCTTATATGCACAGTAGAAGTCTATTCTTTAAAGTATTGCAAATTTTACGTGACTTATAATGTTTCACAAGTACCTTTCTACAGCTGTCCTTTGAAATCAGTACAGGAAAATTTGAGGAACATATTTTGTTTCCAACCCTCTCTCTTGGATTTTTACATGAACCAAACATCTCTTTCATATTTTCCATTATTTTGCCCAACCTATTTCCCTTTACAATTGGTAAGAGGTGAGGCTAGAAGTTGTCAGTTCCGTGCAAGAGAATAACCAGAGTGGCTTGAAATGACATTTGATTGTACTTGTCTATGATAATAAAAAAGAAAATAAGTTGTTCTTACCAAAAGATGATTGTACCTGACAAGTAAAGCTTGCAGCTTATTAATAATTAAATTTTTTTCTGTGTTCTGCTACTGATGGAATATTTAATTGCTTGTTCAGTCAATACCAATGTACCATTTATTATTCATTAAAGATAAATGTAGTATAATGGCCTTGAATTGCAATGCATGACAATGAGATTACAAAGGACATAAAAAGTTGATTTATTTTTTAGAAATTGATTAAACTTCTCTACCAATCTCAATAACTAGGCTAACCCACCCGATCTCCACAGTGACACAGAATTTTAATTGTAAAATGCTACTTAACTAGCTGGAGGCTAGTTTTAACTAGTCTTTAGCTAGGAACAGAAACTCAAGGCAGTGTTTAAAGTGAAGGGTCTACATCAAGGGTTAATATGAGTTTCTCAGAAGAGAGGTGACACCCAGGAAGGGCTCATATTTTCAAGGCATACTTTCTTCATTTCTAGTATGAGACCCTTGAGGCTCTTGCTTTTAGCACATATCATTATAGCTGAAGGTTCATTCAAGAACTTCATGATTAGATGACTTTTTTCCGTCTCATGTAGACTTGGTTGAGTTTTTAAGGGCTTTATAAATGATTCATTCCCTTTTGCTCTATTCTTCTGAATCTTTATACTCAGACTAGGGCCAAGTATCAGGAACACGTGGTCTTGTCTTCAATTCTATTCTATGTTTTTTCCTGCCCTCAGTGCTACCAGAAATGGAAATACCCAGATAAGAAATCACCTCTTCCCTGTTTTCAGGACCTAAACAGTCTTTTCATTACAGACTATGCTACCTGCATACCTTAAAAGCCTTTTACTTCCTTCTACTGAGGTAAGAAGATGTAGAGAGGGAAAGAATAAACCCATTCTGAGGAAGAAAGGTCTCCAGGATTTCTCCAGTTGATTCATGTCCTATATATGACTGATCTAAATCCAGAGATGTCTGACTGGATTCTGATTTAGGTCAGGTTACTATGGTCTTTGAGAACAGATGCACTTGAGACTCGGTATGCAATAAAGAGGACTTCTCAGTATCACACGGCATTGAAAATTCATAGTAGCAGCTGCAATTACCAGGCTTATGTTCTGATGTATAAATAATCATATGCTTGTTCCTTGCTATGGGGAATCATTTGTGTATATTTCGAAAGGAGTTAAAATAGTATCTTGATACATAGAGATGACATCATAGGAGGGGTTAGCATGCCAATCCCTGAACTGTTTCTTGATAACAGTGATACATCAAATCGAAGGCTGGGTTAAAAAAAACAAACACCAAAACTATTCATTTTTAGAAACATTTATTGAGTGACTACTATAGATGAGACCGAATGTTAGATTTGTAGCCAATTATGTGGTAATGGCAATAAGATTTGATGGGGGGAAAAATGAAACAAGTAACATAAAGGAATTGATAATGGGACAGATTTTTTGTGAAAATTCTCTAGTGTTAGGATATTAACTATTTTAAAATTGTGCAATACTTAAATACATTGATATTTACTGGATATATATTTTGTTAAATTTAGGGTGTTATAGAAAATCTGTGCTCATTCTTATACTACGCCTTGGATAAAGTATGGACCCCTATAGCTGATTTGGGAGAAAGTTTCCTTATGCCATTCTGAATTTCAATTAATTATCATCACTTTTCTAAAATTTTATTTCTTAAAACAATGTCAAGCACACGCTCATAGCTCAGCTCTTCTCAATGTAAGAGGAAAATTCACTTTGCAACACACTACGTTCTTGCAATGAGCCACGTGTCTAATATTTCAAGGTATGAACCAGGATCCATTTAATTGATTCAGAGAGCTTTAATGCATTACATTTTAAGCTGCTTCTTCTGCCTTGTTAATTTTTTTACTCCGTTTTCTTTAAATTCAATTTTAAAACTTTTTTGGGGCATCATTTAGGGTTCTGAATATTCTCTGGACATCGTGGGGGACTGTGTAGAACTAGCTACTCCTGCACTGGTCTCAGAGAAACAGACCTGCTTTTCAAAGATAAGCTTTATTTTCTATTTTACATTCTTTCTTTGATCACAGATCTCATAATTTCTAGTGAAGTGGTATTTTAAATCACAGCCCTTCCTTATAGTTTGGGTTTATACATACTCATTAAATATGAACTGCATTGTTTTTAGGTGCCAGATACTGTTCTAAGTACAGGGATGCAGCAGTAAGCAATGAGGAAAAGGATTCCATTCTTACATCACTAACAATCTCCTGGGAGTTGGCCAGACCACTGCAGGCAATCAAATGCAGCAATTAGAATTTCCTAGGTTTATAAGTCCTATGAAAATAATTAAACCAGGAAGTGTAGTGTATAGTAGTAGGGCATTTATTTAGATTTAGGAGTGAGAGGAGGCTTTACGGAGGTGGTACTGTTTAAGAAGTCTGAATGACATTGAAAGAGCCATCCCTGCAGAGATCTGGGAGCAGATAGAACAGCACATGCAAAGGCCCTGGGGAAGGAACAAGCTCACAAGCTCCAAATACAAACAAAGGGGTCGTGTGGCCTGAAAAGCATGAGTGAGGGAGAGTGCCTCATCTACCTTCCCAAATATCAGGCCCTGAGCCAGGGGCTCTGTGCCTCTATTAGAAAGTGAAAACCAGGGCAGCAGAAGTAGGGGGCAGGGGGAGAGGAACATAGGAGGCAGGAGAGCCAATGTGAGGGTTCTTACCAAACTGATAAGAGTGACTGTTTGCTTCAGAGGAACCAGCCTCTGAGAAATCTCATGAATAAGAGTGGCTCAGTAGTAGAGTCAACCTATGAACCAGGAAGCCATGGTTCCATTCCCAGTCAGGGCACAAGTCCAGGAGTGTGGGCTCCATTCCAGTAGGGGGCGTGCCGGAGGCACCTGATCAATGATTCTCTCTCCTCATTGATGTTTCTAGCTCTCTCTCCCTCTCCTTTCCTCTCTGATAGCAATAAAAATACATTTTTAAAAAGAAAGAAAGAAAAAGGAACTCAAAGAAAGAAAAGGTAAAACAAATATCCATTATCTCCCTTTATCAATTGATGCAGGGTATTAATCTTCTGCACTTCTAAGACGCACATGCTTTGGCACCCAGAGGAGGTCTTGGTTTCTCTCACTTCAGCCTCAGTAGAGAAGCCTGAGGCAGGAGGTGTGTGGCACACGGAGGGACATGGAGAAAATTGTTATCATGTGTACCTGAGGGAATCCAGTTGGGACATCCAAGAGCTGGTGTCCACAGTGGCAGCTGGAACGACAGACTGAAAGGATCAGAAATGCCATATAAGCCATTTATTGCAGAGAGTGACATTTAGATGGCGTGGCAACGTTCATCAAGGGCCAGCCTCTTAGGGTCAATGGTGCAAAGTCTTAGAGGTCTAAAATGTTATGGTACAAAGTGCAGATTTTATCCTAAGTATGTTGGAAAGAGACTGGAGGTTATTAATCAGGGCAACGACATGATCTGTTCTATATTTTAAATGGCTTGTTCTGGCTTTCATGTGGAAATTGCTTGTCAAAGGGCAAGAATGGAACAGGTCCACCAGAGCAGGAGTCAGAACACTATAACCCATGGGTCAAATCCTGCCTCTCTCCTGTTTTTGAAAATAAACAGTTATTGGAACACAGCCATGCTTACTTATTTCCATATTGTCTATGGTTTTCACACTACTCCAACGGAGTTTAGTAATTGCAACAGAGACCATATGTCCTGAAAAGCCTAAAATATTTACTGTTTGACCATTCTCAGAAACAATTTGTTGCACACTGTATTAGACTAATCTGCCTACACCAAAGTCTGATTGTGCCACTGTCCCACTTAGAATCCTTTAGTAGTCAGTTATCACTCTCTTTAAGATGTATTATTACGATAACATTGATTTTATATATATACTAGAGGCTCAGTGCACGAATTCGTGCACGGGTGGGGTCCCTTGGCCTGGCTGGTGATCGAGGCCTATTGGGGGGCCAGCTGGCCTGGGGAAGGGGTGCAGGAGTTTGGCCGGTGGGGAGGAGGGGCCGCGGTAGGTTGGCCGACTGTGCCATAGTGACTGGTCGACTGGACATTCTGGTCGTTTGGTTGTAACTGTCACTTAAACTTTTATATGTACAGAGATAAAATCTCTCTCTCTCTCTCTCTCTCTCTCTCTCTCTCTCTCTCTCTCTCTCTCTCTCTCTCTCTCTCTCAGATAGCCATCTATAAGCCATGGAAAGATGCCTGGAAAAATTCTTTTCTCATAACCCTTGGAAGGAATGAACCCTTCCAAAAGCTTGATTTTGGATTTCTAGCCTCCAGAACTATAAGATAATAAACTTCCATTGTTGGAGCCACCCAGTCTGTGATACTTTGTTATGGCAGCCCCAGCAAACTAATATAACTGCTATCAAGTATTGTCCTTTTTATAGTACAATGTCATTGCATTTTCTCTTTTGATGTCTCTAATAATAAGGAAAGTTATCAGCGTTGTTTACTTTTCAGTTTTTATGAAAATGGCAAAGATTATAGTTGAACTGGCAGGGGATATATATGCAGCAAGAGGTTATAACCCCACAATAAGCTCAAAGTCTGATGTAGGGATTGAATTTTACCAAAATTAGTCATAATTCTTTTCTCTACACCTTTACTATTGTAAGTGTGGTCCAGAAACCTTCAGAATCAGCATCACCTTGGAATTAGTGGAAAAGGCAGAAAATTTTAGGCAACCCCCAAGATTTACTGGATCAGAATCTCCATTTTATCAAAATCCTTAGGTGATTAATATGTACATTAATATTCAGAATCCTGAACATCAGATTATTTTTAACTGATATAATTTATATATTCTACTTTTGAATATTAGTATTAATATTCAATATTACCTTAAGTTAGATATATTAAGTTAGAACTGTTTAAATAAATTTTAGTACACTAAAGAATGTGCACTATACAGTTACACAAAATGATAGTTTAGTGTCTGTTGTTTACTGGCAAATCTATTTTTTAGTGAAAAGTTCATCGTGTGTGCTATGTATACCACTATTTTTATAAAAATTAGTAATATACTTTTCTAATTCAAAAAGTATTAATCTACTTTTGTCCCCCTGAAGTTCACCTGTACTAATGTTGTTCATAGGCAGAATTCTCACAAAAGACTTAAGTGTTTTCTGTTGAAAGCAGTATTTTGCATGCATGTAATTTGTGCCTGTATTTTAGATTACCTTTACTCTAATGTAAGAGGAAGCTTACTTTCTTTTTGTCACTGAAGGTGTATATTTTTGTTGGCATTAGAAACATGGGAGTTGTCCTTTATCTTCTGGTTGAGAAACACATTCAGAAAAAGAATTAAAACCTCACCATTTTTACCTATTGGATTTAGCGACACAAAATGTTTGGAAGAAATTCTCATTCATTACTAGTTGGAGTGTAAATTTATAAAAGAAAAAAATTGATCTGGCAATATTTACTAAATGTATAATTGTACATGTCTTTTTTTTAAACCTTCACTGAGGATATGTTTTTATTGATTTGAGAGAAAGAGAGAGAGAGAGAGAGAGAGAGGAAGAGAGAGAGAGAGAGAGAGAGAGAGAGAGAGAGAGAGAGAGGAAGAGAGAGAGAGAGAGAGAGAGAGAGAGAGAGAGAGAGAGAGAGAGAGATCAGTGTGAAAGAGAAACATCAATAGGTTGCCTCCCGTTTAATCCTCAACCAGGGATGGAACCTGCAACCTGGGTATGTGCACTGACTGGGAATGGAACCTGTAACCTTTTGATGTATGGGATGGTGCTCCAACCAACTGAGCCACCATGTGTCTTTTGACACTACAATTGGACTTTTAAATGTTTTCAAGAGATGCACTTGCATAGGGTCACAATTATGCGTGAAAAGCATTATTCATTGCAGTATTATTTATAAAGACAAACATTTAGAAAGTCCTAAATGACTATAAATAAGAACTGTTTAAATAAATTTTAGTACACTAAAGAATGTGCACTATACAGTTACACAAAATGATAGTTTAGTGTCTGTTGTTTACTGGCAAATCTATTTTTTAGTGAAAAGTTCATCATGTGTGCTATGTATACCACTATTTTTATAAAAAGGAAAAAATGATTGTGCCATTTTAGCTGCTCATATATACATAAAACATACTTGCAATGACATATGAGAAACAAAAACAGGTAGGGAGAAGATATGTACTCAATTTGCTTTTTGGTTTTGAAAACATTCAAAGAGAAATTTAATTTTTTTAAAAAAACAACAACAAATATTACATTCCACTGCAATATTACAATTTGTAATATTCTATGATATTGGACCAATATTGGAAGGTTGTAAAATAATAATCCAGTTGCTACTCTATAGTCTGATAAAGCCAATGCCAAAATTCTTCTAACTTAAGGTAATATTAAAATTAACCAAGGTATTTATTTTTGTCTTCTGCATGGAGTAGGTACACACTGCAAATGTTCTGGGCTGACTTTACACTTGTTTTGAATTGTAATGAACATAGCCATCTTAATCTTTTTTTGCTTGTTTGGTTCCTACAGTGTTCAATGTTTGCACATCAAGCTGTGCTCGGCCAATACTGGTGGAATAAACTGCATGACTAATGAGATATTCCCACTGCCCCCAAAACTTAAACCTGGTCCTATTTTATGCCTCAGAGCCTTTTGGCCACTCCTTACCCTCCAGTAATTAAATTCCCAAAATGCTTCCTTTTCAGCAGGGCGAGTTGCAGGTGTTAGCCACCCACAGAACACCTTCCTGCTGGTGATTAGCACTAGTTTCCTGCAGGAATATTCTCCTTAGATGATGCAGGTGATTAATCCAGGCAGAACCATTAGATTCTCATTTGAAAAGAAATGCTTTGCAATCATTTCTGATTATTTGGAAAAGCAAATCAAAACAGAGTAGAGATAATATTATAAACTAGTGACCTGGTGCACAAAAATTTGTGCACTCAGGGGGGCGTTCCCTCAGCCTGGCCTGTGCCCTCTCACAATTCGGGAGCCCTTGGGGGATGCCCAACTGATGGCTTAGGCCCGCTCACCACAAGCAGGCGGCCCCAACCCCTCTTTGCTACCCTGCCCTGCCACTGGCACTCACCCTGGCTGTACTGGTGCTGCCCACTCACTGGCCCCACCCCCCGCCGACCAGTCATTCCTCTGTTAGGTCGATTTGCATATCAGGCTTTTATTGTATAGGATAAGCTTCAGTGAAGGTGCTGTGTACTATGTTGGGTTAATTTGCTTACAGAACTATATAAATTCCTTTCTTTCCTTCTCACATTTATCAAGACTTAATTCATACCAGCCCACTCTTTTCTTTACTCAAACACTCAAACAGCTCAAAGGCTGTTTTGCCTTTGGGCATTTTGTTTCTTCTGACAGGGAAGCCCTCCTCCCCCATCAGTCTTCCAACCTCATACTTATCCTGCAGAAGAGATAGAACTTTTTATTTTTTTAATCCTCACTTGAGTCTATTTTTCCATTGATTTTAGAGAGAGAGACAGAGAGAGAAACATTGATGTGAGACAGACACACCTATTGGTTGCCTTCATACATGCCCCAACCAGGGCTCTGGATTGAGGCTGCTACTGAGGTACATGCCCTTGACTTGAATCAAGTCCAGGACCCATCAGTTCACAGGTTGACACTTTATCCACTGAGCAAAACCAGGTAGGACAAAAGAGGGCTTTTTCAGTGACACCTTCTGGGATTGGCTCCTCTGTGTCTCCCTCCTTTATTTGAAACACCCCTGTTCCTGAAGTGATGTCACAGCATTGAAATTATTTGTTCCTATGCTTAGAGAACCCATTTTCTTAAATCTGTATATGCTTTCTAAGAAGAGACATGTATTCAGGTTTGCACACTTGATTCTTTAAAAAGACTAGGTTACAAATAGAAAATAGGTTACACTCATACATTTTATGACTCACTCTTATTAAAAAGTACACATATATGACATTGAGATTGTCCCATGAAGTATGAATTATATCGTACCTTAGAGAGTCTATGAAGTGGTGGTTATATTTGAGAAAGGGTGTACTTTCAAGACCTCTTTCAAGAAGATACACTTCTGTCTTTACTTCTCTCCAAGTGGAAGGAACACTATTTTGGTTGAGGAGACTCAGGAACATAGATCAGGCCATGCTCATGAAAGGGTGGATCACAGGGCTGTGAAGGATCAGCACAGATCAGCCAATTGCTATTTCTGCCTCTTTCTCTGTTGGAACTGACATGTGATGTGGACCTAGATTCTGACTTAGATTTAGTCCCCAGGCTCATTTATTCAGTCTAGTCTTACTCACGAGAGATTTTCATTGATTTGTGGAGCTAGAAAAACAACTTGGGAATTGCCATTAATTTGCTCTAATTTCTTCTTTTATATTCTTTAAGAACCTTGTGAGGCTCAGGAGCAAACCAGCCTAAGGCACAAGTCTGGAACTTCTGGCTTTCTCACCATTATACCCTCCCAACAGAATCTCAGCCTCAACCTTCCTTCTGAAATATGGATAATCTTTTAAATAAGTGTTACAGTAGAGTCCTATTATATTTATTTCTTCTTTAAAATGTTTCCATGCCATCAACATAGATACATGTTTTGAAGCTTCTGAAAAGTTTGAGTTGGCATGGGCACCTTCAGGCTAGGGTTGGCAGTGGTGCCTATCACTGTTCCATGGTCAAGGAGTAGAAATTACAGGATTTTCAAGTACAGGATTTGTGAGTTAGAGTATTGGCATGCTCAGCGTGTTGATGTCAGTGGTAGGAGTAAGAAAGGTTGGATATAGAGACCTCATGAGGTGTATATTATTCACTAAGGAAATTCTCAAATTCTTTCTCAAGTCTTCAAAGGCCTAAAAATTGACAACACAAATGGTTCTTAAATTTTAGAACAAAGCTAAGCACAGATTAATCATTCAATAAAAACCCTTTTTTTATTGATAGATTGCAGAATTGAATGCTTTATCTTTTTAACACCTGACACAAAAATAAGAGGGTACCCTAATTTATAAAATTTGAAGGATTTTTTTCCCCTTTACATCAGCAAAGATATTTGCTATGGGATAGGGGACATTTTATTCCAAGTTCTTGAAGACAATTTGTACCACCAAAATTCAGGCTGACTAATCTTCAAAGAAATATATATCATTAGTGAGACCCTGAATAGAATATGGAACTTGGTAGAGTGTGAAGACTTGTTTAAAACTTAATCTTGTACTTATTCCCAGAGGCTTTGACAATGGCATCATTTTGGAGACCAAATGTATAAAGCATAAAAAAAAGACCCTCAAAGTGACTTTACACCCAGACTGATTTACATAGCTCATTTTAATATCAAATTGCAGATGTAAAAGAAAAGTCTTGAAGAACCATCTAGCAAGAAGACACTTACACTCAACATGAAATATCAGATAATAAAAATATTCCTTTGGCAGGAAACGACCTTGTTATGCAGAACTCAGAAAGACACGCATGCTGTAGGTTTCCAAGACAAGGATGTCTTTGTCTCCTTGACATACATGTACCTGGGTTAATAATTTAGAATTGTGATGTTTCTCCAGAAATAGATGTCAGTGTGTATTCACATGTAAGTGGGTAATCAGAGATTATAAGTTGAATTTAGCCAACATAATTTTTGTGTGGTCTGCACAGGATTAATCTGCTCAATGATTATGAAAATAGAAAGTATTTCAAATTAGTTGCCAATAATTTATAACTGAGAATTATGACATTATTTATTAAAAAAAAACAACACAGAATTTCTGGATACATTAAAACAACAACAATGTAGATCTGGTCACCCAGAGTCCTCATTCCTTTAGGACAGTAATCATGGGAACCGAGTCATGCCTATTCCTTTTAGAATAGGCACAGATTTCTCAGCTTGTCACAGTCCCATCTGATCTCCATTGACTCCATGGCACTAACGTTTAGAAACAGTTGTCATTTTCCTTAGAACTTGGCCATTGCTTTTCTTATGTTTTAGTTAAGAGAAAATGAAAATAATTCTTGAATTCATGCTTTTGATCAGAAAAAAGAAGAAAAGTAATCAACAGAAGTTAAGTAGAGAGGGCAGTAGTTTTTTACACAAAGTTCATTTCATTGGTCCCTCTAAACCAGTGGTTTTCAACCTGTGGGTCACGACTCCTTTGGGGGTCGAATGACCTTTTCACAGGGGTCGCCTAAGACCATCGGAAAACACATATATAATTACATTTTATTTTTGTGATTAATCACTATGCTTTAATTATGTTCAATTTGTAACAATGAAAATACATGCTGCATATCAGATATTTAAATTACGATTCATAACAGTAGCAAAATTACAGTTATGAAGTAGCAGCAAAAATAATTTTATGGTTTGGGGTCACCACAGCATGAGGAACTGTATTAAAATATTAAAGGGTCGCAGCATTAGGAAGGATGAGAACCACTGCTCTAAACAAATGTGTTTGCAAACTCTTGGTATAGAATCCCCCTCCCCCCACCAAGAATGTGTCAGTTATGAAGAAAAATACAACCAAAATATTAACTACTTTTTTTTAGGTGTTGGGTGTTTTTTGTTTTTTTTTGTTTTTCCCATTAGAGCAATTTCCATGAAAGGGCCATGCCATGCTGAATGGAAAAAAAATATGTATGACTGACACAGTTATATTAGCAGATTCTGTTGGTCTACAACATGTAAAACACTAACCTCATGGTGGATAACTAACTGCGCCTTAGTTTCTTTGGGGAATCAGATAAATAAATACACTTTTTTCTTGAAGGAGTTAGGTAAATGTTGGTGCCACCAGATATTGCTTATCAGTGGATTCACACCATGCAATCTCTTTGATTCCATCCTCACCCTATTCTAGTCTGAGGTATCAGGAAGCTGACACTCTATGCATATGATCTCCCTAACCCTTTTCCTGGACTCTTTGATTACGTAGTGGGTTGAACAATGATCTTGAAAAGATACGGCCAGGTACTAATCTAGGTACCTATGAATGTGATCATTTTTGGAAAAAAGATCTGTGCAGATGTATCTGAGTTAAGGGTCTCTAGATGAGACCATCCTGTAATTAGGAGGGACTCTAAATCCAATGTTGAGTGTCCTTATAAGAGGCAAAGAACACACAGAGACACAGAGGGAAAGGCCAGATGAAGACAGGCAGAGATTAAACCCATTAAGCCACACAAAGCCCAGGATTGCCAGATGCCACCAAAAACTGGGAGACAGACATGGACTGAATTCTCCTTCAGAGCCTTCCTCCAGAAGGAGCCAACACTAGGGATATCTTGACTTGGGGCTTTTCACCTTTAGAAATGTGACAACATAAATTTCTGTTGTTTAAATCCACCCAGTTTCTGGTACTTTCTTATCGCAGCCCTAGGAACCTAACACACTATTCTTAGGAACCTTATAGGATTGTGGTGAAGATTAGATAGGCTCATATATGCAAAGTCCTTAGAACACTGTGAGCTAATGAGGATTGTATGTGTTAGACATTATTAAAGTCTCAAACATGTTGAACACCACACTACACAATCTATTACCTTTTCAGAATTGTCGTGAAAAGAGATGATCTTGATCCATAATGTGTCTTTGTGTTCATTTTCCCAGGGAAAGATACGGAGGCTACTGTTGCAATGAACCAGATACAACATTAAGTACTTTTACATACTTCATCTCATTAAACTTATCAGAACAACAAAGTAGAAAATTTTAATAGCCATTTTCTGCAAAGCAAGGTCTGAATTAGTGATTTTACTAAGTGTTAATAATATGGGGTGAAACTGGTTCTTAAACCAAGGCCTCCTAATTTTGAGTTCAATGATTTTTTTTTTTCACTGAAGCACAGCTGCCTCAGATTTTGTCTGTATAACCTGGTTATACAGACTCATTAAAAATACCATATTTTAGAAGCAATTCTAGTGTACATATTTTAAAGGCAATCAGTATCTAAATTACCTCGAGTAAAATTTTTACAAACATGAAATTGTTTTAGGTTTTAAATTCATGTTGGCAACATCCCCCTGGACTCTTTACAGTCATAATTATAAATTATTTCACAATGTTTGAATGTGTTATATCACTTTACCATTTAAATTTGCTGTTTATCTTATTTTGCATTTAGTGTATGCATAAGAAATCTCTAAGTTTACCTACTGGACATATCACTCAATAATATGCATACACCCTTTCTTCTACATTTTAAAATCTAGTCATACATAGCTTGTATGAGAAATCATTTTTGATTTAGACAATCAAGATGTTAGAATTTACGAAGAATGGACCAGGGATTTGCTGTGGTCTGATCAACATGTATCGGTGCTGGTGTCACAGATAAGAAACGATGCAGAAAAGAATGCCTTCGTACTCATAACCCCTGCTTTCCCAAAAGGATCATGTCGGGTATTTTTTTCCTAGAAGGGAGGCCAAGGGACCAAGCTAAATTTCAATGTCAGTATAACCTTACAGGTCCTCTGATATTTCACTGGCAACTAGCTTTCCATTTGTAATTGGAGTGAGATCTAGCTGTCATTGTTCTGTAGGCAGGATCCTTGGAGAATTGCTGTTCAAATTGGAAAGGAGTTTCTGCTCATTAAAAGCAAAAGAAACCAACTGTAAATAGTGTGGCTGTTAGGAAGAACCACATGCTGGTCCCAGGGCTATTCTCTAATTCCAGGGGGGCAAAGGATGGAGCAGGAAGAACATCTCCTTCCATTTGCTATTAATATTCAGCTCATAGGAGGCCCCAAAGATGCAATGTCAAAACAGAGGTCTTTTGTTGGCAAAGAAAAGAATATATCGGTGTGAAAAATATGTGGATAAGACAACAGGGGAAATAAATCTGTGGTTGCCTTTCCTTTAAAATTACTCTTCAGTCTTTCTACATTTTTGTCTGTTTTTGAATATTATTACTCTGCTTGATAACTACAACTATTAATTGGGAGTCTCTTATCTTCCTGTTACTTTTAAGCATTATCACATTTAATTACAGTAATAACAGGTTAAGATCTTAGAGGCAAGTTTCTAAGGTTCAAAAATCTGTGAGATCTTGACAACTACTTATTTAACCACTTTAATCTTCATTTTCCTCATTAGCAAAGTTGGTTCAATGACAGTAATGTTTACTTTAGAAGGCTATTATCATATTTGAATGAAATAATATCTACAATATATAGAAGAGTGCCTGGAATATATTAACCACTTAAATGTTACTTATTATCATTATCTGTATTTTACAGATGAGAAAATTATACAGATGAGTATGTAAGAGAGAGGCTCAATACTTTCCCAAGATCAGTGAGTGTGCTAGAGGGGGCTTTAAATAAAGGCAATCTTATTCGGCTGTTTTAAATTTTCAGAGGAGGTTTGAAAGATGCAGTGTATACTCTGTGCTCAAAGGCGTGTAGTGTAATTAGTCATCTAGCTGAATCCAGATAGACTCTCTTTCTAACTTTCAATAATTTTTCATCACAATACTTTATATGTTTTTGTACTTATCTCCATTGCATTAGTGAATTCAACATTTCCCATGATTTTAGCAGATGCACCAAAGATCAATAAAGCAGTAGTAAGTTTCTCCACATTCCACAGTGATATGCTAGAACTTCCATTGAGAACTTGAAAGAAAATGGTCCAGAATTAGATCTACCAGGATTAGATCTGTTAGATTTATGCATTTCCAGTGTATAGGCAAGGTAAAATATAATTTATTTATTAGTGAAACACCAGAAAGGCTTTGGGACTACTCACATATTTCACCAACTGGAACAAATCAATTATTCCACAGAATGAATTTGTAAAAACAGTGCAAGGAAGAATGAAGCTATTTTCTGTTTAAATTCTTCTGAGGTCAGCCCATGTGATAAAACAGTAATATACTCATCTTTATTTGTCATATATTCATGGTCTCCACTAAAGTATAGCAAAAGCCTTCTTACTTTGCTGGTCTTCAAAGTTTAGGTCAGAGTCTGTGCTCCATTAAAATTGCTGACAGATTAGAGATGCAATTAGTTATTTAAAGCTGTCTAGACTATACTGGATATCATTTTTTTTTAAAAAAAAATAAGACTTTGATATGGATTATAAACTACCAGGTACACAATATGAGTTTTGCTTTAGCAGCTCGTTGGACTACTAGTAAGTGCATACATTCACAAGCAACTCCCACTGACTTTGCAAATATGTGCATAAAGCTAATTGAGGGCAGAGTCTCTAGCCCTTAGTAGCATTAGCTCGGTATTATGCACTCCAAGTATTTCATCCTCAGATATTCATTCTATTACTTAATTATATATGCTTGGAGAAAAATTAAGTTTAGGGATGATTATATCATAATTGTCTTTCATGTGTATAGAAAGGAAGTGACATTGGTAACTTCAATATTGAATAATGGGTCAAACTGTGAACTCTGCAGATAAAGCACATCTGTAGCAGGTTGTGGTTCAACGGTTCAACAATAATGCAACTAGCATGGTGAGAAATTAATGTAATAGGTGTGCATGGAAATTAGTCAATGTTTAAAAAATGGGAAAATTCACATACAAAATTGATACATTCAGCTTCTACTTAAACATTGTTAATCCTGGAAACATTGGACCAGTATCTTCCATAACCACCATTCCATTTTGTTAGTCTAGAAACAGCCGAGTTCTTTAGACGGGAACTTGATCCCTTCAGATTAGGACAGTTTGCTGTAGGCACAACCCTTCACACAGTTTATGCATAAGCACTTACGTGTGTCCTGTTTCACCCATGTTTCTTTCCTGACCAGGCTCTCTACAACCTCTTGCCTATAGCATTGGTCTTAAGAGTTGATGTGTAGGGACATTTCACTTGTTCTTTCTGATTTCACAGAGTGTAAATTAGAATAGGATGAATTACAGTGTCAGGTGTGCTAGTTCTTTTAAATATGCTCACTGACTGCATCACTAATAACTCATGGCATTTATTCTTGTTGAGTCCAAAGGTGGCTTCAGAATCCTTCCTAACCTTGGTGATTTAGGAAATAAAACTAAGTGCTCAGAGTAGGCATATGCTATGTATGAGTTATCTATTGGCGTGTAACCATATTACCACAAACTTGGTGACTTAAAACATCACACATTTATTGTTTCACAGTTTCTGTAAGTCAGTAGCCTGGATACAACTTAGCTGGGTCTTCTGCTTTAGGATCTTACAAGGCTTCAATCAAGATGTCAGCGGGGGATGGGTTCTTATCAGAGGCCTGGCTAAAGAGGAATTTGCTTCCAAGCTCACATGGTTTTGGCAGCAGTCCATTCCTCATAGATTGTTGGAATGAGGTTTTCAATTTCTTGCAATCTTTTTCCCTGAGGCCACCATCAGTTCTTTGCCACATAGACCTTCCCAAATTGGTAGCTTGCTTTTTCAAAGCCAGCAAGGGAGAGAGCCTCTTTTCCTAAGATGTATGTTCAATTGTATGTACTGTAATCATCCTATCTAATAAAGATGTAATATGCAAATGGTCGTTACACTGAGAAGCATAATGACTGGATCACGGATCAGCAGGAGGGTGGGGCAGCGAGCTACAAGCAGGCTCCTGAGAGCTACAGGAGGGGGCAGGGCCTCAAGCTATGAGGGGGATCGGGGAGGAAGGGGAGCAGGAAAGCTACAGGAGGGCAAGGCAGTGGCAGAGAGCTATTGGAGGGTGGCAGTGAGCTATTGGTGAGCTACTGGCGCACAGATTTGTGCGCAGGGCTACTAGAGTATATATAATCATGTATACAGTATTACTTTCATTATATTCTATTGGTTAGGGGCAAATCCAGTCCCCACCATGCTTAAGGAAAGGGGATTGCACACACGAGTAAATATCAGGAGATAGGGATCAAATTTGAATCTGTCCACAACATGAGGTGAAGCTATTCACCATCCTTGACTAAGATTCATTAATCCTATTTAATAAAGAGGGAATATACTAATTGAACCTCACGCTGTCATAAAGATGGTGGTGCCCACACCCAATAAGGAGGGAATATGCTAATTGACTGCCACACCCTCCAAGATGGTGGTGCCTGCAGCCACAAGATGGCCGGCAAGGGAGTGCAGTTGTGGGTGATCAGGCCAGTGGGGGAGGGCAGTTGGGGATGACTGGGCCAGCAGGGAAGGGCAGTTGGGGGCAACCAGGTCAGCAGGGGAGCAGTTAGGCATCAATCAGGCTGGCAGGGGAATGGTTAAGGGGTGATCAGGCTAGCAGGCAGAAGCAGTTAGGGGAAGTCAGGCAGGCAGACAGGCAAGTGGTTGGGAGCCAGCAGTCCTGGATTGTGAGAGGGATGTCCAACTGCCATTTTAGGCCCGATCCTGGTGGGATTTGGCCTAAACCAGCGGTCAGACATCCCCCGATGGGTCCCAGATTGGAGAGGGTGCAGGCTGGGCTGAGGGACACACGCCCCCTCCCAGTGCACGAATTTCATGCATTGGGCCTCTAGTGATAGTTATAAAGAGGCCGCTTTTAACTTGGGTTGAGGCAACCTTTTTAACAATTAGAGCATTAGTGAATTAAGTGCAACACAGGGACAGCTCAAATATAGAAAAATGAATCAAAAAGATCTAAACATTTAATAAAGTACAGTGGGGCTGAAATTTGCTTCAAGGATCAGAATTCTGTGCTGCTTTGCAAATGTATACTGTGCTTAGCATGGGAAAAGAAGAGGATATTTTCTAGGCATTTGATATTCATACATTCCTGTTTATTTTTCATGGTGTTGAATATGACCATAAACTGAATAAATAGATTTGATAAAATCTTCATAATTACAGAATCCTAAGAATTGACAAGTGGAAATTATCACTTTCCAAAAGTATGCATTGGATAGCTACTGTATGGCTGAGGTTGTTCTTACAATGAGGAATAGTGGAATAGCAAAATAACCATTTTGTTGCTTTCACAGAGTTTACAATCTGGAGAAATTGGGCCCAACAACATGATTAAAATAGAATAAAATGCAAAAAAGAATTAAGTCAAATGCCATGTTGTAATATATGTCCATTAGTCTGACCCGGTTTTTTCTTTCTGACTGGAAAAGTCAAAGAACATATAAATATCAAACTTCAAGCCCATGAATATTCTCCTTGACTGCTAAAGCCTCAAACAGAAAGTCAGTAAAATACTTGAGAGAGATGCCTTAAAAGCTATGCTTCAGGGAGAGAGCATTCCATTGAGGCTTAAGGAAATACCCCCAAAAGAATACAAAGACTTTATCCTATAGCCAATTTATCTTGTTATAACATATGCAACTTTTGAGATTCTCAAAAAATAAAAAAAAATGAAAGTATTAGGATTTACCATCATAAAACATTTTGATCCTTATATATTTTGATTCCAGTTAGAAATTAAAACTAGGCACAAATAGCTGGTATCCAAAATTAACAGCTGAAATAGAAAAAACAAAAGAATAATCAATGGTTTACATAGGATGTAAAATTCATGAAGGTAGGGACCTTTATCTGCTTGCTTGCTTTATTTATTTATTTATTTACTTATTTATTTATTTATTTATTTATTTATTTATTTATTATTTTATACTGATGTATTTATTCCAAGAACCTCGGATGTGTCCCAGCATGTAGCTGGTGCTCAATAAATATTTGTTGACAGAAGAAAGAGCTGGACTTCTCTGACTTCTTTGTCAGCTGTAAGCAGTACTTAGCTCTGTGTGGGAAGAAAGGCATAGAACAGTGACATGGCAAATCAGGGGGGGTTTTACTCTAAGAGTATTAACTTGATTCTAATTTAGAATCTATATTTGTATTGAAAGGTACAGGAAGTGCCATTTGCTCCCTTACAGAATGTACTGAAACTTGTGCTTCTGAGTCTATAATTAAATGTGCCACTTATCTTAATGAGCCCATGCCACTCTTCTCTCTGCACAGAGCTGCTTAGCACAACTGAACCAGAGCGGTGATAGCGAAGATCAGACTGCAGGATCCTGGCGCATCCCTGGCTGCAATTAGCTTCTGTGACAGTCTAGATTGTTTTTAATTGTATGTTTATCTTCGGGTTCCAGAGATTGGCCATAGCAATGGAAATTGGCATTTCCATTGCACAGAAAATGGTTTCAATCCAGGATGTGATTTGGAGAGGAATCAGTGGTCACCAAGAGGTTAGATTTTATATAAACTAGGAGAGACCAGGTTAATCTTAGGAATTCCATCAAACTTCTCTTAAGAACAGCCCAAACCCACCTTTGTCCCAGAATTCAGTGGGCACCTAATGTAAGATAAATTGTGTTCCCCAAAATGATATATTCAAGTCTTAAGTCCTGGTGCCTGTGACTGTGACCTTGTTTGGAAACAGTGTCTTGCAGAAATAACCAAATTAAAACGAGATCATGTAGGATTAGGGTGAGCCCTAAATCCATAAGAACTGATATTCTTATAAAGAGAGATATATTTGAAGACATAGAGGACACAGAGGGATGCAGGCCCTGTTCCAAAGGAGAAGGAGATTGGAGCAATGCAGCTACAAGCCAAGGAATTCCTAGTGTTGCTGGCCACCATTGTAGGCTCGGAGCGGGCAGGGAGAGAGTCTTCCATGGAGCCTTCAGAGGGAGGACGGCTCTGCTGTCACCTTGATTTTGGACTTATGGCTTCCAGACCTGTGAGACAATAAGCTTCTCTTGTTTGTGGACATTTAGTTTGTGATTGTTTGTTGCAACCCTGGGAAACTAATAGAGTGCCTCGGTTGAAAAATGAGTCATGTGCTTACATGCTTTCTCTGGCTACTCTCGCTCTTCTCAATGCTTCGAACCTACTTTTTGAAAAGTGAGAATAGACTCTGACTCTGGGGTGAGGTATTCCAGGCCAGCTTGGAGAAGTAGTAGTGTTCTTCCACTTAAAAATAATTAAGAACAAAACAACTCCATGGCGAAATACAGCATTTTGTGATGACAGCCGGCTAAACCTAAAGTACATGGTATGAAGCTGGAATAAAATTATTGGGACAACTATTTTGTATATATCTTGAAAGGATGTAAAATTGTATACTGTGCTAACATACTTAAGCACTTAAAACTCTTTTTATTTTTAGGAAATATTGCTAAAGAAATTATCAATAAACACACAAAATTTAGGTGCATGTTGCTGAGCACTGTGCTGTTTATAATAGGAAAAAGCATAAATGATCGGCATGTATAGAATTATCAGATTATTAAAATGGTTTAGCATACAGGTATTAAAATATGGGGCTGCCAAAAAGCCATTTTTGTACTATGCTTTGAGGAGGATGTGGGTATCTTGAGGGCATTTCAGTGGCTGTTTAAAGAGATGAGATAAAGTCAGGACCAACAATGCTTATCCTACAGTTTCATTTAATCAGATCTCGATTTTATCTGTTTAAAATTTTGTATTTCTGAGTAAGATATAAGCTGAGGGTGGGGCGGGGGGATGACAAAACACTATTGTTGTTATGGGTTGAATCCCCCAAAAGGTGTTGAAGTCCTACCCTCCTAGTACCTGAGAATGTGACCTTATTTGGAAATACAGCCTTTGTCGATTATCAAGTTAAGATCATTAGGGTAAAGCCTACTGCAATATGACTGTGTCCTTTAAAAATGAGAACTTTGGACACAGAAGAAGACACCCAAGCAGGGAGAACACTGTGTGAAGGTGAGGGAAGAGATTGGAGCGATACATCTCAGCCAAGGAGTGCCAAAGATTGCCAGCAAGCTGCCAGATGCTAGGAGAGAGGCATGGGAGAGATACTCCTTCCCAGCCTGAGGAGGGGATTAACCCTGTCAAGGCTAGGCTTAGACTTCCAGCCTCCAGAGCTGTGAGAGAGTACATTTCTGTGGTATAAGATATTCACTTGGTGATATTTTCTCATGGCAGCCCCAGGAAATAATATAATTCTGCTGCTAAAAGACAGCCTGACACTTACTTGTTACACACATTTGACATACTCTTCCTTAGGATAACTGTAGGAGGTTCTTCCTGGCATCTAAGACTAAGGGATATGCTACCTGGGGAAGCCAAGTCCTACCTGCCCATTAGGTTCAGAAAAAAAAGGGGAAGTGGGGTGATCAGGCTTCTTTTATGTCACCCAGAAAAGGATTCTTAACTCTGTTCCTATAACACAGGCCAGTCTATCCCTGAGAAAAGCACTCCCACACAAGATCTGACAATAACCGAAGGTGTACCCAAAATGAGCCAATGATGAAACATGACAATATGCCATTAGAGTAGCAGCCAAAGCAGAGGAGTATGGCAAACGGAAAGAGTGAAGTAGAACTGCTGAACAAGAGAAATGGCAAACGACACAATGGCATGGGGGTACTCTCGTGCTGCACAGAATCATCACATCTGGAACGAGAACCATGATTTCGAGGGACACACTCAGGGCTTGGAAGATAAAATGGAAGCACTATCATAGTATATAAAGCGAAACTGAATAAAGACATAAAAGAAGAGAGATAATGGACCTGCAGGATATATCTAGGAGACTACCTCTGTGAGTTCAAGGACATCCAGAAGAAGAGGGCTCCCAGGGAGGAAGATGAGAAGAGGCAGCCTTGAAATATATAAAAATTACCCTAAACTAAAATTATTACATTATTAAAAATCACTCTACATTAAAACATTAAATATGATTTATCAGAATAGAAGAGCTCATATGGCAGTTTGAGTTGATAAAAAAGATACACTAAACATAGCTTTATACATAAAAATAAAATAAAGACTGTTGAAAGTGCCAAGAACACTAATAAAAGTCAAATCCCATTAGGCATGTAGGCAGATGTTGAAATTAAAAAAATAATGTAGCTTAAAGGCTAGAGCAAAAAAAGATCATTGAGAATAAATCTAGTTATTTATTATTTTTGTAATCTACATGCACCCTTCTACACCTCACCAAAACATACACACACACATAGGACATGCTTTTCTGGTCTTGCAATCCTTTGGGTATTCAAAATCATTTTGGATATTTATTATGCATTAAAAAATTGACATCTTCCACTATTCTAACAATTATTTTGACTTGCTTCCAGACACTTGAAAAGATTTTTAATTTCAGGAAACATATTTGATCTCTAATATTTCTATCACTTTTCATGGCTGATCCCTGGAGATCCCCAGCAATTATATTTATTCCACCAGGTGTGAGTTTTAATAAAAGCGTTCCTCATTAACTAATTATATAAATTGACTAAATATATACCTCAGCTGGCTCCATTTAAATAAATGATGCTTGTTTGCATATAGGTATAGCTTTAAAAAAAAAAAAACCCTATCCTTTATTTTCTAATTCTTTAGATTGTTATCATGCAAAATCTAAAAAAATATACCTGGAAAGAAAATTAATGTCATATATATGTGAGGAAATCCAGAAATTTACATTCTTCTTCCAAATACAAAATTGCATTCTTGACTTTCCTCATCTTGTAAAATAAGCATGTTGCCAGCGGTTCTCAACCTGTGGGTCGCGACCCCTTTGGGAGTCTAACAACCCTTTCATAGGGGTCGCCTAAGACCATCCTGCATATCAGATATTTACATTACGATTCATAACAGTAGCAAAATTACAGTTATGAAGTAGAAACAAAAATAATTTTATGGTTGGGTCACAACATGAGGAACTGTATTTAAAGGGCCAGAAGGTTGAGAACCACTGGATTAGACTGTCTGTAAGTCCTTTTAAGCATTTAATTCTGTGCTTCTGTGATTTTATGAACTACCTATCTGTTCTAACTGACCAGAGAGCAATCCGAAGGTGGATTTCTATGCACCTAACAGAATTTTCCAACCTGCCTCACATCAAAAGAGAAGTTAAGAGACAATATTAATCTCTCCAGAAATTTTCATGCACCGTAGGCAGGATATAGGTGAAATGCTGGAACAACATTAAGCTTCATTTTGAGAGGATTTTATTTCTGTGGGTCATATCCACAGGCTGTTTTGACTCAGGGTCTCAATGGTAGGACATACATTTCGTGGGAAAGTGTACTCTATTATGAGGAGTGCAGGTTCTGAAACTGGAGAGAATAAGAAAAGTAGGATTAAGAGAGAAGGTATTTTTTGACTCTGGCCTGGGTCTCTCTGGTCATTATATAACGCAATGGTGACTGCCTTGTAAAGAGGGACTTGACTTCTTGTTTTTATTTTCCAGTGAATTATTAGTAAATTTTACTCCTATGAAAGAGTGGAGTTATCCAGATGTTTGCATAGAGTGGCTTTAGAATTGTTATCAAAAGAACTACCATAAAAATTGCCAATCAAGTTTAGACTGATTATATCTTGCCTTGAAAATTTACAAGCTTTCTCAACTGGTTTGTTTGACTCTGGGGTCTCTACTCTTTCAGAGGTATCTTTCTGAAGCACAAATTTTGAGCAGTTTAAAAGCTGCAGAGAAATCCCACTGTCTGATTAAGAAAAGAGGAAGTCCAAACTGGCCAGACAATATTTATTTCTTACATGTTATTTAAAACCACTCATAATTTTTTTTATTAAATGCCTGATATATTTAGGCTGGGCCTAACCTAAGCTTCTAGCCATAGCAAAACAACTCAAGTGTATTTAATATTATTTGTATTTTTTGTCTTTGCCCCATTTCTGGAAAAAAAAAATTTTTCACTTCTCTTTCACCACCTCCACACCAGATGTATACCTACTTATCTACAAAGCTCAATATCAGCTGTAATTTATGTGCATTTGAATCAATTCCTTTGTTTCACCAAACAGTAAATAAATTGATCTTTCTAATTAATTTTGTTTTCAAATTATAGGGCGATAATACTTTATTTTTGTAACATAAAGAGAGGTAGCATGAGAAAGAAAAATAGAATGTCCTCCTTCATTAATCTTCCCACAGCACTTCAAATGTGCACTTTGTTTATGAATAGCATACATACAGAAAAGACATAAATCATGGGTCTGAACCTTGATGAATTTTCACAAAATGAACACACCCAGAAATCAGGTCCCAGATTTTCAAAAAGTGTGTTAGCAGCAAACCAAGAGTCCCTTCATTCTCCTACTGTTACTTCCCCTCAAGGGTAATGACTACTCTGATTTCTGTTATCTTAGAGAAATTTTGCCTCTTTTGAGCTTTTGGAATCAAGCATTACTAATTGTCTTGGGTCTGACTTCTGTTCAACATTGTGCTTGTTAGATTCATCATTGCTCTTACACACATTTTTGTGTATACATATGCATGGTTACAAACACATAGACACACACATGCACACACATACACACATATAATATATGCAGATGCATTTCTTTGGGGTCTGCACTAAGAAATAGGCATGGTTAGTATACAGATGGTAAATTGTAGTGGCTACTACCACCCAGCAGTGGCTGAACAATTTACATTCACAACATCAGTTTTTAGTTTATAGTTGCTGAGGTTGGTTAGATCCAGGTCTGTTGTACATAGCATATATATATGATTTTTTACAGAGAGGAAGGGAGAGGAATGGAGAGTTAGAAAAATCGATGAGAGAGAAACATTGGTCAGCTGCCTCCTGAACACCTCCTACTGGTGGTGTGCCCACAACCAAGGTACATGCCCTTGACCGGAATCGAACCTGGGACCCTTCAGTCTGCAGGCTGACGCTCTATCCACTGAGCCAAACTGACTAGGGCCATAGCTCTCATTCTTATTGGATTAGTGGGATACCTGGTACATTTTCTGTTTATGTCAATGGAAGAAGTACAAGAGGAATGAGTGGAAGCATGCGTTGTTCTTCAGGCCTTGATCGAGGGCCAGTACACTGACTTCTGTCCGTATTTCATCAGCCAAATAAAGTCATATGGCCAGGCCAAACATTAATATATGATCCATCTTTAGTGGAAAAAGCTGAAAAATTATGTAACAAACATGTGGGTACAGAGAAATGTGAACATTGAGAATGAAAATGTAGTCACCACAGTTTGCTCTCTTGATGATATTTATTTATATTCCTACAACACACAAAATTTACTCACTCTCCAAGACATTCTAAAAGTCTTACCTGATCCTGGTACCAGGCTCAAAGAACAAATTTTATGTTTTATGTCAGGTCAAAACTTTTCCTTTCCTATTTTAAATCTTCTGAAAAACAAAACAACAGATAAGTCAGCCTTATATGGGACTAACACAGGGATAGGAACAATCTATAAACACTCTCATTTAGAAAAAGGGTGTATAGGGAACACATACCAATCACTGTTTCTTAGAAATTTTGGAATCTGAGTGGGCAGATGCTGCTGCAGCTGGCCATCTGTGGGACATGGAATGTTCCCTGATTGGGCTCTGGGCATACTTACCGAGATGATTCCCAGGTCTGTTGGTCTCCATGACTTTTAAATCTCCTTCTGGGAGAGCTTCTTTTCTCCGCCAGTTTTCGTTGGTCAGATCTAAATAAAGATTATAGATTATATCATTCTTGGATATTGAGATGTTTTCTAAGGCTCTGTCCTGGCTTAGACATGTTTAGTCGAGACGTTTGAACTTGAGCAGTTTTAGTCTTTTTAATTCAAACTAGGGATGCTTTTGCTAATACGGCTTTTCAACATTTTTGTGGATGTTTTATGTATTAGATTTCAATCAACTATATTTGACAGAACCACATCTATAAATATTATCAAAACATGCTCCTCTTTTTATATTCTTTTTAGTTTATTTCTTTTTATTTTCTTAGTGCTTCTGTTGTCTTTACTGAGAAGTCAACTTTCAGTCTTATTCTTGATCCTTTGATGGTAATGCATCTTTTTTTTTTCTGGCAGATTTTAAGATTTATTTCCTGTCTTGGATTTTTAGAGTCCCTTTATAATAAGCCTATGGTTTAGTTTTCTTTCATTTTTTGGGTTTTGTTTGTTGTGTTTGTATTTATTCACCTTCTTTTATTCAGTCCTCTCCAACCCCCTTCCCTCTGGCATTTGTCAGTCTGTTCCAGGTATCCAAGCCTCTGGTTCTATTTTGTTCATCAGTTTATTTTGTTCATTAGATTCTGCATATTAGTGATATTATTTGGTATTTGTCTTTCTCTGAGTGATTTGTTACAAGTGAGCACACTGGTCTGATACCTGTTATTCTATTCTATACTCAAGTAGAAAGCTTTTCTTTTCTTTAATTTATTTTAAAAATCTATTTTATTATATTGTGTGGTAATTTTTCCATATGGATCTATTTCTCTGAAGAGACTATGAGCCCAGGAACTTCTTGAGGACAAATGTTGTTCTTAACTGAATATGTTATGGTATACAAGACTCACAATAAATTAGATATTTTACACTTTTGAGGTTGAATTATAAACAGACTCATTTGGGAATATAATCAACCATGTGAACTCCAACCAGAAAAAAATGCACATGCAAACATATACTCAAATATTTGGATATCATTGTTATAGTTTCAACAACCACTCAGTCCTATCCATGGTATAAGTAGGCTTTAGAGATCACAGGGTAAAAAAAAAAATCCCTACAAATGAAGTTACTGACAAATAAATAAGTTATTTTGCTGTGCAATTAACTTTGCAACTTGTTTCCATTCTACTTACTTACTTTTTTTTTCCTGGCAATGAGAGTCTCTTTACTTTTTAATTTTATTTTATAATTTATAATTTACAGCTGACATTCAATACTATTTTAAATTAGTTTCAGGTGTACTGCATAGTAGGCAGACAATTATAGACTTTATAAAGCAATCCCCCCTATAATTCAAGTACCCATGTGGCACCCTACATAGATATTACAGTATTATTGACTGTATTCCCTACGCTGTATTTTACATCCCCATGACTATTTTGTAACTATCAATTTGTAATTCTTTATCTCCTTAACACCATTTTTATCTATAGGTTAATTTTGAGGATGGCAACCTCAATAGCATCACTTTTGCCATATTTATCTTTGTCACCTCCATCCTTCATAACTGAATAGGGCATACTAGTTTTAAAACAATTTATGGTAATAAGCATGTTGCTTCTAATTTGTGACGATAGAAATCAGTACATATTACTAATACAGAGATAAGGCATGAATTTCACAGTCCAACAGCCATGTAAAGATTAAGATTCCCTGTGATCTTAAGCTTTCCTTCTTTCCAAAACTTTAAATTCTTTTACTTGAAGAGAAAGTATTTATATATAGTATTATGATAACTAAATAAAATGATATGCGTACGGTGCTTGTTGGAGAGCTTCTTATTTTGTAAAAACTCAAAACTGCTTTGTATTGCTTTTTTAAAAAAATACTTTCCATTTTAAAGTTAAATAAACCAAAGCTTTAAAATGTGAAAGAACTATCCAAATTCACAAGTGAGGTCTGTAAAAACAATGAGACTCTTTATTTTGACTCTGAGTTCAGAATTTTACCGCAATTCTTTTTTAATATGTATATCAATTAATTGACTATCTTTGGTGCATGAGAGAAACTGTAAAATTATGTTAAAGAAAGGAATATTTTCCCATGACAGTTATGCTATTATCTCACATGGGAAATAATCTGAGAGAAATGAATCTTTATGAGAGTCATCGGTCTTTACATCTTCACTCTAAATATTCTCCAAGGAAAAGACATGACTGAGTTTTGCTGCATAGATCTGTAAATCCCTGCAAATGAAATAAAAGGCTTCTAGAACAACTGTGTATTCTGAAATATGAGACAAGCCAGAACAGCCCCACTCTGGATGAATCATTTTTAAAGTGCTTGAGAAACCACAAAACCTAAAAGGATTTCTAAAAACGAGGAGGGAAATGTGTGTGGTGCATAAAAAACAAACATTCAATTTACTGTAGAGACAAAAATTTTAAAGACCCTAATCTTGTCATTTGAATTGACTGTTAGTTTTAAGAAAGCATTGAAAGGTAATAAGCCCTTCTAATGAAAATGGAAAAACAGCATAAATAGGTGAGGTGCAGACTGTGGGTAAGAAAAAGGGAAACTAATAATAATGTCACCAAATCTTAGAAGTAGAAAGAATTATACAGGTGTTAGTCCTTTATTTTCTTTTAAGAGATGAGGAAATAGATAATCAGGTTCAGTGACATTTTCAAGTTAGGGGCACAATATAAATCCTCAGCAATAAGGCAGGTTTTACCCTGGTCTCCCAGCCAGTTCAGCCATAATCACAAATAACCTTCATTGTGTACCTTCTGCTACCAGATTCTAGCAGTCAATTTAGTTGGGGCTGCGAGAACATGAGGCTCCCCAGTAACACATGAAGATGAAGTCTAGAAAGTATTTGAAAAACATCTGAAAGCAAATATAGGCAAGTGAGTCTGCCCTGACTGCTTTGTGTTGGGCCAAACCATGCGGCGGGGTTTCTGCCTTGTTTTCTCCAGCTAAGATTAAAGTCCAACCAAAACCCTAGCTTACCTGTAAGAAAAATCCTGACACCTTTCTGAGCTTGTATCTTTACTCTTTCTCCAAGGAAATGAATTTTGTTCCCCATGTGTGCCTTCTCACATGCTTCTTAGCTGCTGACTTGAATCTTGTCCTGAATAAACAAACCATTTGAAAATATAAACTTCTGCTATGTTACATGTTGATATGATTAGATCGACCACTTTTAGTACCAGACCTATCCTGGAACAAGTATGAATTGGCCTTCTACCTTTTTTTTTTTTTTTTTCTCATGCTAGAAGCCAGCCCAATACCAGAGGTAATTTCACCAAGCCTTGGTCCATTCATTTATATTATCAAAGTTTTCTTAGACAGTCCTTACAACACATTGAAGTGGATGCTAATATTAGTCCCATTTTATAGACGCACACCTAAGGCACAATGAGGTATAGAAACTTGTTGTAGTTGACACAGCTAGCAAGGAGAAGAAACCAGATCTGCCCTGAATCTGAGGTTAGACACATTGTGAGTTCTGCCCTCTGAAATTCCAAAGCAGTCTGATCTTTCTTCTACACGGAAGTCTATCGTTGAAAGTTATGTATTCTCTTCTCTAGGGTTAAAAACAATTTCTAGCATTCTTAATCTTGCAATATGTTTTATCTTCTTCCTTCCCTCCTTCCTTTATCATTCTTCCTTCCTCCTTCCTTCGCTCCTTCCCTCCATTTCTTTTATTACAACACAAATTCTTCTTTAAAAAAAAAATCCTCACCCTAGGATATTTTTCCATTGATTTTTAGGGAGAGTGGAAGAGAGAGGGAAAGGCAGAGAGAAACATCGACGTGAGAAAAACAAATGGATATGTTGCCTCCTGAACAACCCAGAACCAGTCAGTGCCCAGGCCAGGGAGGATCCTGCAACCCAGGCACATCCCCTTGACCAGAATGGAACCATCCACTGAGCAAAACTGGCTAGGGCACAAGTTATTATTCTCTTTCTCACCCATCACCTCTCTCCCTCTCATCACCCCACAAGAGGCTTGTCTCTAATTCGGATGCCTCTGATCTGTCAGAATACAAAACCAAATCTTATTCTAGATGGTCTTGTATCTCTATTATTTATTCAAGGACTGGCAGGGCCACTTTCCTTCCCTTTGGAAAGGTATAAAACTTAACTTTTTTTTTCTTCTATTTAAAGTCACTGATGGCATGTTCTGATCTCTTTCTAAAACTGCAGAGCCCGTCGAACTGAACACCTTTGGGGGTGAATGAATTTTTAGGGAGAATTCAATGTGAGTTGTTCTCCTCTTCTACAGCAATATGTCCCACTTCTGATAGAAACCCACTCTTCTCTTTTTAAAGCTCTGCCTATATCTTTTCTAACTAACATAATCTCGCTCTAACCATTACAACTAAACTAGCAGGTTAGATATTTGTATACCTATTTCTATGATTAAAAAAGCTCTTCACATTATTTAATTTTTGATGAAGGGCTTTTCTTAAAGTTCAATGGCAACACTTCTTTCACAGCTCCCCAAAGAAACCCAATAAAATTAGGTGAGTGAAAGTAGTTTTGATATAAGAGGGATTGAAAAGAAAAGGAAGATTAGAGGAAGATGGAGAGAGCATGTAACTGAAATTGTCGGCATTCATATATTTTGTATCTCCAGCCCGGCCTCTAAACCATTATGTCCAAAATAATTTAGAAGTCTAATAGGCATCCCAAACATAACTGAAGTCTTGATTCTCTCCTACATAAGTATTACTTCATTTCCCCCTGTCTTGGTAATGGAGAATTCATTTTCTAGTTGCTTAAACAAAAATGTTGAAGTTAACTTACAGACTCCCTTCTTTCTCTCACACCACACATGCAATTGAGCCATAAATTATATATACTCTATCTTTCTATACACCCTAATTTTAACCACTTCTCATTACCTCAACTGCTACAACTCTGGAGCTTTCTACCACAATCTCCACCTGGATGATTTTAGATCTCTCCCAATTGATGTTGCTGCCTTCACCCTTGAATTACCACCACCCATAGTTTATTCTCTATACAGTATCAGTATACATAAGTCATACTATGTCACTTCTTAGTTCAAAACCAGTAACCTCCCATCACACTAAAAGTAATTACCAACTCATGGCTTATAAGGTCTACCTTACTTGACCCCAGATATCTCTTTGTCATAAATTTTACTGTTTCTCCCACTTTCACTGCACTTAAGGTGCAATATCCCCATTGTTCTTCTTATAATAGAGCAAACTAAAACATTAGAAATATACTCCATCTAAGGGTCTATGCACTTGCTGCTTCTTGTGCATAAAATGTTCTTGTGATACTCAAATTGTCATGGCTCATGTATATTTCTAGAAGTATATCTTTGTGCTCAACCTGTCAGAGGCCTTCCATGACAGACTGTCCCATCACTCTCTGTGCATAGCCTTAGCTTTTTCTTCATGGCAGTTATCTATGACTAATGAGGATAAGGACTATATCTGTGTTATATTGTGTTGGGTCCCCAGTGCCTAGAACAGTGCTGTAACCTATTAGGTACACAATCATTTTTGTCCAGTGAGTGAACGAAAATATAATAAGCTTTTACCAAGGCCACTGTTTGAGATTGGACTATGGTAAGAACAGAAAAGTTATAGAATCAAGGAGAACTTGAGTCTGAATTATTTTCTGGTTCTGCCCACCTTATCTTTGGCAAGATTCTAAGCTTTGTTTTTTGAAACAGTAAACTAGATACATATATACATACACACACACACACACACACACACACACATACACACACATATATTTAAAATAAAACTACAGGGGAGCTTGCGGTGGTGTGTGCTCTTGGGTGGTTCTACAACTACAGCTGCATGGGGGCCTCTGCTTATGTGTCTCCATCCTAGTGGTCATAGTTCTCATGAGGGATCTTCCCTATAAAGGTATTGATTAGATTTCTTTGGAGTGGTGGGGAAATTATAATGTTTTATATAGAAAAATCATATTTAAACTACTGTTTGGTCCTTCCTTCTCTTTGCATCCCACTCACCTTGCCTAGATGATGTGTGCAGAAGAGCTTCCTTGCTCTCATAAAAAAACAGTTGAGAAGCCCAAGGCTCCCACCAGCGAGGTAATTGGGGTGTGTGCACCTGTGCTTGTTTGTAAGCTTGGCTTGTTACAACCTGTAGACATGTTTTCCAGCAGATGTTTGACATCATTTGTCTCCTAGCACACGCGATGTCCTCCTTGAACTGTGGCGAGATGTGGATTGGGGCTGGGAACTGCCATCCAAATTAGTGCTGCACGAAGCAGTTCACCGCTGCCTCAGGCTGCTGCTCCTTAAGGATGACTGGGATCCTCGAGCTGTGTGTGGGTGGGAACATGACAGTTTAATTTGAATACCTCTGCGGAGGCACCCAGTTCTGAAAGACACATTCTCTGCTATGCACTCACAATCCTGTGCTGTCACTCTGCCTGTGCGGTCCCAGCTGCAGCCTGACGGAGAGGGGAAGAGATAGCCTGTGTTCTAAATCAGTGTGCTATTGTCATCAGAGTAGTGGTTAAGAGTTAGTCTTCTGGAAGCAGCCTGCCCGAGTTCAATTGCTGACTCTGCAACTGTTGAGCTATGTGGCCGTGGTATTGACTTAACCTTGATTTCCTCACCCGTAAAATTGTGATGACCCATAATAGCATGCATCTCCCAGAGTTATTGTGAGGATGAAATGTAATCTTTCCAGTAAAACACCGAACACCTCCTAGAGCATAGTAAGTTTTAATAAGTACCGATGATCATTATCAGGAATGGAATTGGGTTTAATAAAAATAGTTGTTCAAAGAGTAATTAGAAAAGGCCGTGTAAGGACCATGGGGTGCCCTAATAACTCCAACTCAGAGCAGGATGGGATCAGAAACCCTATGTACGTAAGCAAACATTAGGGACTACAGGAGAAGGAGTACTTCTTGGAGGGTGAGGATGGAGGTAAGATATGTTTCATTGAGGAGCTGATTTAACTGAGATATAGAAACCGAGTCATATTTAAGTAGAAGAAAGCCATAGTCAACATTCTAAGCAAAGACTGAGGCACTGTTAAAACTCCTTTTCGTAATATGAGTAACTCTGGGGTTAGTGTCCCTTTATCTGATTTGAAAGTTCTTTCAGACTTGTGAGGAAGTAGAATTCACATACAGCTATGGTCACAGTTGAGTTAAGGGCAGAGAATAAAAATAACATTTGTTGAGCATGGACTATGCACCAAATACTGAGCCAAGCAATTCCTTTTTAATCCTGTCATAAGCATCCAGGCAACGGGGTTGCTGTTTCCATTTTACAGATGAGAAAACAGAAACTCAGGAGAGCTAAATAGAGTAAATTTTCCTTAGCTGGTGGACTCTAGATGCAAACCGAGATTTAAATGCTATGGATTCTATATGCATTCTACATGGCCATGCTGCCTGTTGCTATCAGAGGCTGAGATTCATTCTTTCTGAATAAATGTACATTTCAGATTCCCTCTTACTAATTAGATCTGTGTGTTGCATCTCTTTTTTATGTTATGGTAAGAAATATGGTGATATTTCTTAGGCACACTGAGGAAACGAAGGACACAGGGGATCGATGGCACAGAGATCCCCACCAAGAGTCCTGCTTAGGAGCCACCAGCAGTTCTCTTCTGCCGCATGAGTGACAGCTCTACGCAGGATGCATTTCAGAAAATGAGCATTCTCTACAAGATCATTCCACATTTTGACTGTGCCACGAAACGCCATATGTATTTACATCACACTAGTAGTAATGTTTAAACGAAAACTTTTAAGGCAGTTTTTATATTATTCTGAATGATGAAACAAGATCAATTTGTTTCTCTCTTAGGGCTTGGAAGGAAGTCTTACTATTCCTCACCAGTCATCAAAAGAACCTGGTGTTGCTACACCTGTGACAGGTATCCTAAAGGATATGCAAAGTGTCTGGAACACATCTGGTTAGATCAGCAATCCTCATGTAATTAGACTCAGCACGGTGTGGCTTTCTCCTTCCTGGCCGAACAAACTTCGCATCCCTCCCGCCTTTCACTTGAGTATATTTATAATCTTGTAACCAGTTGCTTCTGGGAACTGTTTCATGATCTGCTCCCTGAACCTGTTTGCATCATCAGCTTATTCTGTAGGGTCAGGCCTTTCCTTTGAATCCATTTCTTAGACTTTGACACTTGTCTGTACTTCAAATTGAATCTTATATTCTGGATCTTCTTTATCTCAAATTTGAAACCTTGTTCTGGTCTATGACCTTCAGACGTATGCAGACACAGGCTAATACACACACATTCATGTGCAGTGAGGTTCCTCTAAATCCCTGGACAGCAGAGCTCCAGGTGCCTGGATTACCTGGGTGAAGGGCACTGCAAGTAGCAGGGAGAATTCAACTCTCCTCCTCCTCCTCCTCCTCCTGTGTATGTGTTTATATATAATCACATTGTTTCTATACAAACACTGTGTGTTTGTATATAATCTATTTTACTGTTGAGAAAAATAAGGCTGGAAAGGTTAGCAAACTTGCCAAAGGTAGGGACAGAGAAGACAAGATCTGTTTCAATATTGAGAGCTGGGAAGAATTTGTGGGAGGTGCGTGGGGCAGATTCCCTGCATATCACAGCTTCTGAATCAAAAAGAAGAGATAATTTAACTTTTATGAAGCATGTCAAAATTTGTACAGCGCTTCTTACATCCTACCATATTTCTCTTTTCAACATGAAAAGGAGGGTTTTATATCCATATGTTGGCTGTTCTAAAATAGTGCTTTTTCCAGGGTACTGATTCGGTGAATTGCAAGGAGCCAACATTGGCTATAATCTTTGAAGAAGCCAAAATTCTGGAATGACAATTGTTGCCTCATGCATTATTGTAAGCATCCAGGAAGAAGATTACTGTCTAAGCTAAGGGTATTCAGACAGTTTCTTGCTGTGTGGTAAATGTAAGTTACAGAAGAAGTTAAAGAATATTATAGTGGTAGCTGAGGAATGGAAAGGGACTGAGGGTGCAAAGGGATTATGAAAGAGGGTAAAGTGCAGGTGAGTTGGCCACTGAGTAGATGAAATGGAAGGAATCCCTTGGTGTTCTTGTCAAGAAAATTGACAATGGCTTAAATGTAATCCATTATCAGTAAATGACATAAAAAAGTATCAATTATCTGTGATTATAGTCATCAGCCTGTTACAGTATGTACTTAAAAATAATAGTGTGATATCCACAATTGATTAGTGGTTTGGTAAATGGCAGAATTCTAGCACAGAGGAAATAAATACTAACCATGCTTGAAGACCATTCTCCCACAGCTTTACCCAGTAAGAAGAATAAGAAACGTTTACAGAACACCAGCCATTGCTATCTGCCTTCGATGCATCCCAGGAGGCTCTGGAGCAGCGAAGGCAGGTGTAGGAGTGGGAAGAAGATTCATTATTATCAGCTATTTTGGGCTATAAGGCTAAAAATTACTAGCTTTTAGTCTTGTTAAAAGAAAGTCTCTCCTTTCAAACAAGTCTTCTTCACCTGGGGAAGAGCATAGTAGTCTTTTGGGAATATATTTTATTTTATGGTTTTCTATTTTAGTGAACCCGCACACAAATAAAATACACACACACACACCCACACACACACACTCACACACACCCTTTCTGTTCATATATATATCTGTAGACTCCCTCCTATTTTTAAACAAAGAATTTCTAATCTTTAGACCTTCCAACCTTTCAGTAACCTGAATTCTAAATAAGATATAAATGGACTTCGATACCCCCCAAATCTCATATTTGTTCAGTGCAGAAGAATGTATGTCCCACTACCCTAGCCCCAATATCAGGAGGCAAGCTGAGCTCTCCAAATAACTAAAAAGAAGCCCAGTCTATCTATTTTTTTCACACTTTAAATCTTCATAAAATTCGCACATTATTTATTATCCTGTAACTTCCAGTTGTGTGTGTGTGTGTGTGTGTGTGTGTTTATTTTTCTCTTAATTAAACTTATTGGGGTGACACTGGTTAACAAAACTATACCAGTTTCAGGTGCACAATCATACAACCCATCATCTGTACACTTTATTGTACGTTCACCACCTCAAGTCAGTCTCCATCCTTCACCATTTACCCTCTCTATACTCCTCCACGTTTCTCCACCTCACCTCCAGCAATCATCATAGTGTTTATGACTTCAGTTTTTTAATCTTTTTATGTTTCCTCTGGAATTAATGGGCTGTCATCAGCAAAACTTCTTATATATGTGCAGATTGTTCTCTGAATGTTATTTTATCTTCTCTGAAGAAAACCTGACTGTGCTCTGAGGACACTGTGGCTTATCCTCTCAGGAGTGGTTATTTCTCCCACAATTCTCAAGCCACCAGTCCTAGTGCAGGAAAGGGAGTTGGCTATGCAGCTGTATTTTTCTCCCACATAAGCTTCCAGATCTTTTTTCCTAAAAGCCCCAGCTTGAAATCTCATGTCATCAAATTATATCATCTACTTTCCACCCCTCAATAGTGTTCTTGCTTACCAATCTTTGAACTACTTTTCTTTATATGTGAATGATTTTGGTTGAGTGTTACTATATACACAGGGTGAGACAAAAGTCGGTTTATAGTTGTTTGTGTGGAAAACAATACAATAAGTAATAATACAAGAATGAACTCTGTTTTGCATACTTACAACTGTAAACTTTCCAGTCATTCATGGTCTCACTTCCTTGAGCCCCTCTTCTCCAACGATCTGTGTCTCTATGCTATTCACCTAGTAGCTTACATGCTACTATTGTAACTGCAACCCTATTTTAATTTCAACTATATGTGAACCACCTCGTAATAATTATTATCTTCCTTTTTTCAGATTAACCACTCCTATTACTGTAATTCCAATGATCATTAGATACTACTGGTACTTTCATACTTTGATCCCACCAACTATTCACTGTCCCTTACCCTTCTGGTGTTCTCTCTCAGCTTAAATTTCATGGTTAGTCATTATCATCACTTTGTTTTTATATTTTTCTTCTATTACCTTGCCTCTCTCCCATTTATTAATATATTTGACAAAACAAACACTTTGACTAAATCCAACTCCCCACCCACATAGTGTCTATGCCCGTGCAGATGACTGTGTGTGTAACAAAATCTCTTGATCATACTGGCTTGTCTCACTTTAAGTCCATAACCACACACTTTAAGTGAGCCCTTAAAGGAATTCAGAAATTATACTATATGGTGTTAGTGACTCACTCTCTTACCTCCATATTCTGCTGATAACTTTGCTTTTTACTTCACTGAGAAAACTGAAGCAATCCTAAGAAAATTTTCCATCCACATCTACCATACCAGTGTACTCAGACAAATTATGGATCTTGTTGCTATAGTTGAGCTTCCATACCTCTGTCTAAAAATCAATCCCTCTATTTGCTCACTGGATCCTATCTTTTCTGCCTACTGAGAAGATATCATTCAAGAAATCATCCCCTCTCTCCATTGTAACTGATTTTTCTCTCTATTGGAGAATTCTCATCACTATTCAGACATGCTGCTATTTTTTCCCATTTGAAGAAAAAAATCTTGGGCCATTTCTTTCCCCCTATTAGTTTTTTTTTTTTTAAATATGTTTTTATTATTGATTTCAGAGAAAGGAAGGGAGAGGGAGAAACAGAAGCTCAATGATGAGAGTATCAATCATCAGCTACCTCCCGCATGTCCCCCACTGGGGATCTAGCCTGCAACCCAAGCACGTGCCTTGACCGGAATCAAACCATGACCTCTTGGCTCATGGTTCAATGCTCAACCATTGAGTCATGTTGGCCAGGCTCCCCGCCCCCCCCCCCCCACACACACACACACTAGTTTTTACACCATCTCTCTTCTTCCTTTTGCAGTCTGTATTCTCAAATGAGTTGTCTATAATGTCTGCTTTCTGATTCCTTCTTTCTTTAAACTCACTACCGCAGGCTTCTGTCCTCTTTAATGACAGTGTTTTTGTCAAAGATATTATGATGCTAAAGTCAATAAACTCTTCTCCATCTTCATCATACTTGACATAGAGTAGCACTTGTTCATGGATTTCACAAATAATGACGCACTCTCATCATTTGGCTTTTAGTACATTTTATTTTATTTTATTGGCTTTCTTTCTATCTTACTGTCATCCCTCCTAAACTCCCCTTTGCTGGTCCCTCCTCTTTTTTGGGACCTCTTGCAGAGGTTTGTCCTAGGAATCAGTCATTACTCCCATTGTTTTCTCCATCTATACTCCTCCCCTGGTGATTTCTTTCTGGTCTCCATGCCAGTGCCATAGTGTAGCATATTTATACTTCCAGGCAAGACCAAGATCCTGAACTCCAGTCTGACAAGTACAACCACCTCTTCAAAGTCACCAATTGGAAGTGTAACAGACATCTTGAACTCAATGTGTCCAGAACTGAAATTCTGATTGTCCTCCCAAATTCTGTTCTTTCCATAGGCTTTACCAACTCAATGTGAAAGTTCTAGACTTCTAGTTTCTGAAACCAAAAATCTTAGACAATTTTGGATTTTACCTTTTCTCTCTCAAACTCTATATCTGATCTCAGTGGAAATTCTATTTGCTGTACCTTCACAATGTATCAAAAATGTTATCACTTGTTATCACCCTCTGTGAGCCTTCTCACAGGTCTTCTTGTTTCCATTTAACTCCTATACACTTTATTCTCAACATGGCAGCCAGAGTGATTCTTTCTAAAAGTAAATCAGATAATATTATTTCTTTACCCTAGACTTTCCAATGGCTCTCATTTTATGCAGAGTAAAAGTCAAATGCCTCCTGTTAGCCTACATTACTTCTCCTAGCTCAACTCTAACTATTCACCCCTTCACTCATTCTCCTCCAGACATATCTGTCTCCTTGCTGTCCTTTTTTTCAAACATAGAACACATCCTTCTGTGTTGCTTTCTTTGCATAAGTTGTCCCCCTTTTTGCAAGCATTCATCCCCCGATTTCCACCTGTGAAACTCCCTTACCTTCTTCAAATATTTGTTTAAATGTTACCTTTACAATTTGGTCTACCCTGACCACTCAATTTAAAATTGTGTCTCCCTTCCACCCACTATTCATATACCCAACACACCCCATCCTTCTTACTCTCATCTTTTTTTCTTTCAGAGCACTTATCACTTTCTAACATGCCACCTATTTTACTTTTAAAAAATTATACTGATGTAGATTATTTACTCTTTACTTCATTCTCTATAATGTAGGCATCATAAGAGCAGATTTATTTTTATATTTGAGTAATATATCCTGATTTCTCAGAGTAATATTTGGCACATATTAGATGCTCAAAAATATTTATAGAATAAATGAATGATTGAGTGGATGAATGGGCTAGCTATTTTTTTTTTGGCTTTGTTCTAAGCCATCTTATATGTAAAGAGAGGACATAGTCTTTGTCATTAAAAGGACTAGCTTTGAATCCATCCATTGACATTTTTAATAGTGTGAGCTTGTATAAGTTATTTAACTTTATCAATAATATCGGCATAACAGTATATACTTCTTGGCTTCTTGGGTTTATTGTGAGGTTAAAAAAAAAAAGAAATAAGCACCTATCGCAGTGCGTGGTACATAATAAATGTTTAATAATTCGGCAATTACTATGTGCTTTGCAAATAATAGCTGCTTTCATTTTCTAGGTCTCTCTTGCTTTAGAGAGGAGTAGATAGTACCTGTGATTCTTTGTGACACAAGCCAACATTTCCGAGGCATCTGGGGTTAAGAATTGCTTCTGATCAGAGGGTGTCAATAGCATGCCTGAATTTAAGGGGTGAGCACATTGTTTGCACATGAAAAAAGCAATTATCTCTGTGTGATATTTATTTCTGATTAGCAACAACAATTGCTTCTCCATTTTCAGGCTTGGGTTCATATCAGAGTAATGCTTCTGCATTGTATATTAAATGAAAATGAGATTGGGTTTCCTGTCTCTGACAGGCAGAGTACAAACCTTTTAAAAGCAAGAACAAAATACTCTTACACAGGACATGGATTCCATTTCTTTTAACTAGGTTGTCACAATACAACTGATATCAGGTAGGGCCAGAAAACAAAGAACATTCTGTAATGAGATGGATAGAAGTAAAGAAAAGTGTTCTAGTTGGTTGAACAAGAGCTTCAAAATGGAAAATGGGCTAAATTGAGGGACCCTTGTTAGGGTTTCAAACAGTAGAAATGGCATTGCTTCATATATATCTCCAGTTGAAAATTTTAAAAAAATAGATGATAAGGATTTTTTTTATTTTTACAAACAAAAAATGTCATGTAAGCCCTAAATTTTGGTCATGCTAAGTGTAAACAAAATGCAAATGGAATGAATATTACTTAGAGATTCATATATATCTACTTCTCTGAGTTTGGCAAAGACACTTTGGTGGAAAATGGTTGGCTACAGAGAACATAAAACGATAATTAAGAAATGTGTCCCTAGAACAAATGCAAACATAAACTTTAAAAAGAAAAATCAAAAAATTAAATGAAAAGAGAAATACATTATTTCAGGGAACTGAAATGTATTCCAATGAAAAGGAAGCTACTGAATCATCACATTATTTTTTCACCATATTCAGGTGAGAAATTTAATGTCAGCAGTGCTAATGTCTTATGCAATGTCACATGGGAGGTAGCTTACATGCCAGTATCCCTGGACATGTGGTCCAGTACACTGTGCTCCACTCACGTTTCCTTTGCTGATACATCCAAAAAGAGGTGGTGACACTAATTTACTGACTGCCGAAACAGACACAAAAATGACAACAAGGAAAAAGTGCTCTTGAGTTTGGTTGAACTCCTTATGCTTTGGTTATGAAATTTCAATGATAAAGCTGGAAAGGAGGAGGAAATCATACTAAGAAGGATTTCTGGCATACCTAGATTAGGATCCAGGCCATTAGAAGTGTTGCACTATGATGGCAGAAAAGTTATCATGAAATAGAGCAAAAGATCTAGCTCAGAGAAGTGATGCCATGGTTCATGCAACGTCATCTACCTTTCCCTGATACATAGATGCTCTCTGACCTTCACGTGCATGCTCTTTCCGCTACCCCACAACTTCTCTTTCTCTAAGGGCATCACCTGAGAGCTCAAGGCCAAGACAGTTAAAAAGCATATTTAGCCAAAACTGGTTTGGCTCAGTGGATGGAGCGTCGGCCTGTGGACTGAAGGGTCCCGGGTTCGATTCCGGTCAAGGGCATGTACCTGGGTTGCGGGCACATCCCCAGTGGGAGATGTGCAGGAGGCAGCTGATCGATGTTTCTCTCTCATCGATGTTTCTAACTCTCTATCTCTCTCCCTTCCTCTCTGTAAAAAATCAATAAAATATATTTTTTTAAAAGCATATTTACATGTATATCATTCAGAAGGAAACAGATGGGTTCATGCTTTTAAAAAATGTATTATTCACAAAGGTTGGAGCAGGGATAAAGGAAACCAACAAAGAAAGCTATGGGATGCCCGAAACTAACAGCAGCATGCTATTGCCACCAGCTGCAGTCCTGAAGGAAAGCGAAGGAATAGTTCTTATAATCCAGAGAAGAGGAGCTATAGCAGTGAAGGAAAGCTGGCTAAGAGGAGATGTATCTTTTTAATTTTTTATTAAACTTTTTACTTTGAGATAATTGCAGATTCACACGCAGTTGTGAGAAATAATGCATAAAAATCCCATGTACCCTTCACTCCTAGTTTTTCCTAATGGGAAAAACTAGTACAAAGTCACAAATAGGCTATTGATATTGATTCAATCCAGATACATGACATTTCCATGTTCATAAAGCACCTGTGTTGAATTTAATAGCAATACTGATTTCTTTCTCTTTCTCTTCACCATACTTAACACCAGGCAGCCACCAATCTCTTTACTATTCCTATAATTTTATCTTTGAAGAATATTACCTAAGTGGAATTTTGTAGCATGTAAACTTTTGGGATTGACATTTTGCACTTAACAATTCTCTGGAGATTTATCTTGTTAGGTATATGGATGATTTGTTCCATTTTATTGCTGAGTAGTATTCCATATACATTTGTTTAACTAGTCATCTGTCCAAGGACATTTCTGTCTTCCTAGTTTGGGGCTATTATGAATCAAGATGCCGTGAACATTCATGCATAAGTTTTTGTGTGAACATAATTTGTTGTGTCTCTGGGATAAATGCCCAAGAGTGCAATTGCTGGATCATAAGGTTGTTGTTGCATGTTTAGTTTTTAAAGAAACCGTCAATCTGTTTTCTGAAGTGGCTGTACCATTTCACTTTCCCACCAACAATATATAAATGATCCAGTTTACTCATATCTTGTCAGTATTTGGTGTTATCACTATTTTTTTTTAATGTTAGCCATTTGTATGGATGTGTATTGATATCTCATTGTGGTTTTAATATACATTCCTCTAATGCAGGGATGGGGAACGTCCCTTTATTTGGTCTGGCTCTGTTAAGGTATTAGGGATGAGTTAATTAAATTTTGTATGGCCTGCAAATGATGTTATAAATGTCCAAATGGACTTTGGCAGAAAAAAGGTTCTCCACCCCTGCTCTAATGGCTAATGATGTTGAACATCTTTTCATGTGCTTATTTGGCATCTTTACTTCCTCTTCATAAACTGTCTCTCCATATACATTTGCCTATTTTGCCATTAGTTTATTGTTAAATGGAATCTATACATATTTGCACAATAAATCCTCAAGTCAACTGGAACCAGATTTATTTGATTCTATAGCTATGTTGGGCACCAATCTAAAAATGTGGTTGTCTCCCTTGGAGTTCTTCTTATACTCTTATTTCTTAGAATACTCAACTTGGCATTCCTGATAGTTATAGCATAAATCAAACTCTATTCAACGCCAAGGGAGTACTAGTACAATTTGCAGAAAGGTAGGTGCTCCCAGAAATGAAGCACCTGGGAAATTAGAGCTCCTTTTTAATTTAGTTCTTCCTTGAGAGTCTTGCAAATGAAATCTAAATTTCAAAATGTCCCTACTGAATGAAAGAATGCTCCTTGCTATTGTTTAAGTCTACTTGCAGAGTTGCTTACTCTTTCTTGATTGAGAATTATGGAAAGAGCCTGTCAAATCTTTCAATTAGTTTCCACTTTATTATCCATCACATTAAAGAAAGACATAGAGTAACGCATCCAGTGGAATGTGTGCTTACTCATGCAGGGCCATTGCCCCACTCCTGTAATTCTTTAGGAAAAGAGCTGTTTGGGGATTTAATTACATACAAATGTATTTTAGTAGTTGCCACCGAGAATATTTGGCATTTAAAAGGAGGTCGTGCCTTGCTGGCGTGGCTCGGTGGTTGAGCTTTGACCTATGACCCAGGAGAGTCACAGTTCGATTCCCAGTCAGGGCACATGACTGGGTTGCAAGCTTGATACTCAGTGGGGGGGCATGCAGGAAGCAGCCAATGGATGATTCCCTGTCATCATTGATGTTTCTATCTCTCTCTCCCTTCAAAATGTATTTATAAATAAATAAATAAAGGAGGTCATGATTCTCTCTATATATATATGTACATATATATATTTTTTCCAAAAATATACACTTTGAATAATTATAAAGGCTGGGCTTATTAAAATGCATTTCATTTTCAAAATGTAATAGAATCTACAGTTGATTGTGTATATAATTCAGAGTCTTGGTAGGAATATCTCCCAATTTCCCAGAATAATATTTGGCACATATTAAATGCTCAAAAATATTTATAGAATAAACAAATGATTGAATGATTGACTGGATGAATGGGTTGGCTATTTTTAGCTTTGATTATATATATATACTAGAGGCCCAATGAACGAAATTCATGCAAAAGTAGGCCTTCCTTCCCCTGGCTGCTGGCACCAGCTTTGCTCTGGCACCTGGCACCCGGGCTTCCTTGCAGCCCCAGCTTCATCTGGAAGGTTGTCCGGAAGGACATCCAGTCTAATTAGAATATTATGCTTTTATTATTATAAATCCTCAAGAGAAGACTAGGTTGATTTTCCTCCTTATTGAAAAAAAATAACACTGAAAGATATTTTATGATTTACTTATACAATCCATCTTTACTACAGGTGATTCTATTTTTATTATAAGTTATGAAAATAGGGGAAAAATGAGGAAATCATCCTGCTCAAAGTCTTCAGTGAGTGTAACTTGCCTATAGGGTGAAATCAATGCTCCCTACAAGGACATTCAAAACTGCAATTTGAGCCCGTCCCGCCTTTTAGGTGTCTGTTCAAATGCGTCTCTCTGTGCTCCCTATTCTGAGCACATTGTAAGCTTCTCATCTACACCGTTGTGCACTTGGTCTCTGCCTTCTGTGTCCTCAACAGCATCCCCAGGACCCAGGAGTCCATGGCCACAAGGACAGAACATGTTGTTTTATTTTTATATTCCATTATTGAGTAAGATGGACTTTGGGCAGGTAGATTATCTTATGTTTCTATCCATATCTTGCAAATACCTAAACTGAATCCTAAATGAAGTAGAATTAAAATCAGGGCCAGAAGGTAACTATGTTCCCTTCTTGTTTGTCGCTGCCTAGTCCCATTTTTTGTGAAGATCAAGGGAAATATTTCTTCTATCCTGGCACATTTATCTACAGGGAAGTTAACATAGATTGTAAAAAAAGACTTCAAAATGTTTCTTTTCTCCTTCTTTGTCAGCTAATACCTTCCTTGAAAAAGCTGATCCATCTTAATTCTCATCTGAGTTTTCATGTAGAGATAAACACTGTAATGGAAAGAGAAAATTTGTCTAGCAGGAGTGCTTTGTAATTGAAGATTTACAGGCAAAGTCCTTTTCCTCCTTAATTAGTTATTTTCTTGAACTTTGTTGAGGGAGGAAAAAGGTTATGCATAAGAGCATGTGTACAATAATTTAAGGCATGTTAAAAAGCATATAAATGGAATATAAGAAACACAGGGATATAATAGCACAATAAATGAACACTGCTGAAATGATGCACAATATAAACATCAAATATAAATATCTATTTAGATGGCATGTAAAGTTCTAAGAAACAATAAAAACAACAACAGCCCTAGACAGTTTGGCTCAGTGGATAGAGCATCAGCCTGTGGACTACAGGGTCCTGGGTTTGATTCCAGTCAAGGGCATGTACCTCGGTTGCAGGATGGATCCCCGGGCCTGCTGGTCTGGAAGACACCAATCAATGTGTCTATCTTACATCAATGTTCTCTCTCTCTGTCTCTTCCCCACCCTTACACTCTAAAAATAACAGAAAAATATTCTAGGGTGAGGATTTACAACACAAAAAAATCCTTTCTAAAACAATGTTTCATAAATAATGTTAGATCTTTAGCAAAGTCAGAAAATCTTTCCTGGGTCCCAAACTCAGTTTCTGGGCTAAAATCACAAGTTAACTACTCTATGCCTTTGTTTCTAATTTGTAAAGTGGGAACAATACTTGTACTTAGATAATAGAGTTCTTGTGAATATCAACTGAATTAATGCACAACAATGCCAGGTTCATAGTAAGTGCTACATACATTTTTAATAGTATTAGTATCACTGAGACGTTTTTATCTCTTTAGGCAATTCACAGTAACTTACTAGCCCCAGAAACTACAGATCAACAATTTTTTTTAAATATAAGTATCCCAAATATTGTATGGCATATACTTATCTGAAAGTCAAATTTAACTGGTAACCCTGTATTATTAGTTGACTTAACTAAATTCAGCTTCCTCATCTGAAAAATGGGGAAGTAACACTGACTTCAGAGTTATGTTTTGTATTTAAAGTGTATGGTAGGAAATAGCTACTCATTCTCTTCATGTCTTTTCTCATCTGCTACCTTCTTCTTGAGGTCACCCTTGGCTAACTTAACTAAAATACTAACAATCGCCAAAACCGGTTTGGCTCAGTGGATAGAGCGTCGGCCTGCGGACTGGGGGGTCCCAGGTTCGATTCCGGTCAAGGGCATGTACCTGGGTTGCGGGCACATCCCCAGTGGGAGATGTGCAGGAGGCGGCTGATCGATGTTTCTCTCTCATCGATGTTTCTAACTCTCTATCTCTCTCCCTTCCTCTCTGTAAAAAATCAATAAAATATATTAAAAAATAAATAAATAAAATAAAATACTAACAATCCTCCCATGACTTCATATGCCCTTTTCTGCTTTGTTGTTTGTTTCTCCTTAATTCTTTTACCAAAAACACTATATTTTTTTTACTTCCTTGTGAGTATATTATCTTTCTGCCCCATTAGAACATGGGTCCATGAGGATAAAGACCATTGTCTGTTTTGTTCACTGTTTCATCCCCAGTGTCCAGAAAGTACCTGGCACATTCAACAAATAATTATTACTTGAATCAATCAATCAATGAGTCAACTGATGAATCAGTGTCTATTTTGCTACTATCACCTTTTTATGCCACACAGCAGAGAACATAAAGTACTTTGAATGTATTGGTTCTGTGAGCCACGGAAGGTTTGTGGACAGGAAAAGCAATGAGCTACTAGACATATTATAGATTGATCTCTCTGACAGACAAGGCACAATCGCTTGGAGGAAGGAACTGTCAGGAACCAGAGTGGCAGGTAAGGGAGGGTAAGGAATATGGATATAATGTAGCAAATGTAGAACTGAAATTACCATGGGCAAGACTACCTACCCTTTTAGACATGGTCAATCAATCACATGGCTTTTCTTTTCTAAATGGTGAAGCATTCTCTAGTCTAGAAGACATGATTAAAATACATGAACTGTATTTTGTTGGAAAAACATGAGAGCAAGACTGCTGTAAGAGATTTGACAAAGTCCACAACCAGAACAGGGTCTAAGCCCACCCTTCTCTCTACAACAGCACAGCTTGGTAAGCCCTCCATGGAACTCTGGAACAAATTCTCCTCTAGCCTTCGGCAGATTCATAAGCCTACATTTATAGATTCCTTATCCATAAAATGGGATAATGCCACAATCTGCCTTCCAGGAGCTATTAAGGAGATTTATTGGTCTACTTTGCTAAGTACTTTGCAAAGGAAAAGCGTGGTGCTGCTTAGTCACAAGTCATCATTTTGCACCTGAAATCCTCAGATGCAGTCCATTTAAGTTATGCTTGTCTGGCCAATGAGCAGTGAGCTCCATCCTTTCTCTCTGTCTCCTGGCAAAAGCATGTCTTAGAAATGCAGAGTTATATATAACTGAAACTTAGCTTTCTGCAGCTCTCAATGATATGAATCATTGTTGTGTGCACATGATTACATGTATTTATATATCCAACATACAGTAATTTCTTTTGGGTTCTCAATTTCATTTATAATCCTCAGGCAGTTTTATCAATGTCTCTGTCACTTTTCCAGTATGGATAGCCTCCTTGGGCCCATTCCTTATTTCTGGGATTTCCCAATAACTCAGGTGTCCCTTGTTTGCACGTAGTCATGACCATCTTAATATTCAACATTTAGTGAGAATAAAGTTCCTTTTCTGTGTAGGGCTACTACAAAATGCACTATCTGTAATTGAGTGAAGAGGCATAAAGAGAACAAGAGGCTGAGACAACGTGGTCAGGCAATGGGAAAGCAAGGCCGCATTTTTGTACCTATGAGTGTTACTATTAAATAGAAAGAAGAATTCTCATTGCTGGTCTGTTTTCCTCTTTCTCTCTCTTTTCTTTCTTTTTGCCAGGAATGAGATTTGGCTTCTTCTTAGAGAAGAAAAAGTGTTAGGTTTGCCTCTAAGTATAGCTATTCCTATTCAAGTGAAATGAATGTCAGAAAACTTAACCCTTTACACATCATAGTCCATTGAGTTAATCCACTGTTAGGGATTTGTACAGTATGAATTCTATCATAGGAAGGGAAAGTGTTTGTCCTCAATAAAGTTTAGATGCATCAGATGAACAAGTTTGGTAGACATATTAGTAGCTAACCATATCAGAAAATGTCCTAAACTTTTCCAAACTTTCTCATCTAGTAAGAGGTAGAGCTGTGATCTGAACTCAGGCAATGTGGCTCCCATTCATTGTACTATACTGTTTATGCCATACCAGCAAATAAACTCCTTATAATCTGACCAAAGGTCAATCCAAAAGGTATCAGAATGTCTGTTATGAGATCTTAATTCCCAGTGGCTGTCAACAGGTGAAATTCTGAGGTTTGGGGCAACAACTCACTGATTTGATTACTCCTAGGTTTATTTGTAAGGAAAGCAGACTACAAATAAAATTAAATCCATCTATTTGATTTGGATTTGTTTTTCATAGAAATGATTTTGGTAAATCACTACTCCAAGTCAGCAAATCCACTAAGGGTCTTCGTAAGAGTGTAAATAGAATTGTCATAAAAGACTTTAATGTTACACACATAAGGCTTAAATAATTTGCCCAAAGTCACACACAAATAAATGACAGAATTGGGGCTCAAAACCATGTCTTTCTGGCTCCAATGTTACTTATATGATCTATTACTAGAGAATTATGAAGAGACTATCTATGTCTGTCTATCTGTCTGTTCAGAGATACTCGCAGCTAGGCAGATGGATATTTCTTCATAGCTTTCTTATCTCTCTCTCTCTCTCTCTCTCTCTCTCTCTCTATCTCTATCTCTATCTCTATCTCTATCTATCTCTATCCCCCTATCTCTATATCTATCATCTATATTTACCTTATCTATTAGAGGCCCATGCATGAAAATTCATGCACTCGAGGGGGCGTCCCTCAGCCTGGCCTGCCACCTCTCACAGTCCAGGAGCCTTCAGGGGCGGGAGGTGACCAGGCAATCAGGGGAAGGTGATGCACCAATCACACCTCTGCTGCTGCCACTGCCAGCAGCGCAAACCTCAGCCGGCCCTTGTTACCTGAGCATCAGGTAGCCTGGGTGGCTGGGCAGCTGGGCAGCCACCATCTGAGGCTTGCCTGCACCACGGGCCTGCCCTGGGAAGCTGGGGGGCTAAGGGTGTGTCTGGCTACACCATGCATCTGCCGTCCACCCAGCTGGGCTCAGAGGATTGGGGGACTGGGCAGGGCTGAGGGGACTGGGTGCCGCTATCTTGTAGTCATGGGCACTGCCATATTTGTGACAGCATGATGGTCAATTTGCATATTCCCTCTATATTAGATAGGACTAGAGGCCAGGTGCACAACAATTTGTGCACTCAGGAGGGTCCCTCAGCCCAGCCTGTGCCCTCTCACAGTCTGGGACCCCTCGGGGAATGACCACCTGCTGGCTTAGGCCCACTCCCTGGGGGATTGGGCCTAAGCTGGCAGTCAGACATCCTTCTGGCAGCCTGGGATCCCTCAGGGGATGTCCACTTGCAAGTGGTGAGCAGGCCTAGCTCCAGTCGGACATCCTTAGTGTTGCTGAGGAGGTGGGAGAGGCTCCCACCACCACCACCACTGTACTGGCAGCCGTCAGCCAGGCTTGTGGCTGAGCAGAGATCCCCCTGTGGGAGCACACTGACAACCAAGGGGCAGCCCCTGCATTGAGTGTCTGCCCCCTGGTGGTCAGTGTGTGTCATAGGGACCAGTGATTCCCAGTCGCTCTGCTGTTGGGGTCAATTTGCATATTACCCTTTTATTATATAGGATAGAGGCCTGGTGCATGAGTGGGGGCTGGCTGGTTTTCCCTGAAGGGTGTCCTGGATCAGGGTGGGGGTCCCGCTGGGGTGCCTGGCCAACCTGGGTGAGGTGCTGAGGGCTGTTTTCAGACTGGCCGCAGCCCCTTGAGGGTAGGGGTCTCTGCTGGGGTGCCTGGCCAGCCTGGGTGAGGGGCTGAGGGTCGTTTTCAGGCTGGCCACACCCCCTTCAGGGTGGAGGGTCCTGCTGGGGTCCCTGGCCAGTCTGGGTGAGGGGCTGATGGCTGTTTGCAGGCTGGCCACAGCCCCCAGCCACCCCAGCTCCCAATGGAGGCTGGCTGGAAGCAGGTATCTGGGATTTATTTAGCTTTTATAATTGAATTTTGTTGCCTTTAGCAGAGGCCACAGCCGGCCAGAGCAGGCGGGAAGCTTGGCTTCCTCCATCACCAGGGCAACCAAGCCTCCTGCTTATTCCAGCTCCATGGGAGCCGGCCGCCATCTTGGTTGGGTTAATCAGCATATAGTCGCTCTGATTGGCTGGTGGGCGTGGCTTGGGCATAGTGAAGGTATGGTCAATTAGCATCTTTGTCTTTTATTAGTGTAGATATTTATCAATATGATATGTGTGAGTATGTATTTTTGTTAAGAAAACTAAAATGTAGGGCAAATGTACCTCAAATGTAATCAGTCTCTGGGTCTATTTCTCTAAACTACACTATAGTAGTAAATGCATATCAAGTATTTCTCTTCTTTCACCATTTGTTCATTGGTGTTTCCACTTCGAAACTATGGAGCAATTACAACATGAAGGTTGGCGATCTCATGTGCCTCCTTGTCCCAAGTATTACATGTATAAAAATCTTTAAATTTATGTTTTCTCTTTTTACTAGGACCTTTATATCCCTGTGGCTTATCTTCATAGGAACCTGTCAGGAATGAGAGATGTAAGCTATCTTGTGATTACTATTTTGCTATTTTATGCCATGAATCCTATTTTACTAGTTTATGATTATTTTAGAAGAATATAAAAATGGAGAGTCATTCCAATATTCCCACTAAGACAGTCTCTATCCAAACCAGGCACATCTCAAAATGATGTTGGTGGATTTTTCATTTTCTCTAAGTTTTCCTAAGTCCATGCTCATTCTTAGCCAAGATAATCAATGATTGGTTTATGTCTGCTTGGAATTATATTTGTTGGTTTTCATTTTTCTCCAAAAACTCTTTGAAAGTGGTTGTGCCTCTCTTCTACTAACTATTTAAAAGAACAACCGATGAAAATATTTTAATGCATTATGCAGTGACTTTTTTCCAACCCTGTTCCTTTGACCCAACCCCACCCTGGGGTATAATGTGTGCAGAATTAGGCTAGAGATCCTTTGATTCACCATCTTCAAAAACTATTATTGGTGATCCAGTTTCTTTGAAATGTTATACTAAAAGGATAATGGAGCTTCACAAATGTGCCTGATTATATCACAGAAAAGCATATTTAACAATAAAACATTGAATGCTAATATCTATATCTGGGACTTCAAAAACCGCTTGCAGGCTTAAAAGACTTATGGCAAAGTTTTTGTCTCATGTGCCTACTCTGATGTATTGGTAATATCCTATTGAAGCACAACACAGAGAGAAATTCTATGACCAGTCAGGGCTCAATAGGAGCCTCAAGATCAATTAGTGATGTCTGTCACAATTAGGGAACTGGGCAATGGTGGCACTGAAGCCAGATAGTTACCCTACTCAGACCCAAAGCTTTCTACACAGTGATTTCCTGTCAATTTATTCCTAAGGATGACCTGGATAATACCATATTGTCATAACCTTTATCAAGGTTTAAGAAGATTTTTATTGTTTGAGAGTTCTTAATGCCCAACCTGCATAGATTTGGTGCAATTTAGACCCATTTTCTCTTGTTCAGCCCTATTCAGAAGTAGACTTGCCCTATAATAACTCTTCTTATATGTAAAGGCTGTCATTAAAGAATGGCCTGGGGGTTGTCCAGTGAGGCACAGAGGCTGCAAATTGGGACAACCGCAATTGAGATGTGCATTGTATTATACCTCCAGGCTGAGAAACGCATCTGTTTTCAGGGAAAACAGGCATTCCTGTTGCGTCACAGCAGGAATAAGAGAGGCTTTCTGAACAGAATAGAGAAATACAATAGCATGGACTTACACAATGTAGACTCATAATAGAAAACAAATTTGACCCATTTTATAACAAAGAACCCCACTCCCTGTGGTATTTCTGTGGTCCCATTAGCTGTCTTTGGGTTCACAGGAATTAATTACACCATATTGCCTGATTATCCCTCACCCTCTCTTTCATCAAAGCCTGCATAGAGTGGCAAGAGTAAACGAAAATCTAATCATTAGTTGGGCCCAGATTTTGTAGATAGACAAAGAAATATGAAGGAAAAAAAAACAGTCAAGGAGTTTGCCAGATGATAATTAATGTATTATTTTAGCTTGATCAAGTGAAATATGATAGAAGTAGTGGAGGCGAGCTTGATTTTTATTCAGGTGAACAGTCTTTAAATCATATGCAAGGGGGAGAGGTATGGAAAAGAAATGGTCTTTAAATCTGTATGATAAATGTTTCAGCTTAAAACAGAAGATAACCTAGATATTTATTAATTGCCTGCCCCATGCCAGGCACTGCCACATATTTTCTCTACTGCTGGGGCTCCAAGGGGCCTATACAACACCCCCTTTTTTCTCTACTTGAGTTCAGAAGCAATTGAGAGTCAGACTCAGGAGATTGACAGATTGGGATGAAATTATCAGCTTTATGACTGATGAAGCTGTCAGAGAATGTAATTTGATGTAGCCGAGTGTACCTGGGAATACATCCTACCTAAGTGAAACTTATGCCAAATTACAGGCCCATTCCATGGAGGAGAGATATAAGACTCCCAGAATATTCAAAGGGAGTGAGAGGAAGGAGCTGAACTCTTTTTTATTTTTTTTAGACATATATTTTATTGATTTTTTACAGAGAGAAAGGGAGAGTGATAGAGAGTTAGAAACATCAATGAGAGAGAAACATTGATCAGTTGCCTCCTGCACACTCCCCACTGGGGATGTGCCCACAACCAAGGTACATGCCCTTGACCGGAATCAAACCTGGGACCCTTGAGTCCGCAGGCCAATGCTCTATCCGCTGAGCCAAACCAGTTAGGGCAGGAGCTGAACTCTTCAAGTCCAGTTGATCCTTACAAAATTTACAACCAGAAAAGTAACTATCCTTCAGGTGAGAGAAATAAGTGAGGAAATCAGTGGTGTTACTCTAATGGAAATCCCTCCCCATGAAAACACAGAGTGGGGGAATGGTATTCCCTGCTAACATTTAAAACTACTGTTATAAAATTCAAAATATTTGTTAGAGGAAAAAACTTACATTTTACAAGAGCCACATTCCCATACATGGAAGAGATTTTCTAACTCATTCCCTGGAAGGAAATATTGTTAAAATATTTCTGGTCTCTCTTTACTCCCTGCTTCTGATAAAAAAAAAATTATGAGGGCTCTTATTATAAACAGGCTAATGGCTATTTTTGTTTGCTTGTTTATTTTTTAACTTAGAAAAGCAATTTAGTTTTTATTAAATTTATTAGGGTGACACTGGTTAATAAGATCATATAGATTTCAAGTGAACATTTCTATTATACCTGATCTGTATATTGTATTGTGTGCTCATGACCCAAAGTAAAATCATCTTCTGTAATCATATATTTGGCCCCCTTAACCCTTGGTTATCCCACACACACTTTCTCTCTGCTAACTATCATACTATTGTCTGTGTCTATGAGTTTCAGTTATTTATCCCTCATATGAGTGAGATCATATAACTTCATGTATTTTTATTTCAAACCCAATGGCTAATAAGCCAGTAAAGAAAGCCAGAAAGGAATGTAGATGGAACATTCTCTCAAAGAACCCATTTTGCTCAGGGAATCAAGAAGAAACTCTATTTCTTAAGGGACCAATATTAATAGTAATAATAATAACAACAAAAGACATATAACATGATTAAGTTGAAAGAAAAGAGATAATTTCATAGGGGAAAGATTGATAAGTAGATTAGGTAGGTATACACAGGGAATTAGACAGTGAAAGACTGGCTAGATGCATTTGGAAGGAAAACAAGAGGTAATCAGGTTGAACTGCTTTTAATAGCAGCACTATAAAAGGAAAAGACACTTTAGTTGTCATTAGATAAGAGAGAATAGTTAGAATAAAAATAAACTGAACACCAAAAGAGAGCTAATATCTCAGTGAGAAACTGATACAGCTCCCCCAATGGTTCTAGAGAAATCATTCAGAGGTATCTTCTCCAAGTTGTAGATAGAAGCTACAAGAGCATTGGAACATTCCTTGAAGAATAATTTAAATAAATAAATAAATAAATAAATAAATAAATAAATAAATAATTCAAAAGAACAGAATCAGTATAGATGACTATGAGATGGCCACAAAGTTGGCATACATAGCATAAGGAAAGAAAGATATTCCTTGAATACCCGAGGAAATAAGTTTAAGGAATGTAGGGAGTTACAACTCTTTTTGGAAATGGGGGCCAGGCTCGACAAATTCACTTCAGTTGAGTGATTTTAAGGGACTTGCATCTATTTCCGTAAAAAATAAACCCAGACTGCTACCCTGGAGGAAACATACTACTAGCTGGCATTTTGAGACTGGGCGAAATAAAAATTGGGAAGGGCTCTAAGGCATGTGAGATTTAATTTACTGGAGTCTTATCATGTGGTTGTGTCATGTTTTTATTTGTTTGTTTTGTTTTTATCTCCACTAGAAGTTTGATAAAGGAGGGAGGTATATTAAATTTGAGGGTATTTTTATTTTGTTGGCATTGTATTCCTGGAGTTTATTTATGCTATTACTTAGAGTCATTATCTAACCTTTGGTAAGATATATTGGACAACCTGACTGTGCGTGTCTTGAGATGAGAAATAGAATCCAGTGCTAATTTTCAGCCTAGGGTCCAGCACACACAGCTTTGGAGTTAGGTAACATGCTGTTCTGAAATATTTCTGAGCTTTGTGGTGGCAGGCAGGGTAAAAACTGCTTTCCACTAGAGATGCCAGGAGAATCAGCAGAGAAACAGTGGTTGGGTGGTATTAGGGGAGGCCTAAAGTTGTTCAACATGGCAGGGCAGGTAAATCTGTCTCCTTGAGGTGAAATAGTAACAGGTCAATTGAAGCTTCTTATTGAAACTGTGTCTTCCAATCAGTTTTATCAGCAACAAGCAACATTTTTGTCTTTATTTTCAAATTCCATATTCTTTCATTTTTAGCAGCTTTATTGGAGTATAATTTATATTCCAAAAGCTGCATGTTTAATGTATATAATTTAATGAGTTTGGACATATGCTTATGCCCATGATGCTCTTATCACAATCAAGGCAATAAACATATCTATCACCTCCAAAAGTTTCTTGTGTCCCCCGCCCCCCTTTTTGAAGGGTTGGTAACAATACTTAATATATGATCTATCCTTTTAACCAGATTTTAAGTGCACAAAACTGTGTTAACTATAAGCATAGTATTGCACAGCTGATCTCTAGAACTTGCTCATATTCATAACTGAAACTTTAAACCCATTGAACCACAACTCCCCTTTCTCCCTCATCCCCCTGGCAGCTACCATTTTATTCTCCTCTTCTGTAGGTGTGACTCTTTTCGATTCCTCCTGCAAATGGAATCATATGGTATTTGTCCTCCTGAGACTGGTTTATTTCACCTAGCACAATGTCCTCCAGGCATAGTCTGTCTTTCAATCCTGAACTTTGGATGGGGAAGAAAAGAGTGATACTTCTTGCCCTTCCCCCTCTGAGATTAACAGTATCTATAGATGAGGTCATAGCCAATGCAATGAATATCTTTCTCCCCAGGTTACATTTGCAGAAAACCTTAAACCAGAATTTAAATCCTGCTTTACCTGACTCTATTGTTCATAGCTAATTTTTCATTTCTGTGACCACAATTAAAATGATATTATTTAATATTTATATAATGACTAGAGGCTTGGTGCATGACATTCATGCACTGGGGGTCGGGCGGGGGGGGGGGGGGGGGGACGAGGGTTGGTCCCTGAGCCCTGGCTGCACCCTCTTGCAGTCCGGGACCCCTCTGGGGTCAGGCCTAAGTCCTTAGTGCTGCCATGGAGGCGGGAGAGGCTCCCATCACCCCTGCTGTGTTCACCAGCCATGAGCCCAACTTCTAGTTGAGTGGCACTCCCCCTGTTGGAGCTCATTGACCACCAGGGGGAAGCTCCTGCATTGAGCATCTGCGCCCTGATGGTCAGTGTGCATCGTAGCAGCCGGTCATTCTCCCATCGTTCAGTCAATTTGCATATTTGGGTTTTATTATACAGTATTATAGCATTCACATTCAGCATCTACACTAATAAAAGACAAAGATGCTAATTGACCCTACCTTTGCTATGCCCATCAGCCAATCAGAGCGACTATATGCAAATCAACCCAACCAAGATGGCAGTTAATTTGCATATACCGGCTGGGAGCGAAGACTGAAGACAACGTGGAAGCGAAGCCCTACAGAAGGGAGCAAAGTAGAGGCAGCAGAGACAGGAATGGAGCCAAGGCGGTGGAGGCGGGAGGCGGTAGGGAAACCAGCCTGGCAGCAGAGCAGGAGGGAGACCGGCCGGCGGAGCGGGAGTGAAGCCTGCCTCAGTGGGTTTCCCTCCCTTCTCTGCTTTGCTCCAGCAGCAGGAAGCCCTATTCTTGCAGGAATCTTCCTGCAACAGGCCTCTAGTAATATAATAATTTCATATCCAACATCAATACCCATTTTATTTTCCTGTACTACATGGTTTCCCTTTAGTCAGTATGCATTGGTCTATGTACATGTGCAATATGTAATGGGGAATCATAAGTGAATGAAATACTAAGTGCTTCATATTCCATGAACTGTGATTGTGTTATCCTATTGGTAGAGTGGAAGCTATTTATTTTATTTATTTTTTGCTTGTTTGTGTTTGTTTCCTCCCACATATGCTTATTGAACTTGCAACCCAGGTACATGTCCTTAGAGACCCTTTGGTGTGTGGGCCAACACTCCAACCACTGTGCAACTCTGGCCCAGGAAGGACCTGTCTATTCTATTTTTTTAATCTATTTTTTTATTGTTGATAGTATTACAGATATCTCCCATTCCCTCCCTTCCCCCCGCCTCCTTCCAGCCCCTAATCACCCCCCAGGTCTTCACTACACTATTGCCTGTGTCCATGGGCTATGCATATACGTATATAAGTTCTTTGGTTTATCTCTTCTCATCCTCTCAACCCCACATCAAGGTATGTCAGCCTGTTCCATGCCTTCTTTCTTTGGGTCTTATTTTGTTGGTCAATTTATTTTGTTCATTAGATTCAACAAATAAGTGAGATGTGGGACATTTACACTATGGAATACTATATAGCTATAAAAAAGAGTTATCTCTTACTGTTTGGGACAACATGGATGGACCTGGAAAATACTATGCTAAGTGAAATAAGCCAAACTGAGAAAGACAAATATCACATGATCTCACTTATTTGTGAAAGCTATTTATTTTAAATAATTATAATTTATCTCAACTTTACAAATTAGCAACATAAAAGCCTCAGTTTACACAGGAAGCTCTCAATTCATTTAATTATTCTATGCCAAGTTACTCTGAGATTCCCCCCTCAAATTATATACTAGAATGCAGACTTCCTATTACTTACCAAATCACTGTACTCTCTGTTCTAGACAATAGAGTATCATTCAGCACAAACCCACTGCCAGTCTGAGACAAAGCCATCTCAACTAAATCAGTCTTTTTGAAAGAGAAAATTAAATGCTTGTAGTGAGCCATTGAGGCTTTTTGGTGATTTGTTATGCAATATTATTGCACAGCTGACTCTTACAAATTACTCCCAATCTTGTTTGAGAAGCCACTAGGGGAAATGCCTTCTGTAGGGAGCCTGCGTTAACACATTCTCTCTGTTACTCTAATGTTTCTAACTGCTGTGTACTGCAGAAAGAGTGAACAGGGGCATGCTATGTGGTTGAGTGAAGAAACTGCCCTCCATGGAGAAATGCATGATGGACAGTGTTTACATGAATGGCACATTCCCATGAGGGTCCCTCAGAATTCTCGGCAAGCTAGCTGAAACTCAACCAGCCCTGTCTCTCTAACTCACAAAAGCATATTGTAATAGATGTAAAAGTGACAGTGACACATTTTACAGAGATACTATTAAATCTACTTTAAAGTATATTTTTAAAATAATTAGTCACAAACATTAGTAATTGAATATTGACCTGAACTCTGTATCATTATAGTAGATAACTGCTTGCTACTCTCTAAACGTCATTCCTCTCTGATTCTATGCAAGCCTGTTATGTTCTACTTCAAGAGTTACAATCATGCTTTAGATATTACATTACATGTATCTAGTACAGTATACACTCAGTAATGCCTCATCCCTTCCTTCTGCCTCTCTATTTGTCCTTCAGTGGTCTTCTAAAGAAAAAGACATCATAACTTCCACCCATCTATATAGAATGCAAAACATTGATTTTAAGCTGAAGACAATTGAGGCCCATTTTTATTGTGGGATTTCTTAACTTTTGTATTTTGTGTGTGTGTATGTGGGGGGGGGGGGTATGTGAAGCTGCACCGACTATTCTGGCAGGTCCCCTTTCCTGTTGCACATTGTAGTGCTTAGTGACATCTCATTCCAGAGCCGCAGCATTGCAAGCAGTTTCAGTAAGGAAAACTGACTCATTTCAGCTATCACAACTGACAGACTAGCAGTCTGGTCTATTTAACATTTTTCTCCTTATTTGTTACCTTAAACTCTCTTATTCCCCTGGGCGTGGATTAGAGTTGTGGTTGTGGACTTGGAATTGGAGAAGGACTATCTACATACCACTTTTCTCTTCCTAGCCATGACTTCATCTTCTTCTCTGTGTTTACTTTTCTGATGTCAAAATAAGGAAGGGGGTGGAGTAGAAAACAGTGACATTATCTAATGGCAGGTTGGCTGTCTCCTCTCTCAGCACTAATTGTTATTCACTCTTGCGGTTGTTTTTTTTGCTCTTTGAGGTCCCTGGATGCCACGCTAACACTGAATGACCAGATTACTTTCCTTTTGTTCAGAAAGGGCTCAACTTTTGGTTCTTCCTTGGGGATATGTTTGTTGGTTCTTTGCATAGCGCCTGTGGTGGTCTCCCCTTTCTTAGTAGCTTAGCATGAAATATCGAACTAGGACTCAGCTTCTTCATCCCAAGTTCTTTTTTAGGTTTGATTCTCGTGGGTGTTTCCTCAAACCTTTGTTGTGGCGGCCTTCTAATCCAGGAGATGCTCTTTAGAGGAGGCAATGCAGTTTTGAGTGTCCTAAGGTTGGACTCTCCCTCTCAACCTCTCTAGCCTATTTTCTTCTCACTCTTAGGCCCTCTCTTTTAACTCTCCTTATTATACACAGTGTAACCTATTTAATATCCTTAGCATTTGGGGCAAACCTGAGATCTCAACTGAAGAACCAAACCTCTCTGCCTAGATTATTTAATAGTTAGGTTCTCAATAGAGCACCATCTCGACCATGGTAATCTATATGTTTGTTCAACAAATATTCATTCTTCCCATCGCCATGAAGGACTATTCTCATCCTCACCCCACCGACCTTGAGCTTGGTCCTGTGATTTTATTTGACCAGTGGTATGTGAACAGATGTGTTTCAGCTGAAACTTTAAATGCAGTTGTATGAAATGGCTCATGCTCTTGCCATTACCATGAGGAGACCATGCCCCAGGTAACTGCTATTTTTCCAGGCTTAGTTTCAGAATAGAAGACATAGAGAGCAGTCTTGAAACCCAGCCTAGACAAGCCACTGCTGACTCATTGACCAAGCTGTGAAAATGACTATTGACCAAGCCACTGAGATTTCAGGGATGCTTGCTGGTACATTAGGATCTGATGAATATATCAAGTCAAATCTCTACATTATTCTCTAATATTTCACAGTGCCTCAGACTAAATATCTTACACACTCAGGGTTGGTCTCTTGGATATGTGATCTGTGCAATCACACAAGGCCTGAGACGTGGGTTGATGCTCTGCTATTATTAATAATTTTTGAACAACAGACCCCATCTTTTTATATTTCACTGGACCAAATCAAATTGTGCAGCTGGCCATGTATCTGATTTATGTGTTTTAGTGGGACTTGGTCAGAAAGCAAAGAGCAGCTGTATTTAGCAGCATAGTAACTCTGGCTTATGCTTTATGATATAATCACACATACACACACGTGCATACTCACACATACAGCATTAACTTTGCTAGCGTAATGGTTTTTAACTATGTGATCTAGTGTCTGTAGAATCTTGAAAAAAGTTGTTATAATTCTCTTCGTTGAAGTTGATTTACTTGTAAAATAGTTTGTGTAGTGATACCTATATTGTGGTGTCTTCAGCTGAAACAACAATCTTGGAGATCGTTGACATGTGGACACAACTGAGTGAACACGTAGGGGCGGAGTGTGGCCAGATGGGAGTAAAACAATTGGAGGGAAATAGAAGTGCATTAATGTCTGCTGTTCAAATGATGTAAAAACTTTCCACAGTTTTAACGTGTAAAGTAGCTGTCTAGTTGTCTTTTTGCATTTTCTCAACATTGCATTACAGTCCACAAAATACACTAAAATATCCCTAAAGTGTTTTCCAAAAATATTGCTGCAACATTTTAATATATTTAGATGATAAGCTATATAAGAACATAGGATTAACATTTACCCCGATTCCTTGTATAAAAAGCATTTTTTAAAAATGTTTTTGGCAAGCAGTAAATTCAGACTGGAGCATCCAAGTTTGCCAGGGACTGGGAAAAGTGTGTGCATATAAATGCCTTTGCTTGTCCCAGGATTTTAGCTGAGCCATTTCGTTTATTTTAGAGCTGCTCAGATAATTGTGACTGAGAGAGCCATTTAATGTCATTTCTACTGCATGTGTCATTAAAGATTGCTGGGAGGTTGTGGGTCTGCAAGAAACTTATTTAGAGCTCCGTTCATCTTACAATTATGTTCTCTAAGACGTGCACCAATCGGAGAAAGTGAATAGAGTGCAAGAATGAAGGCATCAGCACTGGCTGAGAGAGACCAAGAGAAGGGTCTCTAGAGACACAGTTCATCTACATATGCCACAGTGAGAGGAATTTGGGTTCCAGGCTTGTGGGTTTAGTTAATCTAAAGATATTTACTTAATGGCAAGCATTGTGCTCATCACCAAAGCTGCATGGTGAGTAAAATAGGGTCCCTGCTTTACAGAATTTAATCTAGTAGCTTATTTGGAAAGAAACAGGAGGACAGGGCTTAGCCTGAAATATATGAAGAAAATGTGTATCAGCTCTCAGCTAATGAAACGAAAAATTACTGATTCCCTGCAATAGCAATAAACAAACTGTTTTCAACAGTATAATTCACATTTTACAGTCATTATTTATATACATTTGACCATGATCTTTTGTGAACCTCTTTCAAACCTTGAGAGACGAGAAAATCAAGGCTAGGTGCACAATAAATAAAGAGCTGTTATCTGGTAGGAAGAGTTAAATGTATCCTTTAGGGCACAAGAATCAGGAGGAAGGATGGAAGCCACCCAGAAGGGAGGGGGCTGCCTTACAATGCTGTGGGTTGTCCTGCTTCAGGGGGTGTGCAAACAGAGGGTGTATATTCAAACATGAGGGCAGCAGACGCAGTTTAAGATTCCTCTCACTCTGTGATGCTAGTCATATATGTGTCTTTCCCACTCCCCGCCCCCACTCCCCGCCCCGATTTTCAAACTTAGGCATGCTTCACAAATGACTTAAGAAGCTCAATAAAAATGGAGTTGCTTGGGCCTGACCTTAACTTAAGGAAGCAGAATCTATAGCAATGGGGTCTGGGGGTCTGAATTTTTATCTAACCGCTCAGGTCTTTCTGCTGTGAACCAAAGTTTGGAACAATTGTACCGCACAGGATTTTATTTTTTTAAAACCTGTGCTTAAAGAAGCACTTTAAAGCAGTGCAATTCAAACTCTTCTTTTAAAATTTAATTTTACTCTTTAAAAATTATTTTGAAAAAAGCACAATATAAAGTTCTACCCATTTAACATTTTGTTTTTAATCCTCACCCAAGAATTTTAGAGGAAGTGGAAGAGAGAGGGGAAGACAGAAATATCAATGTGAGAGAAATACATCAATCGGTTGCTTTCTGCACGTGTCCTGACCAGGGCCCCGGCTGGGCAGGAGCCTGCAACTGAGGTACATGTCCTTGACTGGAATCAAACCTGGGACCCGTTGGTCCCCAGGCTGACACTCTCTTCACTGAGCCAATCAGGCTAGGGCCTCTTAACAATTTTTAAAGTGCATTACAGTATTGTGAGCTATAGGCACAGTGTTGTACAGCAGCTTTCTAGACCTTATGTTCTGGTGGGAAAACACAATACAAAGTAAAATCCATGTTTAGGTAAATAATAATAGAATAATAATTTCCCATAGCAATACTTATCTTTATTATATATGATGAAACCTAACCTTTTCTTTTGCATTTTGTAAATACACATGTGTCTCAATAAATTAATGCCATTCTCCACTAATAGACTTTGATTCATAATTTCAAAAATACATTTCTAGACCTATGGCCTTAGGGGCACTTGGGTTTGGGGATGGGAATTCATAGACTCCAATTGTACCAGAACATTCTCTCTCTCTCTCTCTCTCTCTCTCTCTCTCTCTCTCTCATAGTCATCTTTATTATAATTAATAAATACATTAGAAATGAATATCTTTAATAAAAGACATCAAGGTCCTCATTGGATTCTGCTTTTGTACATTCAGTTATGTAGTGAGAAAACCCAGTTTACTTGAGAGTGGTAACAAAAGCCAAGTAATACCTGTTTCATTATGACAAGTTTTGCCTTCAGGCATTCTTGATTTCCTCTTGCAGTGGGCCTTGGGCAGTGACAATAGAGGCAACACATGAAAAAAAAAAAAAAGAAAAAGGAAACTAGGATTACTATGGGATCTGATGATTAACTTATGTTTTAATTCCAAGTTTGCTACCAACTAGTAGTACTGTCTTGGGTAAGTCATTTAACTTCAGGTTTTCCCCCGGTTTAAAATGAGGATATTAGAAAAATGTGTTATCTACGTGTTGTTTACCAGCTTAAAATTTTCTAAAATTATAAAATTTTCTCATGAATACTTTACCCTGCTTAAGGAGAAAGATGGGTAGTAGTACCAAGATGAGGTCAGTCAATTGTTTGGTACTGAAAAATGTTGGCTCATATTTTGGATTTTTATTAAGATGGGTGTGAGACCTGAAAAAAGGTGAGCCAAAATAAATTATCTTTAATGTGGCATTTGACACACTGTTATAGCTAGGAAGCGAAATATAGTTATCCCCATTCCACGGCCCCTTTCCCAGATCTCTCTGCATTCAACCTTCTCCTGATTTCCTCAATGGAAACTCATTGTATCCTGAGCTTTGCACCACTAAAGAAAAGTCTGATTTTCTGTACTCTGATATTGTCCTCTGAAAACATGTGTTGTGGTTGCTGGGTAATGTGTAGCTCGCTGTAGATATTAACACTACTTGTCTCTGGAAGCTGACTAATGTGCTTATTTTAGGTAGCTCATTCCTCTGATGGTAAAGATTTTGTGCTGAGGGATATGGAGTGCCAATTTTATAGAGAAATATTGCTTATGCTGATTCATATGGCTGGGCATTTAATTTCGTGCACTTACAATTCAGCAAAATTACTTGGTTTTTCTTTCGTGGTTCAAAAGGAAGTAGATTTCTATGGAGTTTTGACTGTTATTAAAGGTTATAGGAACTGGGACCTAATAATAATAATAATCACTACCATTCATCAAGTGCTTACTGTGTGCCAGAAGTTATCCCAAGTTGTTTTGGATAATATTTTTTTGCACATATTTCTTATACAATCCTTTCAGCCACTCAGGAGGTTAAGTACATTAGTTTTCCAGTTTCCAGGATGAGGGAACTCAAGTCCACGGACTCACCGATCTAGGTTGTTCTATTTCATGATTTCAAAGTACTGGCTCTCCTTATGCTTTTACTCCTCCTCCCCTTAGTCTTTATCTCCTTTCTCTCTGACCCTGCCACATTCTCTCTCTCTCTCTCTCTCTCTCTCTCTCTCTCTCTCTCTCTCTCTCTCATTTCTCCCTCTCTCCTTCCAGTCTTTCTTTTTTCTTTCCCTCCTTCTTTATTGAGATAAACAAGAGCAAATACAATGACATAGAATAGCTATAACAAATAGTTATGGTGAAATACTTAAAAGGCACAATTAAAAAGGAAAGAATTCAATAGCCCATGTAAGTGCCTTTGCCTTTCAGTATATATACTGCAGATGAGATAGATGCTACAAGTGTTTCTCTCTCTCTCTCTCTCTCTCTCTCTCTCTCTCTCTCGCCCTGTCTTTAGGAGTCACCACATTGTCTTATCCACCATCCAGCAGGGGTATAATGTCTATCACACAGAGCTTTAGATCGATTATGATGTTGGGAATCTCAGGGTATTGACTGAAGATGAGTGGGGGTATTTTTGATTGAGAACATAATTACAGAGTGCAACTTGGCAGAGTTGCACAACTTTGACTTCTAATTTCCTATATCCAGGTCAAAATGCATCCATTTACAGGCACCTGATAGCAAGTAGATGGTTCCCTCCTCTAGACCTCACACCCAGATCCTCTAGCAAAGTTCTTCATCTCTTTTCTAAGGTAGTAGGAACAAAGGCTCTGATCTGGATATGTTGTTTCCTCAGGACCAGACTGACAATGCTCAGAATATTTGTCCCCAACCCCTGCCACCCAGAACTAAAATCTGACCATCAGATAAGTTAGTTTGCCCTTAACTGTAAAGGGCTTGGCCTTTCTTCCAAAGCAAGTATGCTAGAGATGAATTACATCAAAAGCTGAGAATGAACATGTCAGGCCCAGACAGGGTGATGGTTGAACTAAGATTTCTTCTTTTTTTTTTAATATATTTTATTGATTTTTTACAGAGAGGAAGGGAGAGGAATAGAGAGTTAGAAACATCGATCAGCTGCCTCCTGCACACTCCCTACTGGGGATGTGCCCGCAACCAAGGTACATGCCCTTGACCGGAATTGAACCCGGGACCCCTGAGTCTGCAGGCCGACGCTCTATCCACTGAGCCAAACCGGTTAGGGCTGAGATTCCTTCTAATATCAGGTGATAGGGAGCGAGCGGGAGAGCACAATGTGAAGCAGCTAAGAGCAAGATCCTCGGGGCAGGAGCACTGCTTTGCAGGGGAGACTGACGGGAAAGGCGCTCTCCAGCCAAACTGTGAACTTCCGGTTACCTACAGTGGGCTTTGTGTCCAGGGCTGAGGTTAAGTCAGGGTTTTGTTGGCTTTTTAACATAACTTTTTAAAGACTCAGACCCAATTTAGAAAAAAAGAATGGATTGATTCATTTGTAGGACCGGGCCCTCCTCTGAAAGTAGATAATTTTACCTGGTGGCATAGGAATGACCAGATGGTCATTATTATGCAAAAATGAGCATTTATAGTGGATGAAGGTGTAGGCTTAGGAGTTTGTTTTAGTCTGTTGAAGCTGCTACAACAAATTACCACAGATTAGGCGCAGTTGTTTATAAACAACAGAAATGCATTTCCCACAGTTCTCCAGGATGCCTGTTTCAAAGCAGGGGGTGCTCAGGGGTCTCTTATAAGAAAACTAATCCCTGCCCTAACCGGTTTTACTCAGTGGATAGAGAATCAGCCTGCAGACCCAAGAGTCCCAGGTTCGATTCCAGTCAAGGCCATGTACCTTCGTTGCGGGCACATCCCCAGTAGGGACTGTGCAGGAGACAGCTGATCGATGTTTCTCTCTCATCAATTTTTTTAACTCTCTATCCTGCTCCCTTCTTCTCCTTAAAAAATCAATAATATATATATATATATATATATATATATATATATATATATATATATTTATTTATTTTTTTAAAAGAAAACGAATCCCATTTGTAAGTTTACTACTCTTAAAAACCAAGGCCGTGCTTACTAATCCCATCACCTTTGGGGGTTAGCATTTTAACATATTGAATTTTGGGAGAACACAAACATTCAAATCATAGCAGAATTCAACTGCTTAAGTTTAAAATCAAGCACTGTGATTAATATCTGTCTAACACATTGCCCATGACTTAATGTCTCCAAGCTTTAGTTTCTCCATCTATACAAGGGGAGCAATAATAGAATCTCACCAGTGTATATCTGAGTAAGACCATTAATGTAAAGGAGCAGACAAAATGACTAAAGAAATGTTGATTCTTACTGTTTTCAGTAAGAATCTATTGTGGGGATAATCTATTGGCTTCAGAAGGAAATATTTAGGAAAGTTGACTGAAGTGGAAATAAAACACATTTAACCCATTTTGTTTTTGTCTTGTGCAACTAGGCTGTGTTCTCTTAAAACTAGTTACCCCAAAGTGTCTTCACGTGCTTCTGAAATAGGATTTTTAGATCTAAATTTAAAGGAAGTTTTTATATGCAAATACAGTCCTACAGACAGCATCTTCTGCCCTCTTCTGGTTTCTCCAAGAAATTCAAGTATATGTAAAAACTAAATAGAAACTGCATTGTTTTTATTTTATTTTCCGTGGACACCCACAGTTTGCTGTTGCTCCAGTTCTAGAGGAGAAAGAATCACCTGTAATAATAAATGTGGGTTACCAGAAATCTTTTAGATTTTTCAACAATTTTCTTTTGAAATGGAGATTTCATTTTGTTATTTTATTCAGTCCCCATTCTTCTAACTCTATGTGTGATAACCGCTAAATAAATAATTAAACTGAGCCATGAATTACTGCAGAAACTAAAATCTGAGGCCATTATAATTCCTGAGATAATTAAGCAGATGTTTAAAATAGAACTGGCCTGTGAGAACCTTTGATTACAGAAAAAGCCTGGGGCCAAAAGCCTCACTTCCATTAGAGGTTGTATTGGTTTTTAACTAATTTTCCCCCAGCCTTCAAAAATTAAATAAAAGCATAATTTTAAAGGTGGGTCAATTCAGGCCACTGACAGCCGAGGGTCTTCCATTTTGCTCTTTTTCAGTGCAGTGTGGATGAGGATCAGTTTGCTACGCCTTTAGAGAAGTCATGGTGTGGCAAACGATTTCCTATTAGAATGCAACACCAAAGGGGAGGTTTGTGCTGCTTAGTACAAGGGAGCCAGAGGACTGCTTGCTTTGATGGGGAGGGTTCCAGTCACCAGGGATCCACTTGTTCAAAGATCTATTGCTAAGGAGGGTCTCACACATCTCAGGGCTTCCTGTAGTGGCAAAGGATTAGCCAAATCATATGAAAGGGACATTGGGTCAGAATCCCAGTTGTCATGAAGAGCAAAGAGGGATGAATAACTCAAAATGAAAGCAGCAAAGCATTTGTGATGTCAGCTGCAGTGTTTTCTTAGATAGTATAATTCAGGTGTCACCAAAGTTGAAGAGTCATAATTCAGACTATCATTTTTCAATCAGTTATAAATTGTTAATGTCTAGAATTTACATCTTTTCTAGGTTACCCCACCTACAAAGAACTAAAAGATGTTATAGCAAGAAACTTTGCTTAGTTATGAGGACACAGGATTTGTGATGATTATTATTATACATAAGAATAACCAGGCCAAATAGCCTGTAGGATTTGGACAAAGGAGAATCATGGGAAAGTTTTCCTTTACTGAATTAAAAACACATCAAAAGGATACAATGATTAAAAGTGTTGTACTAACTCTAAAAGCTAAGGCAGAAAAATGGAGTAAGACATAAGTGGAAGGGACAAATGCTAGCTTCTGACAAATATGACACACTTGCAGGAGGAAAAAGGAGTTTTCAATGAATGCGATTGAGATAATTGCTTAAATATTTGGGAAATAACATCATATACCAAAATGTATTCCAGAAAGATTACAAATTTAAATATGTGAATACCTTAAAAATGGAATGAGAAAATAGTTAAATGTATAATATCTATATCTAATATATCTATATCTATATTGGTATTTTATTGAACATTTATTGAAAAAGACATATAGTTGTATCACTCATATTTTTTTAGTTACAAAAAACAGACACTTCTCCAGCTATTTACTCTAGTAAAGAACTGAAGGAATTTACTAAGGGATATCAGCTCATAGCATCTCTAAGACAATCAGATGACTATGATGTGAAACCACACTGCCAAAAAACACTCCCGACCCAGGCTGCGTCATTGGAGCAGAAACACAGTCCCACTCCCCTAAACATGATACCAGAAGGCTTCCCCTTGGATTCGGAGAGTGGGCCCAACTATCGAGCCACTGCCACTGCTGGTCTATGCCTCTTGGCTATGTTATGGCAATAAATGGATGGATTCCATGTGGATTCTCTTTCCAAGTGGAAGACAGAGGCATGTGATGGAGTCTGCATCCCCTAGGCCATGTTCTAATGACTAAGGAGGCTGGGAAATTGAGTCAGCTTGAAACCTGAGGTCATTCTAACCTACAGATCATTCCCCATTCAGATTCATCTGTTCTTTTCACATGCATGTATGGAGATGCTTTAAGTCTCAGGCACTATGTTTCTATGGTTTCACCAGGGTTGCCAAGCAGCTGTAGGTATTTACATAGTGTCGCATCCATGTGTCCATGTAGACTGCCAAAGGCAGGCTGCTCAGCTCAAGGTTAAGGAATGATTTCTGAGACTCATTATCCACACACTGTCTTTTCCGTAAAGACAAGATTAAGGAAAGATTGGCTTTCCAATGCCATAGAAGGTGGGGGATGCTTCTGGTATTCCTAAAATCCTTCTATATTAAGCATTTACTGAGCTACGGTGTATATTTTAGCTGGGTCAGACGCCACCTGGTGTGATTTTTGTCCCTGGTCTTCAGACAGAAGAAGTGGCTGGGATTGTCAGTGGACTGGTAATGAGCACCGCTTTTGAGAATTTTTTAAAATGGTGTCTGAGGGAGATTTGATGATGTGATAGCCCCGTAGTGTCTCAAACTTCCTATTAAACCCAGAGAAGTCATGTAACTTTCTCAAGGTTACAGAGCTACTTGGTTGCAGAGATGGGGCTTGCCAGCTCAGGATATACTGCCGACAGAAATGATTTAAAATAATTTATATTATTTTTCTTCTATTCCTCCAAATAACAACACATGCCAATTTGATTCATGTCAGACCCATTATTCACTCTACCTCCACAATCTGTCTTTTTCTGAATTAATGAAATGTAAAACAGAGAAATTACAGGTTTTATAGTTAGAATCTATAATGCTTAGGGTACAGTATAAAAGGCCCTATATTAATTACATTCTTTCTGGCTTATTGAATAATTCTGCCTTTTTCTGTCTTAGGGTTTAAATTTTTCCTAAATGCTGAGAATTAAAAAAAAAAAAAAGCAGTCATGAATGTCATTCTTGGATATAATTATATTCTTTAAAAAATGGCATGAGGCATGTCATAGAACCTCAGTTTTTATAAGATTTATACCTTCTAACTTTTGTAACATACAAAATAGGCATTTAAAGTAAAACACAATATGGTTGCTTGCTCTGGAAATGGAAATCACTCAGGTTGCTAATGCCTGAGGGAGCTTCTGGCCATAAAAACAGCAACAGCTAGCACATCTGGAAAACCCAGGCAGTTTTTTGACTGCTTTCCATGCGTCAACTCAATCTTCACAGATACTTGTGAGCTAGGAGCTATTAGGCTCCCATTTTACAGATGAAGAAAATGAAACACAGAGATTGCCACTTTGATTGGTCCCAGCACTCCTGAACTACTCTCTAGGTTGGGAGACAGTTCTGTCACATCCTTGATCTTTAAATGAAGCCTACATGCATGTAACACTTAAATCCTTAAGCCATTTCTCCTAACTGGGCTGCAGCTATACTTGTCTGGGATTCTTTTTCTTTCTTCCTTCCAAGTGAACTCCTACGGAAACGTCAAGGCTCTCAGAGGGCAGGCGTGCCCTCAAATGAGAGAAGATATTACGCAGCCCAGTTCTCCTCCAAAAGTAAACAGCTCTTTCTCTCCTGTGGGGAGTCAAGTTTTGAGACAGCAGAGACAGGCCGGGGTGACACGGAAGTGGAGCTCCTCCAAACTCTCAACAGTTTGAAGTGAATAATGAATATATATCAAACAGAAGCTGAATTCATCGGGACCTTTTCCGCTTCAAGGGGAAAAAGGCTAAAGGCACCTCACTTTGCCTTAAGCCAAAGAATGGAATTGATTAGCGCCCATACTTGAAAAGCATCACCATCAGATTTTCTCTGAGTAAGGTTGCGCCCTGGTACTCAGTGTCACAGAACGTGGTCTGTGTCCCTCTCTGCTTTCCCTCTCTCTCGATGCCAATTCAGGCAGCCCCTTTCCTTGCTGTGCTAAGATACTACAATGGCCATCAGCATCTGACAACTATCTTACCAAGCTCAGCTCTCCCAATGAAAAGAGCTCCTCTGCCCAATAATTCCAATAAAAGTCCGGAAATAATGTCTTTGGATAACTTAGGCCTGCAAAGTAAATATATATATATATATATATATATATATATATTTTGTCAAGGCATGATCATGAGCCCCCTTGGAACTATGGTTAAAGTCAGGGTTATCTGAAGGGCTGAGAGAAGGGAGAGATAGTTTACTAAAGGGACATCAGACTGTTGTCTTAGATGGAAGAGGATCTATTTTGGGCAGACAATACAATGAATGTCTACACATGCAGTGTTCCATGGGCGAATAGAGTGAGGGACCGAGGTGGATGGGTGGTTTAGCATCAGAGATGCTGAGTCCAGGTACAATAGTCTTTTTAGATTACACTTATTGTTCAATTATACTTCTCCATGATTCTATTACAGCCAGCCAGGAGATTGCACTCATTTTTTGTTAGCCTAGAAATCAGACTTTCTTGAAATAGGTGAATTGGGAAATCTCTTTGCTGCACGGAAAATATTGTTGCTGTGACAATTGTTGCAATAGAGGCCTGTTTGAAATGAGTCAGGAAGTAGATAGGAGAAACAGTAACCCCAGTCTCTGCTGTCAAATAAAGCAAGGCACAGGCAGCTATGAATTTTTCTATTCTAGTTTTTCCTAGAATATCATACACACACACACACACACACACACACACACACACACACACACACACACACTGAAGCACACTCAAATAGGCCAAATTATCATTTCACCAGAAAATAATGAAGCAAAAAATAAATATGCTTGCTTCCCTCCAATAAAAAAAAGAAAAAATACCTCCAAAAATTTAAGTTTATGGTATGTGTCAGATTGTCTTGACTCACTTGTGAAAGAAAAATTGCAGCCCTAATTGGTTTTGCTGAGTGGATAGAGCGTCGGCCTGTGGCCTGAAAGGTCCCAGGTTTGATTCCGATCAAGGGCATGTACCTTGGTTGTGGGCACATCCCCAGTAGGAGGTGTCCAGGAGGCAGCTGATTGATGTTTCTAACTCTCTATCTCTCTCCCTTTCTATCTGTAAAAAATCAATAAAATATATTTTGAAAAAGAAAAATTGCAGCATTGCTATTCTGATTTAAAATATCATAAATAGAGGTCTCCATGATACACGAGGATCAGCAAAAATGGACCCTTTGTGCTCAGCTGCACACTGGCGAGAATGTCTGTCTGCTTGCCAAGGGCCCAGTTATGTTGTGTTCATTCCAATATGTCCTAATTTTATTTTCCTCTCATCTCCTCTCCTTGTCTCTGCTCTCTTTTTCTCTCTCTCTCTTCTCTCTCTCTCTCTCTCTCTCTCTCTCTCTCTCTCTCTCTCTCTCTCTCTCTCTCCCTCTCTCTCATCTATTAATGTTTGAAAACTACAATAGAATTGTCTTCTCAGCATGGGGATATCTGCATGTGTTAAAATTAAATGTTCTATTTTAAACTCACAACTCACTCTCCTTTTAATTTAAAAAGAACATGTCAGAACATGCAGTTTTCCTCTCCTTCTAAAAGAACGAGGAATATACAAACCTGAGATCTTGAAAGAGACAAAAATCAACTTATAGGGGAAACAAAAAAGAAAAATAAAACAAAACATGAGAAAGCCTTACTGATTCTATTTGAGCTGAAGTCTCTCTTGGGATTTGATATGAAGAACTGCAACACAAAGAAATAACAGCAAGAACATACATTTTAGAAATAGATTCTTCTGTCTGGAAATTACTAGGAAAGGCATTAAGTCTCCCTTTACTTCCATTTCCTGGATGATATTAACATAACATTTCCAGTTTCTCATACCTGTATGCAGATATACAAAGTGAAAAATAATGACAATAGCTAAGATTTTGTTGAGAAATTACTCTCGTGTGAGTTAGTATAAATGTATCTTTCAACCCAACTCACAGTGCGGTTTATTTAGGGGGCACTTTTCCCTCAAAAATAATAGACCATTCTACCCAATATGAGTAGTGTTGGGTTCTTGTCTCCATTTTGCAGATGAAAAAACTGAGGTTGATTTAGGCTCCTTGACGAATGCTGTGGGACACCACACAGAGCCCCCATAGGACTGTGTGTCCACTTTTCTAGGTATTGGAAATGTTGATCAAGAGTACCGCTCAGCAAACTTCTTAATACAAATAATTTGTCTCATGGTCTATTTCAAGAAATCCCAGCCAAAGGCAGGCACCCAGAATAGGTGCCAATGAAATGTCTGATCTTCCCGTTATTTACCAGAAAAACCTATAGTAACACCATGGATGGTTCTACAGAGTCAATTAAGCAAAAGTAAAAATGTAAAGGCTTTATCTATTTATGCTAATACTTAATGCATTGCTATCTATACATAATGCCTCATCAGTTAATGTACAGCCAACTTATCTATGAAATATATGCATGTGGCATGAAGTCAACTTTGCTCCAACTGCTGTTGGCTCACCATAAGTAGGACCCAGGACTTTATTGGTCTTTTTTCTTCTTATGCAATGTGTAACAAGAGAATGTGTGGTCGTCAGTGCCTGAATGCCACTTTCAGTAATAGAAACGCCTTCTGGGAAAATAAGATTGGTGCCAAGGCAAGAATATGGGAGCAAACTTGAAATTATTTCACTTCTATTTCAGAATGATTTTACAAAAAAAGAAAAGATGCAAGACCATTTTTGAAGGCTGACAATCACAATGAAGGATTTGAATGAAAATACCTCTATAGCTTACTAAATAAAAATTGAGAATTCTTAGATCGGCATGTCACCCTGTGCTAAATCTAGTGACAAATTATCTTTGCATATTATCATCAACAGTGCCACTTTATAAGCACTCCATAATTTTACCAAAGTAGACTTAACTATTCCCTGAAGATAAATAAAAAGTCTTATAAAATAAGATTTAAAAATGTGAACAAGATAAAGAAAGCCCATTCCAGTCATTCTTTCTTGTAGTTTACAACCCAAAATTCTGGACAAAATAAAATTAAAGTTAAAAAAAAAAGAACTGGACACTTTGAAAATTAAACAAAAGCAGGCAGGCCTGGCCAGTGTGTCCCAGTGTTTGAGTGTTGATCTCTGAACGAGGAGGTCCCAGTTCAATTCCTGGTCAGGGTACGTAACCGGGTTGCAGGCTCAACCCCCAGTAGGGAATGGTATGCAGAGGCAGCAGATCAATGATTCTCTCTCATCATTGATGTTTCTATCTCCCTTTCCCTTCCTCTTAGAAATCAACAAAAATATATTTAAAAAACAAAAGTAAAAAACAAAAGCAGGCAGAGTCAAAAATTAAAAAAACACCCTAAAATGGGATATGTTTCCTTTTTTCCTCCCGGTGTTTTCATCAGAGCTGTTGCAGTAGTAAAAAGAGCAGTACAACTTTGAAAGACCCTCTTATCTTTGAGCAGAGGCACAAGAAAAGGAGCTCCTAAAACAGGAATATAAGAGAGAGGGATCCAGAGAATGAGATTTCCCAACATCATGTCTGAACCACCGGCACTAGCCCAGGGCTTCAAAATGAACTTCCTGTGCAGGACAGAAGCAAATTAGCAAGAGTTCTTAGGTCACCAAAATCACTGCCTAAAGAAGAAAATTAAGATAATTCTATTGTATTAAAGTTTAAATTTATGCTCTGTGAAAGACGCCATTAAGAAAACGAAAATCCAAACCACAAATTGGGAGAAAATGTTTTAAAATTATCTATATGAAATAGAAATGCTATCTAAAACATGTACAGAATTATCAAAAAATCAATAAGAAAATAGCCAACTCAATTAAAAAAAAAAAAAAAACAGGCGGAAGAACTATACAGGCATTTTACCAAAGAGATACTCTTTGGCAAAAAAATCATATTCAAAGATGCTCAACATCATTAGCAGATGTTTTCGTTTCCTGGGGCTGCCTTGGGAAATTGCCACAAACAAGGTGGCTTAAAACAACAGAAATGTATTCTCTCACAATTCTGAAAGCTAGACATACAAAATCAAGGTCAATAGGACCATGCTCCTATTGAAGTCTCTAGGAAAGAATCTTTCCTTGACTCTTTCTAGCTTTTTATGATTGCTAGAAATCCTTGGTGACACCATCACCATCATCATCATCATCATCATCATCATCATCATCATCATCATCTTTTTTAAAACTGATTGATGTAATAAAGTACCATAGACTGAGTAGTTTATTGTGGAAGAAGAGAAAAAAAAATACATATTTTTGTTCATCTCTTGGCACAGAGGTCCTAAAGCCCTTGTAATTTCCTGAGTACTAGCAGTGTCTTTTGTTCTGAGACAACTTTGGTGGGCTCTTGGATCGGGGCTGGTCACAAGAAAGACCAGGCCGTGATTAGAAGCTTGTAGCTTTCAGCCCCACCTGTCCTATTCTCTGGAGAGGGAAGAGGAACTGGAAATGGAATAATAACTAATTGTCCATAGAAATACCAACAGTATGGGTTTTGGAGAGCTCCTTGGTTGGCGAACATGTGGAGGTGCTGAGAGAGTGGCTTTCCCAAAGAGGGTGTGGAAGCTCTGGGTCTCTTCCCACATACCTTGCATATGCATCTCCTCCATCCATCTGCCCCTGAGTTATATCCTTTTATAATAAACTGGTAATGTAGGAAGTAAAATGTTTTCCTGAGTTCTGTGAGCGACTCCTACAAATTAATCAAACTCAAGAAAAGGCATCATAGGAACCTGTGATCTATAGCCAGTTTGTCAGAAGCATAGGTAACAAACCTGCTCTTCAAAGCAAGTAGGCTGGCCTCTATTCGAGTGATTCTGGGCAAGTAGCAAGACTGAATGTCTCTCCTGACTTCTCAATCTAAAGAAGTAGCTTCCCATTACTGTAAGATCACCCTCTATCTTCTTTGTCTAAAAGACAGTCTTAAGTGCGAAAAAAATATCATATAAGATCCAGTATTTAGAAATAGGAAATATCAAAAGTTGACTTGATTAATATGGGAATCTTAGATTCCTGAGAAATAATACTTGACTTTATTTGATCAAAATGACAATAACAGACTTTAAAAGTAAATATAGGAGGTAACCTGATTGTAAAAAATCTTCAGTTCTATCAAAATTGATGTCTTAGTTATCTTAAATAACCAAGGAAAAGATAAAGTAAACACAAGTCACAGAAACTTTGTCTTATCAGACATAATGTTTGCCACCAAAGCAGATTACTCAGAAAGTAAACAAATAAACAAAAATAAACCAAAGCAAAACTTTTGCAGCCTCTTAGAAGAACAATTGCCCTAAGAAAATGGAATCATAAACTATTTTTGAAATCTTATAAGAAAACCCATTATATAAACCTTAGTCAGAATTGACTAATACAAATAAAATTTACTGTTTATGAACTTTCTACAACTTTATATATCCATTCAGGTTATATATATATATATATATATATATATATATATATATATATATATATTTCAGGTTTTTTTTCTCAAACTTTCCTCTTTATCATTCTGGAACAATAAGCCATTTTACTTTAAGAAAACGACAATATCTTCTTTAACTTAAGAAAACCCCATTTATTAAAGTACAGTGTCTCAAAATGGCAAAAATTAACATATTTATTGATAGACACAAATATAGAGAGCCTCTCTGTACCATCTAATCTAATAATAGACAAACATGGTAATTGACCATACCTCCGCTACACTTCCCATTGGCTAATCAGCAGTATATGCAAATTAACCCAACCAAGATGGCGGCCCGCAGCCACACAGCTGAAGCGAGCAGGAGGCTTGCTTGCTCCAGTAATGGAGGAAGCCAAGGTTCCCCGCCTGCCATGGCTGGGCTCTGAGCTCCACTCTAAGCAACAAAATTGCAATTATAGACGCTAAACAAACCCCAGATACCTGCTTTCAGCAGGCTGTGACCTCAGAGCTGGAGCGGCAACAAAATTTCAATTATAGAAGGTAAATAAATCCCAGAATAAAAAAAAAAAAAAAAGGAGAGGCTGGGAGCTTCAGTCGCCAGCTTGGCCAGACTGAAAACAGCCATCAGCCCCTCATCCAGACTGGCCAGGTACCCCAGTGGGGACCCCCACCCTGAAGGGGATGTGACCAGCTGAAAACAGCCATCAGCCCCTCACCCAGGCTGGCCAGGCACCCAAGAGGGACCCCCACCCTGATCCGGGACACCCTTCAGGGCAAACCAGCCGGCTCTCACCTGTGCAGCAGGCCTTTATCCTATAGTAAAAGGGTAATATGTAAATTGACCATAACAGCAGAAGGACTGGGAATGACTGGTCTCTATGACACACACTGACCACCCGGGGGCAGATGCTCAATGCAGGAGTTGCCCTCTGGTGGTCAGTGAGCTCTCACAGGGAGGAGCTCTGCTCAGCCACAAGCCAGGCTGATGGCTGCCAGTACAGCGGTGCTGGTGGGAGCCTCTCCTGCCTCCTCAGCAGTGCTAAGGATGTCTGACTGCAGCTTAGGTCTGCTCCCCACTGGAAAGTGGACATCCCCTGAGAGCTGCTGGGCTGCCAGAGGGATGTCTGATTGCCAGCTTAGGCCCAATCCCCTGAGGAGCGGGCCTAAGCCAGCAGGTGTCATCCCCTGAGGGGTCCCAGACTGCAAGAGGGCACAGGCCAGGCTGAAGGACACACCCCCCCCCTCAGTGCACAAATTTTTGTGCACCGGGCCTCTAGTACAAATATAAGAGATAAAAAGCATATAAACTTAAAATTATGCTTTGTAATTAATATTATAGTATTCTATCTTACTAAATTATTTCGTTATCTAATGAATATCCACTAATTAACTCAATTAAGTACCAGTCCAAGATTTTAAATTGCCTAATAAAGTTGGAGTTAGTCTTTAATCTTACATACCATAAAATACATTTACAGTGGGGCCTTGACTTACAAGTTTAATTCATTCTGTGACAGAGCTTGTAACTCAAATTACTCGTATGTCAAATCTTAAAGTGAATGAGTGAGGCATGTGATGCTGGGCTGATGTTGTGGCATTCACTGTGATGTTTGTTGCGCCAACTAGCGGTGTGTGGTATCTGAAGCTGGCTCATAACCCGAATTTTAGCTCACAACTCAAAGCAAAAAATCAGCCGAGAGACGTCTCATATCTCAAATAACTCGTTAGTCAGGACACTCATAATTAAAGGCCCCATTGTACTGTTAAAATAGTTTTTTTGGAATAATGATACAATTTGGTTAAAATAATGTTCACCTAACTGTTCAAGTAACTATTCTTAGTTATTCTTGACATAATGAGATAACCTAGTTATTTGTAACTCTTGTCCTGGCTATACACAATGGTATTTATTATGTATTTCCTTCAGATTCTTAAGTGAGTTGGAAATACTTTAGGTTTATTCTTATAGCTGATTTCAAAGTGAAAATGAAAATAATTTGCATTTTATTCCTTGCCATAAGGTTATTGGTAATATTTATAATGGCATTTAGTAGTGTTTATAATGGTATTTATAAAGCTTTTATATGCATCATAATAGTTTATCCCCACTATAGCCTGGTACAAATAGTTCATTACAATCATTTGGCTTTTGATGAGAGAGAGAGAGAGAGAGAGAGAGAGAGAGAGAGAGAGAGAGAGAGAATAATCTTTCACAGCTACTAAGCCTTAGAGAGTTGATTCCTAATTCAATGGTCCTATTGGTAAAATTAACCAATTGTCTCTTACTATACTTTAAAACACACACAAAAATAACAAATCAGTTGTGGATTGTTCTGGCATAAAAATTTATTATGACTTAGATGATGTTATTTATACAAACAGAAACTAAGCTATCTATACCTGTTGGGGATAGAAGGTCTACAATTTCAAACCAAAAATTACATAAAAATCATATATTGTAACTTGTGATATGTTTCATTATTCTGCTTCGGCTTGAAATGTTCCTCAGAAACAATGCTGTCGTTAGAATTTCTTTGTCTACTACATCGCAGGCAATTCTAAATGCCTTACACTCTTCTAGTAGGAATCATTGACCAACATTTTGATGAGAAAAATCTATCCTAGCTCTTAAGAATAATGGGAAAGTGGCAACCATAGTACCAAAGATTGACATTGGAAGAAAAGATTTTGGCAGTAATCAGCTTTTGGGATTTAGGGTTTATATCAATCTTTTAGAATAAGCTGAGGACAAACAGTTGCCCAGCTAATTATCTAGACAAAAGAAAGGCAGATAAAAGGTGTTTCAAATTCCTCTCTGCAGCCACATCTCAGGTTGAATAAACAAGCCATACAGAGGAGGCTTTTCTCCTGCCATCATGACCAAAGTGTGCTTCGTTTGTGGTGATTAAGTACCGACCCTGAGTCATTCAAGCTAGTGCAGCGTCTTTTCACTATCACTAGTTTTGAAGCTAAAAGGGATGCAACGAAAGGATATAAATATCTATTCTCTTGGAAAATGCTCTTGAAGTAAGCTGACTAAGTGTGACCAAAGTAACAGGGACCCTTCCCTGGGTGTGGTCACAGTTATGTACAAGGAGAGAGAGTCTATACTTACATAAGTGGGTACAAGGGTTTGTGTATGTGCATGCGCACATATCAATAGTTCAACCTTCTTTAGTTAGAGCAAACATTTTCTTCCAAACAATTTTTCCTAAATCGTAAAAGTTAAGTAAGTACTAGCATCTGTATTTTTATCAGCCAACATGACAATGCTATTGATATTAGGGAAAGAGCCAGAACATAAATTAAATTGGAAGCACGATATTTTTTTTAATGGAAACATATTGAAATAGTTATGATACTAAAATACAAAAGTTTAAAAAAAAAAACACACAAAAGTTTGCCCCCCACTCACTTTGCCACGGGTCAATCTATGCAGCATTGTTGAGTTACAAGTAAGTTTAGGAGAATCTCCAAGAAAATTGGGTTCTTTGTTTATTATTATTATCCTTTTATGTCAAAACTGTGTGAAAAATCCCCCTCAAACTTGATGAGAGCATTTGGAATGGTTAGACCATGCATGAGGTTTATTATCTACTTCTGTCCTTTTGGCTAAAGGTGTACATGATGTCATTGAATGATTTACTTGCCCTGTTTCTTTTGGTCAAGAGAAGCTACGGAAAGAGATCTCATGGAAAGGAGTGCCAAGACGAAGCATGCATTACTCCCTAGGGCAGTGGTTCTCAACCTTGGCTGCACATTAGAATCACCTGGGAATCTTTTTAAAATCCCGATTTCTGGGCCTCATCCTCCGGAAATTCTGTTTCTTTGTTATAGGGTGGGGCCACAACATTAGTAACAAAGAAACAGAATTTCCGGAGGATGAGGCCCAGAAATCAGGATTTTAAAAAGATTCCCAGGTGATTCTAATGTGCAGCCAAGGTTGAGAACCACTGCCCTAAGGCTATGGTCGGCAAACTGCGGCTCAGGAGCCACATGCGGCTCTTTGGCCCCTTGAGTGTGGCTCTTCCTAAGCCTTAGGAGTACCCTAATTAACTCAATAACACTGTACCTACCTATATAGTTTAAGTTTAAAAACTTTGGCCCTCAAAAGAAATTTCAGTCATTGTACTGTTGATATTTGGCTCTGTTGACTAATGAGTTTGCTGACTACTGCCCTATGGCCTTGAAAGAGCTTACTTAAGACTCCACCACGGCTTGGAGTGGGTGAGAAATAAACATCCTCCCAAGAAGAATCTAAAGAGGAAAAGGAATCCAAAGACCAGAAAGTTTTAAAAAGTTTTCGGTAGGTACATAAACGTTCCAACCCCTGGAGTCCTAGCTAGTTTCCTGGATTCAAACACATATAATTTTTTTCCTCTCAGTGAGAAGTAAACGTAAAGACACCTGGACTCTAGTGGTTGGAGGTACTACTAAAAAGGTAAAAAAACAAAGAAACAATTCTTTCAAGGCATTTTGCCTACTTCAATGTTTATTCCCCAGATTCATTGTGTAGTTTCTCTGAGGTGTATAGTCTCAGAGGCAATTCAATGTACAATAGAATCCTGAAATATTTTAATACTATTTTCTTATAAATGTTTCTTCTCAAAGAAATCTTTTACATCTTAGAAGTTAGAAATAGCTTTTTAAATGTAGAAATTTGTTCTCAAAGCTGTTGGAACTTTTCTTAGAGTAAGTTATCACATGTATACTCCCTTTCTCCCTTTTTTAAAAAATATAGTTTTATTGATTTCAGAAAGGAAGGGAGAGAGAGAGGGAGATGGAAACATCATGAGGAGAGAGAATCATTGATCAGCTGCCTCCTGCATGCCTCACACTAGGAACTGGGCTACAACCTAGGCCTGTGCTCTGATTGGGAATTGAACTGTGACCTCTGGTTTATATATCGATGCTCAACCACTGTACCATGCTAGCTGGGCATCCCTTTCTTTCTTTATTTTTTAATATATTTTATTGATTTTTTACAGAGAGGAAGGGAGAGAGATAGTTAGAAACATCGATGAGAGAGAAACATCGATCAGCTGCCTCCTGCACACTCCTTACTGGGCATGTGCCCGCAACCAAAGTACATGCCCTTGACCGGAATCAAACCTGGGACCCTTGAGTCCGCAGGCCGACGCTCTATCCACTGAGCCAAACCAGTCAGGGCCCTCCCTTTCTTATAGGAAGAACACTTGGACCAATTAGCATCTAGAATTGCAAGTAAGTGATGAGTAGACATGATTATGTTTAAGACCTGACCTTTTATTCTGTGAGTGATACTTTCAGACTGAAATTGATGAAGTAAGGGCAAATTCCTAGCTTCATTAGAATCATGAGCATGCAGATTCCTTGGTAGAGGGTGTGGTCATCATTAGCAACGTGCTCAGATATTTCTGGTTCTCTGCTACCCATGAATATGATAGTGCTTATTCACCCTTCCAAATTCAGGTGTGGAAATAGGACTTGTTTTTATAAACAGAATTGAATAGATGCCATATTTGCCACTTCTTGGCAGAAACATTTGAAGACAGTGTTACTTGCCATATTTTCTTTCCCATTCAAAGGTGGTTATGAAATCATGTCAAGGTGAAGTTTGGGGCAGCTAATACCCAGATTGACTACAATCACTTGTGCCCTTTTGCCAACCAGCAAAGTATGCACTGTGTGAGTAAGACATTTTTTTTTTTTTTTGGTTGAATGGTCATGAAACTAAGGGCCTTTGGTGATTATGGTGTGTCAATATAACTTCATCAGTTGTAACAAATGTACCACTTGAGTGAGGGATGTTGATGATGGGAGGCTATGCATGTGTGTGGGCAGAGGGTACATGCGAAATCTCTGTACTTTCCCCTCAATTTTTCTATGAATTTTAAATTGGTTTAAAAAATGAAATAAACAAAAAAACCAACATAAACAACAACAAAATCTGCTTCACCAATATCTAGCATCATGTGAAGTTGATTAATTTATTGAAACCAATCTCTTTAGGACAAAGTACTTGCTTTGGGCATCTATCCATAATCAGTAATAATAATAGGATAATATGCAAATTGGTCGGGTAGCTCTCATGTAACGACTGATCAGCAGGCTGTGTCCCCACCCCCTGCAACAGGCCTGGGACATGAGGCTCGCATCCCTGCACCCTGCCCTGGCCCAGGGACGTGAGGCTTGCGTCCCCGACCCCAGCAATGGGAGCCTGGGATGTGAGGCTCGGGTCCCTGCCCCCTTCCTTGGCCCAGGGACTTGAGGCATGTGTCCCCGACCCCGGCAACAGGCCCAGGGGTGTGAGGCTCGCATCCCTGCCCCCCTGCCCAGCCTGGGGGTCCGCAGGTGTGCGGAGAGGCCCCTCCGCTGCAGGCCCGACCAGGGGTCCACAGGCGTGAGGAGGTCCACAGGCTTCCTCCATGGCCTGGCCTGGGGGCGAGGCTGTGGCAGGGCTTCTGTGTGTCTGCACCAGGGGTCCGCAGGCCTCCACCCACTCCGGCCTACCTCTTTGGGGCAGTCCATCCAGGAGCCCCAGATGGGTGGGCGGGGCCTACCTCTATGGGGCAATGGATCGTGGGGCTCCTACACTGTGACTGGGTACAGGCCATGCTGGGGAATCCCCTTCGGCCCGAGTGCATGAATTTCATGCACTGGGCCACTAGTCAATAATAATGATCCATGTTATTGACCAATCTGAAGAATGTCAGTATTAGTCTTCATCTGAGGATTAATTAGTGTATATAGCTGGAGAAACTACCAATACCAGGGAAAGAACTGCCAAAAGAGCAAGGGGGGTAATCCTCAAGGCTCACATTGGATCAGTAATATTTTATTTCCTACCAGACAGAGCACAACTTCCCCCCCACCCTCCCCCCGCCCCGCACCAGGTGGAGAAAATAGAATGTCCTTGCTTTAGTAGTAAGGAATATTTATCCTTAAACCAAAAACATCCTCAATAAATTTATGATTCAATCATCTCTAATTAAAAGTCAGATTTTGTCAGATTGGGTAAAAAGGCAAGACAGCTCTAACTTGCCTAAAAGAAACCTGCATAGAATATAAAGACAAATAAATGTAAAAAGATGCAAAAAGTGATGTATTGCTGCCTAGCTAGTGTTGCTCAGTGGTTGAGCATCAACCTTTGAGCCAGGAGATAACGGCTCAATTTCAGGTCAGGCTTTTTAATCTTGATCCCCAGTGCAAGGTGTGCAGGAGGCAGCTGATCAATGATTCTCTCTCATCATTGATGTTTCTATCTCTCTCTCCCTCTCTCTCCCTCTCTGAAATCAATAAAAATATATTTTAAAAATTTGATGTGCTGCTAAGTGTTATCCAAGAAAAGATGAAGCAGTTATATTAATACCAGATATAATATATTTTATAAAAAAAGAGAATAATACCAGGGGCAAAGGGGGTCATTTCATAATGACAAAGGCTTAATTTATTAGAGGACATTAAATATTCTACACTTAACATATTCAGTAATAGAGCTTCAAAATGCACTATGTAAAACCAAGTAAAATGATAAATAAATTCACAATTACGGTGAAGTATTAAAATAATAGAATAAGTAGACAGATAATTAGTAAGAGAATAAACAAACTGAACAACATTATCAAAGAACTTGTTCTTAATTGACATTTATAGAACATTCCACCCAACTATAGTAAACATGCATTCTTTTTAAAAGCACATAGATAATTTACAAAATTAGCCTATACATTTAATAAGATTCAAATCAAACAAAGAATGTCCTCTGATCACACTGGGATTAATTAATATTAGAAATCATAACAAAAAGATATCTGGTAAATCCCCAAATATTTGTAAACTAAATCACACTCTTATAAATAAACTACAATTTACAGAAGAAAACAAAAGCGAAATTAAAACCTATTTTGAAGAAAATGAAAATGAAACACACATGTCAAAATGTGTGAAATGCAGCCTAAGAATATTTTAGAGGCAAATTTATTGCAGTAAAAGCTTGTATTAGAAAGCAATGATTTCAAATCAATGGTCTAATCTTCCATTTTTTAAAATATGTTTTTATTGAGTTCATTTTTAATTTTTAAAATGTTTATTGTTGAAAGTATTACATATATCCCCTTTTTCTCATTGACCTTTTCTAGCCCACCTCCACCCCCTACCCCTACACACACCTGCCCCAGCTTTCACCATCCTATTATCTGTGTCCATGGGTTATGCATATATGCATACAAAAACTTTGGTTGATCTCCTCCCTCCCACTCACCTTCTCCCACCATCCCTCTGAGATTCCACAATCTGTCCCATGCTTCTATGTCGCTGGATCTATTTTGTTTATCAATTTATTTTGTTCATTAGATTCCACATATGAGTGAGATCATGTGATACTTGTCTTTTTCTGACTGGCTTTTAGAGGGAAAGGATAGGAATAGAGAGAGAGAAACATCAATGATGAGGGAGAACCATTGATCGGCTGCCTCCTGCACACCTCCTACTGGAAATTGAGCCCACAACCTGGGCATGTGCCCTGACTTCGAATCAGACCAGTGACCTCTTGGTTCATAACTCAACACTCAACCACTGAGTCACCCCAGTCAGGCATATCTTCCATTTTAAGAAAGTAGAAAAACAAGAGCAAATGAAACACAAAGAAAATAGAACAAAATAAATAATGAAAGATAAGAGCAGAAATCAATGAAATAAAAAAAAGTCAGTTGAATAAAAAGTTGACTCTTTGAGAGGATCATTAAAATTGTAAACTTTTTTTTTTTATAAATTTTCTTTCTTAAAATATATTTTATTGATTTTTTACAGAGAGGAAGGGAGAGAGATAGAGAGTTAGAAACATCGATGAGAGAGAAACATCGATCAGCTGCCTCCAGCACATCTCCTACTGGGGATGTGCCTGCAACCCAGGTACATGCCCTTGACCGGAATCGAACCTGGGACCTTTCAGTCCGCAGGCCGACGCTCTATCCACTGAGCCAAACCGGTTTTGGCAAAAATGTAAACTTTTATCCAGACTGATTTAAAAAAGTGAATGCACACATTTCCAATACCAGGAATGAAAGATCATACTGATATTAAGAGAATAATAAGGAATTATTTTAATTTAGTCAAAAGCTAATAAGATAGAAGTAATTACACCACAATTAGCAGGCAATCTATGCACAGACTATACTTAAGGCTGAAGTTGAAAGGATAAACGATACATTAAGTCCCTTAGTTGTTATGTCTAGCCTATTTTTATTAATAATAACAAAAAATTATCTAGGACCTGAGTTTGGAGGGACCTGTGTCAGTCCATCTCTGGGCAAAAAAGAGGAGGTCATTTGAAAATGCATTTATGTATATGAACTAATAAAGCCATAAGTGATATGGGTTACTAGTAAATAAGCACTCTTTGGATTGGTGGGAGGGAGTGGTTATAAAGGTCCAGGCAGATCTCTTGTATAAATTGATCCCAATAGCTCAACTCTCATGTGAGAGTTACTTAAGCTTGCAATTGCTGGATTTTTAAGAAGGCTAAATAATTCGAGAAACCTAATAATGACCAACCCTTTATAACTGGTTAAAACTCATTAGATAAAAGGTCTAAGCTAATTTCAAGACATAATTAATACAGACTTCCAGAGATGGAATAATAGAATGAAATCTTTTAGATTAATAAGCTAATTCCGAACATTTGGATTGCAGACAAACTGGTTTTACAATAAGCCAAGGAGGGAAGGAATGCTGAACCAAGTTCCTGTTGTTATGCTTATGCCATAGCATGTGATAAGGAGCCAACAGAAGCACAGTGACATGCTGTAAGTAGATGTATTTACAAGAAACATAAACATTTAAATTTTCACATAAGCATTCTATGGGGAATTTTCTCAGAGTGATAGGATATTTTATAGTCTATTAACTCCCAAGAAATAAAACATATCAATATTAAAGTCATACATTTATCTACTGTTAATAGTAGCTGTTTGACTCATTATCTCAGATTAACTTTGGGAATTTAGAATTTTCCAATAATATAGATTTAGTTGCATTTCTTTCCCTAATCTAAACATATTGTTCAAAAACCCCCATATTACCTGAGCACTTTTAAAAGGTGAGGAATTCTGATACTAATATCTTCTAAGAGAGAAATCTTACACTGTAAAGGGAGGTCTCGCAGGCACCCCGCTCTCCTGCAATGCCAATATATCAGGTGTCAGTTCTCTATAATACACCACCTGTCAGGTTAGGAGGGACTATTGCTGATCCTGAACTTTCTTCGAGTGAATGAGGAGACATTTCACTTGTAAACAGAAATCAGACCTCCAAAAACTGTACTTTAACTTTAGTATAACTATTGTCCAACCTATTCCAGATTCTTAGCGTGCTGGATGAAGAAAAATGGGCACACTGATGAGCTGCTTAATTTTATATCTCACTCATGTATTTGTTTTTACTTCTCACCCAAGGATATTTGTTTGTTGTTGTTTTTTTTAATTGGTTTTAGAAAGAGAGGGAGAGGAGGAGGGGGAAGGGGAGGGGAGGGGAAGGGGAGGGGGGAGAGTGGAGGGGAGGGGGAGGGGGAGACAGGTGTAAAAGAGAAACATCAATGGGTTGCCTCTCATATGCCTGCCCTGGCAGGGGATGGAACCCAACCTGGGCAGGTGCCCTGACTGGGAATCGAGCCTGAAACCTTTTGGTGTAGGGACAGTGTTCTAAACAACTGAGACACCTGGCTAGGGAAATATCTCACTCATTTATTACCCAACTTATTTATTTAAGAGATTCCAAAAAAATTTATATATTATTCCAGTGGTTGTTGGGAGAGGTCATGGAGGGAACGTGATATCTAGTTGACCTTGAGATGAACCTGGTCAATTAGCAACTCCTGCCCTTTCCTGTGGGAGAAACAGGGATGCAAATCCAATCCTCAATGCACACAGCTGAGCCATATCAAGGACATAGCCTTGGGAGCTTGAGGTTTGTTGAGATCAGCTGTACAGAATAAGTGACTGAACACAGTTAAAATCTCTGTATAGACATTTAAGATTCTGGCGGGTTCGCGGGAATATCTACTAGTCTTCCGGCATCCTTCCAACTAGCCTTGTAAGTAAATTCCCTGGCTTAGGAAAGCTGCCACCCACTAGTTGGAAGTGGCAGCTTTTCTTAGGTCTCTCTTTGTCCTCCGTGTACAGGGACCAGTTTCAAATTTTAGCTGAGTAACTCCCTAGGTTTTGAAACAAATGTGGTCACATTGTTGGTATTTTTCCTCAGCAAAGTATTTATTGAATACCTGACAATTGTTTAATGAAAGTCAGTATCCAGACACTCTTTTTTAAAGGGTAATCTGAGTTGCAATGATAATCTGCTATAATCTGCTGTGGAATTGCTATATGCCAGGAATTCCAAAAATGAAATTTTGCCTTGTTCAGCATCTCCATTTTAGTGTTTGTTGGGACTATTGGCGCCAAAGCAAGTCTTAGTGGGGAAGCACTAAACTGCCATCTGATTTTCTTTCTAAATATTCTGAGTCAAAACTATTTCATAAAATTACTAATCCTGAAAATTATTTCTTATTTTAGTGAATCTTATAACACATAAGTAATTGCATGAATGTATCTGTGTACAATAAACTTTAAAAAGGGGTCTAATATTACTCAACTATGGTTTTACAAAAACAAGATCAAAACAACTATTTATATAAAAAGAAATTTAAATAAAATCAAATCTTTTGATGTCCAAAGAATTAAATGATTCCCCTTGTGGCCAACAAAGACTGAGCTAACATAATAAGAAAAACAAATCTACTTATAAAACATATGTAATTAGTACTTATAGATTACTTAGTATGTGTTAGGAAATATGCTAAGCATGTAATAAATATTAATTCATTCCAGTCCTCACAGTAATCCTGTTAGGTATGTGTTAATGTCTTGATTGCAAGTAAATTTTTTTTTTAAGTTGGGGGGAAAGAGAAAGACTTGTGGAGACTGAGGCAGATGATATAAAGTAGGTCCTTCTGAACCATAATGCCCAAGTTTCTGACTCTATCTTTTATTGCCATTTGGGCCAATTAGGGCTGGAATTTGGTGGGTAATAATTAATTGCATTTAGATAAATAAAGGCTAAGATGAGATGCTAGGGTTTTAAAACCTTTCACTTATTAACATAAATGGAATTCCTGTATGTGTTGTCTGTGTGCCACTGTTTAGTAATACTGTTCAGCTCCTAAACATGAATGATGCCTCTAACTGATTATGTAGATATAATCAAGATAAAACAGAATTATTGCTTTAAAATGGAAATCTTCAACAAAGATTTCATGTATGAATTTTAATCACCTAATTTACTTCCTCCCACTTACTAGTGTCTGTTTTGTAGTAAGACCTAGTAGTTGCTCTGTTACCTATGAGAAGATATTTAAATGCTATGTTTCATAGAATAAAAAAATCTTAAATGCTAGAAATAATGTTAGATGCAAATGTAATGTTAGTCAGTGGTATAGTTTTTTAATTTTCTTTTTCTTTCCAATATTCATAGCAGATAATCTACTGTATTTAAGTAAAATCGTGATTTTAAAAGGAGATTTGGGAAAAAATAAAAGGCAAGTTGTTCTCCAAGTTATTATTTGTACCTTTTAATTTTATAAAAACTCAGTAGTTCAGCTTGATGTTATAAATTGTTTTAAACTGTTTACTAAATTAGGTTAAATGCTTGCAGTTGGTAGTGTTTTTACCTGTATCATCTTTTCTGACATCTACTGGCAATACCTGATATTACATTGCTCTTTAATTCATTCTTATCTGCCTTCTCTAACTGTCTAGTACTCATTTCTTCAGATAATACCAATTTAATTCACCCTAAAGAACTCAGTGAGCACCCTTGACTAAAGAAGAGGTATTGTAATATGAGACCGAATCATAGAAGAGGAAACATTTAGTTTTCCAGAGACTGAAGAATTATACACTTAGCATATTGTGCATATATTTTCTTTCATGGCTTGGTACTAAAGGAGATAGAATACTTTATTTCTGGAAAACTCCAAACTCATTCCATCTAAGTGTTACATATACTTAGTGTTTACAATTATCAATCAATCCCCCTAAATGACATGCTTTGCAGTTTGATAGCTGGGTGATAAAAACTGCATTAGAGTAAAACTGGGAAGGGATAGTCTAAATCCACATTAAAATGAGTGCACTGTACCCAGATGCCTGCACACATCGGGGGCATGGCTACGGAGCAGCATGCCTGAGCAAACTTTTCATATTACCAGGAACCCATTTATCCACAGAGCCATCACTCAAATCCAGATACTTGTTGCCAGCGCCAAGATTTATAGGCTGAGGCTCTTTTTTGAAATTGCTTTGTATTTCCATTGAACAGCCAGGGCAGCCGCATGTTGAAAAAAAAAAAAAATCTGCCTTGGTCTCCTTGGAGCCTATTTATAAAACTAATTTGTCTCCCCGGACATTTTTTTTTTTTCCCCTCTTTCATTCAAACGCCAGCCCTTGGCTTCTAAACCATTAAACCCCCCCCCCTCTTTTTTTTTTATCCCCAACAAAATACTGTCACAGACAATGCCTTGCAGGACAGTGATGAGCCCGGTGATAGAGTCCTCCCAGGCAGGACACAGGCCATGTCGCCTTCTGGCCGAGGTGGATCCACTGCCCTCCCTGCAGACGCGCAGGCACACTCAGAGCGCCGGGAAGTGCCCGTTTACTGTACCGCATGCCGCCTGCCTTGAAGGAACTGTAGCTAACCGCCTTATTAGTATTCTCGCCTCCGCAGCATCAGAGGGCTGAGCGACATGCAGCTGAACGGGGACAGACACAGCTCTGGCAGTGATCTCCACGCAGCCTGCCGAACGCCGGGGGTGGGGGATGCAGCACATCAAGATTAATAACCTTGCCAGCACCCGGGGCACCCCGCGAGCAGGCACCTCTGCTGACTGACCCGCTCCTGGCTTCATGCATCCGCCTGGGGGAAGAGGGATTCGGAATCTACCTGGTCCTGGGGGGGCCCCCCTGATTTTTTGGATGCTCTTTTGATCCTACATCGATCTGGGAAGGTAACAGTGAGCCCAACCATCTGCAGCGCACAGCAGCTATTGGAGGTTACTCCTGACAGTTTTCATTGCACGGGTGTGTGTGTGAGTGTGTGTGTGTGTGTGTGTGTGTGTGTGTGTGTGTGTGTGAGTGCGGGGTGCCTGCTTTTGCGTGGAAGAGAATGTGTGAGTGTCCGCGAGCGCGTGTGTTTGTGTGACAACTACAGCAGGTAGATCGTACAGTAGATTTCAGCGCATGAAAATATTCTCTGGGCACTTGGGCTGACAGTCTGTAGTCTCCCCCGCCATCTAGTGCTCACCACCCCCTTTCTTCTCCCTCCGCCCCCTTCTTCTTTTTGCCTTTGATGAGTTTTTGGCTTACTTTTTGGCGGAGTCTCTTGGACACGTTTTGCTGGATAATCAGATAAATGGAACCTTTGAAAACTGATTGTTTTTCTCCTCTGTGACTTTAAAAAAGAAGAAGAAAAGAGTAGTGCAAGACGAGCTAGAGGATTTTAAATTTTCCTTGGTGAAATCCGAGGGTGCGGAGGGTGCAGAAAGAAGGTAAGTCACGGGACCACTTAGATCTTGGTCCCTGCTTCCTTGCAATGTTTTGGGCTTTCCTGTTTGTTTTCAGAGATCCATATGCAGTCTTTAAGCGCGTCTTCAGAGAATGCAATGCTCAGAAGAACTCAGTGTGTGGCATTTTGGGGCTATTTTCATGCCTAGGAGATTATTTCCATTTTTATAACCAACCTCCCCCCGCCCCCCATCCTTCCATTTTTATACCTCTTATTGATCTAACATTAGAATTCTGCATATATGAAATCTGGAAAAAAATTAATTCCAGCCTTCTCCCTCCTTGACATACGCTCTAAATTTGAGAGAGGGAAAAAAAAATCAGTAAAGCTACTGGCAGAGGCTCTGAGTTAGAGGCAAAAGTGTGTGAGGGTGGGGGTTGGGGGAATAAGCCGGGCCTTTATGATAACTTAGTAGATTGTTTTTCCATAGCACTTTTTTTTTTTCCTTGCATAGTTCCGTCTGCTCTGGAGAGTAGCGAATGCATGGAATGCAGAAAAGCTGTTTCAACAGCTCTTCAGTGGAGCAAATGAGTACAAAGTGGAAATGGTTTAGTATTTCGCACCTCTCTTTTGTGCACTGGTTCTCTTGCTATTGCATCTCATTAACCTTTCTGAAGGCAGCGTCCGTCCCCTGATTAAGACTTGTGTCTCTCATTTTTCCCTCCGTGGTCCCCAGAGACCACATTGCTCTTACTTGTCTCTTCTGGGCTGCAAAGGCAAGCAGGCAGCATCAGGAATTCAGGGGACTTAAGTGGAACATCTCGCCTAACTCAGTCTCCAGTGTTTCCTCGTGGTTAGCTTTGCATTTTTCGCTTCTTTGTTTTTTCTTTCCCTTTCATTCAAAGTTAAATGTAGATAGTACTTTACGTTACCACCCCCAGGTTATTTAAAGCAAAAGGCCATTGTATGGTGATAGCATCTGCGTCCTGTATCTGTATTTTTATCTCTGCATTGGCATCACTTAGCTTCTCCCAAGAAGTGAGAACACTTGTAAATATATTTTTCTAAAATGCTGAGACCCCAGTATTTTAGAGCTTTAGAAGTACTAGAGCTTCCCTCTGTCAATGCATATGGCATTTGGGAACTCTTGCCCAATGCATACGGGTGGTTTCTCCTGAAAGGAATGGTGATATTTCATGGGATGTTAGCCAACTCGGGAATGTTACTGTGAGCATATTCATATAGGCGATGCCAGGAATGTTAGTTAACTGGGCAGAGGAGAGTACGTAGAGGTGTTTCCATGCACTGATGTCTGTGTAGAGATGGAGAAGTGGAAGAAATCACAGCAGAAGAGATTTAGTCAGAGGCATTTGATGGGTTAACATTTTATGAGCACAGCCAAGTTGAAGGATGTTAAACATCATACTTAACACATTCTACTATTTCCTGTTTCAAAAAAGAGTTGTTCAAAATTCCTGAACGGAAAAGAAAACACACACACACACAAACAGAACTTAAAGATGAGATTATGCTGTGGTATTACAGTGGGCTGTCCCTTTCTTGTCTAAGTTTTTGCAGAATGGTGTTAGAGACACAAGTAAAGGGGGTAGCTGATAAAAGATGTCCACCACCTCTCCTCCCCCACCCCCGCCCTGGCCATCCTTTAACTTATACCTCACATAGTGCCTTGGTAAAAATGCTAGGCAAAAACTCCTTCCTGTCCGTATAATGTATGGTATATCTTTCTTGTCAACTCCAGCTGCTCAGGATATTTCCATCTGCTACTCATAGATTCCAGTTACATTCCACCTGTCAAGTAAGGGGCTTTTTTTTTTTCATTTTTAAATGACTTGAACAGAGGTGAAACCCCAAATAAAATTTCATTTTCTTTCTGGAGAAAATAACCCGGAGCATTCCTAAAACCTGAAGGTGAATGTAATATATAAATAAGAAACCCAAAGTTGACTGTTCTCAGGAGAGTACAGAGCCATAATGCTCCACATGCCAATGGGGTAGGTCCGGGTTTCGGAGGTTCCCAGATCCTGCCAGGATGACCAGCATTCCTTAGGTTGGTCAGCTCTTCATTAACCTTCAGCTTTTGGTAGCCAGTACAAGGCATAGGGGCCAGTTTTTGACATCATCTCTTTTGTTAGGATTGTTCTGAAGAAAGAGAAACCCTTTGAAAATGCTGTTCTGGAAGTTGGCAAATTAGTACCTCTTTTTATCAAGGCTATTTAATTTTGAAGGTTCCTCCTCCCATTCACAATGTCATCTAGTGTGGCTATATTTAGACTTGTGGGATTGGTAAAGTTTAATTGCATAGATTATTCTCAACACCATCTTCAAAAAAATAATAAGGATAACATCTTGGCTTTTGTGCATTTGAGATTTAATAATTGTAATGAGTGAATCTACTAGCAAGAGCAACACTTTCATTATCACTCATTTTAGGCTAATAATAGAAATGGGGTTCAAGCCAACTCAGGATTTTCTGATTACAGCTCCTGCAATGTGCAAAGCGCCTCCCTGGTATCTCAAGGATTCCTGATGGTGTTTGAGTTGATCGTAACCCGGCATCCTTATTATCAGCCCAGGTCAGAACAGCGGTAAACAGCTCTCCATCAGAACTGGCTCCAGATCCAGGGCTTTGTTTTGTGATAGAGAGTGTTTTGGAGTTTAATAGGGCTGGTTTTCCTGCTTAGTGAGTTCGGAAAAGAAAGGTGAAGGGAGAGAAGTAGCTTTCCATTTCAGTAGAGGTACAGTGTCATAGTTACCAAAGAAGAGGCAGAAGTTCCCCAGAAGAAATAAGTACAAGATTGTCTTTTTAAAAGAATGAATTGGTAAAGGGTTGTCTTGAATTTTTGGAGGAGGAGAATAAAGGAAATTCCAGTTCCCTCACTGTTTAGTGCCAGTTAGTTGGCTAGTGTTTCTGTGGGTCTTTGCTCAAGTGAGCCAACCAGGCCCAACATTCTCCAGCATGTTTCTATGTTTCTAAGACCCAGAGCACTTAACACATAAAGATCTCTTTGCTTATGTAACAAACAGAGCTGACAGCTGGAGAGCCAGCTACTGAGAACCTTTAAAGGGAGCCAGAGAGATCCCACAGTAAGTTGAGCAAAAGGGAGCTCTTGGAGTTCTGGCTCTGGGGGTGGGTGAGGACCAGGTGGACTGAACTTGAAGTTTTGATTGCTGAGTCATTACAACTGCCTGAAGCTGTGTGCTAGCTCCAGGAACTGATACTGACATCAGGGGCCAATGCTAAAAGGCTAGAGCATCAACCTACAGCAGAAAATGCAGATTCTTGGAATAGGGAGATATACTGACTTACATTTTGGGGACAGATATATTCTCTGTGTATTCTTGCTGTTGTTCTTATTACTTTTTTATATTTTTATTGATTTCACAGAGGAAGGAAGAGGGAGAGAGAGCTGGAAACATCATTGATGAGAGAGAATCATTCATGGGCTGCCTCCTGCACGCCCCCTACTGGGGATCGAGCCTGCAACCCGGGCATGTGCCCTTGACCGGAATTGAACCCCGGACTCTACAGTCCACAAGCCTACGCTCTATCCACCGAGCAAAACCAGCTAGGGCAGTGTTCTTATTACTTAAAAACAACACTTCAGAGTGCTCCAATAAATTACAAAAGGAAAGCTAGCCCCACCAGTGTTGCTTAGTGGTTTGAACGTTGACCAGGAGGTCAAGGTTGGATTCATAGTCAGGGCACATGCTCGGGTTGCAGGCTTGATATCAGTGTGGGGTGTGCAGGAGGCAGCTGATCAATGATTCTCTCTCATCATTGATGTTTCTATCTCTCCCTCCCTCTCTGAAATCAATAACAATATATTTTTAACAAATTACAAAATAAAAGATAGATTAATTGAAGTGCAACTAGGACAGGGACTTGGCAATTGACTAAATCAATTCACTCAATTATATGTATTGCCTTTTTGGGACCACTCAGAACTCACAGTTAAGTGGGAGTAGAGCAAAGGCTGGGGTTAGAATCCCAAGAAGAAAATCCCTGGATTGAGGGTCAGAAGCACTGATAGTGCTGTTTAAAGATCAGTAAGTCACTCAACGTGTCAGAACCCTGATTTCCTCCTATATAGTTTGGAAATAGCATTCGTAACCCATAGTATTGTCATGAGAATTATAATGAATATTACAGAGTAAAATGAACTATAGGTATACATTTCTGTGGAAAGCTAAGGTGTTATGGTAATGATGACTTCCTATATGATTCAAGACTCTACAAATTGATTTCTCCAATATGATTTCAAATTAAAATGATGAAGCAGAACTGGTCTTTTCTTCATGATGAGTGATCAAAATTTACAGTGTTATAATTTGGGCACTTTCCCACCTTTGAGGATTATACCCCTTCTCAGTAAGCTTTGTGGTATATTCATAGTTACTTGTGTGTGTGTGTAGGTATAGGTGCATACACACAGGTGCAATGTGTGTGCAGATGAGTATGGTTGCATGTGCAAGTAATTGACAAGTCTATAGGAGGTATAGTTTTAGATTCACATAAAAATAGAAAATGTGTGAGGACCTGAATCATTGGAATTGAGTATCCAGGAAGGACTTGGACACGTCTAGCCCTTATCTGTTGGAATACATACATTTTTAGAGTTTTTAGGCTTTAGAAAACTCTCTTTCACAATGAAGCTGTTGTCTGGAATTTGAGTGAAACTTGAAGTTGTATCAATAGGTATTTATAAAAGGTCGAGATGATTGTCACTCTAACTTACATTTTGGGGACAGTAGGTCAGCATTAAAAGGCTGAGTTGGAAATCATGATGGCAAGAGTAAGTGATATGGCGAGCACTAGCTTTGGAGTTGGACAGATGGGTTCAAATACCTATTCTCTAAGAGAATGTTTATCTGTTTTATAAGATAGAAACAACCAGTCATTCAGAGGGCCTCTGTTATGAATGAAGAAATGATAATATAAACAGTACTTTGTAAAACCCTTGACACAAAATGGGAACTCCACAGAGAGTTCACATATATTCATTCTTTCTTCTTCACCCAGCTTAAGAATTAGGAAGACCACTCTAATCCAGTCAATATTCTTATGTAATTTATGCATACATAAGGTGGGCAAAAGCCACAATGTAATCTGAGAGCTAATTAAAACTGGAGCAAGAGAAAGCTATATTTCTGTAAATGAGCTCATTTCACGTACTATGGTTTCATCAGGTCTTTTCTCAGAGCAAACAAGTGCCCTTTCCAGATGTCACTTCACTTAACGTTCACAACTTCCACAATGATACTGAATGTAAGTAGCGAGAATCAAGTGCAGCCATCCATACTAGTATGTGGTTGCAGAAACACAACTCAGATGTCAGCGGGTGGTGTTAACATTGCTCTTTATCTAACATCTCATTTTGTTCTCAAAGAAAGGATGCATATTTATTAAACACCGACTAGGTACAAGCACTGTGATCATTGTGATGGGGGATACAGAAGGACCTCTCTGCTAATGTCTCTTTGCTACGCTTTCTGCATTTGGATGGGGCATGCTGCAGTCTTTAAGGCTGCCCCTTGGAATGTGGACTTGATTTTTCAACAGAATTAAGATTTCCCTGCAAGAGTCTGACCTAGGTAGGGCTGTGCCATTGAATCTGACCTTCATTTAGTTCAAGATGCAAAAGATGTAAAAATCCTTGTTCCTATTGATGTAGCTGAGCTGAGCTGTCAGTGACGAGTTCAGTTCGCTTTGCTAGCTCTGCATGGCTGGTACCACTTGACCCAGGTATTTCTGTTCTGCAAAGTCAGCCTTTCCCTGTGTCGGAAGGAAGTAGGGGTTTTTCTTCAGGTTGTGGGTTCCTTCTCTCCTTATAACCAATGGATGAAGTCTATTTTATGGCCTGCTGGGAAAGAAGACACGATCCATGTTCTCTGCATTTAAAGGCCCCATTTCTTAAAATACACATTCAGTAGAGTAAGAAAGGGAAGAGGAATGTCAGTTGCTCAAAATAATAAACACAAGTTCATTGGCCTATTCTACAGCCTCAAGTATCAGGATTTATGGTTAGAGCACTGCATTGAACTAAGGACATTTCCTATGTAAAATACTCAGATTATTGCCAGCAAATATCAAGGCAGTATTATAAATTATAATTATTTCATATAGTCAACAGATATGTTTCCTATACCAGGCTTGGTACTAGGTAGATTATATTATTTACTTAAACTTCTAAAAAACTGTAAGATGATATCATTATTCTCATATTACAGATGAGGCAAAAAGTGATTCATTTTTTTTTTATTTTCTTTTGCCTAAAATTCTGACTCACTTCAGGGCTTGTGTATATTCTTCTATACTATGGTTATTTAATTTAAATATTTTTTTGGTTGCAAACCTTATGCTTTTTCACATAAATCCTTGAATATAGACAGTCCAGGGTCAGCCTTCTCTGGATGAAAGAGAGCAATCTTGTTTTATTTGACTGACTCAGTCTATCAGTGGGACAATACGGTCTCAGTGTTGCTAAGGGATCTCTGAAGGGTTACCTCCCTGAATCAAGGGGTTCCCGATACAGTACATCACCAATGCCACATTTCTGTGCTCATTGGCAGCATTCATAGCTTAATTTTGCCAGTTATCTGTATCATTGGAATATTTGCTATCATGTGGAATATTGGCAATGGTATAAAAGCACCACAGTTATAGGGCTTGGAATAAAGTAAAGACATAAAGGTCTCCTCTGTAACATTAAATAGTAAGTAGTATTGGCAAGTATATGTAGTGTGCACTTTATGGGTAGTCTCTCTCAATATGTTTATCTACTAATTAGTTAAGTAACTCTCTACAGATTACTTTGGTACCCGTATAACCTAATCTTACCTTGCAGCGTTATTGTAAAAATATGAAGAAAAACATAATACTTGTAAAGGACTTAAAACAGAGATTGGAACTCATTTGATGCTCAAAAGTATGTCATTATGATCATTACATTTATTTAATTATAATAATTATTAGTAATAATAATAATAAGTAGTAGTATTAATTATGATAATATAGCAATCTCAGTTTGCCAGAGGTTATACAAATTATCACTTCACATGAATACACAAAAAGAAAATATCTGTGTCACTCTGGACATAAAAAATATGAGAGAGAGGAGGAAAATGATTCTTCAGTAATATTGCTGTCAGTGGGGGAACATGCTGATGGAAAAAGAGTGATTTTGTGCAGAGCCTTCAAGGAGACTAGAGAAACAAAGAGAACCAAGTGAGAATTTCATGAGCTGAGGAATATTTTCTAAAGTCACATCCTAAAATGCTGTGACTTTGGGAATAAGCCCACTGCTTGGATGTGAGTAGAAAAAGGGTCACATTTTGAAAGCAATCTTGATAGAGAAGAGGTAACAATCTTCCTTTGACTTTATTCTCAAAAAGTAGAGAAAATTTTAAGTACCTTTTATTTCTGCAAAATTTCTCTAGCTTTTGTACATAATGCAGGTATTTCAGTTGTTGGTATTCCAGCTGTATATAGCTATAATAATAAAAGCATAATATGCAAATAGACTGAATGAATGAACAGCGGAACGACCGTCCGGACAACCTTCTAGATGAAGCCAGGGCTGCGAGGCCCTACCCTTGCGTGAATTTTGTGCATCGGGTCTCTAATATATATATATATATATCCCTAAGTGGCCGTTACAGCAGAACAACCAGAACAAGCAGTCGCTATGATGCACACTGACCACCAGGGGGCAGACGCCCAATGCAGGAGCTGCCTCCTGGTGGTTAGTGCACTCCCACAGGGGTAGTGCCATTCAGCCAGAAGTCGGGCTCATGGCTGGCAAGCACAGCACTGGTGACGGGAGAGGCTGTGCTAAGGAACAGCAAGCTGAGCAGTAAGGAGCAAGGGGTCCCGGACTGTGAGAGGGATGTCCAACTGCCCACGGGGAGCACGCCTAAGCCTGCAGGCAGACATCCCCTGAGGAGTCCCGACTGCAAGAGGCTGCAGGCCAGGCTAAGGGATCCCCCCTCCAGTGCATGAATTTCTTGCACCAGGCCTCTAGTATATATCAGCATTTTAAATGCTTGATGGTAAGCCATTACAGGTGGGAGATTGAAATCTTTTATGTAGGGCCTTTTGATTTTAATATCCATGTTGTAAGTTATAAGTCACAGAACCAAGGGCCAAGTGAACTCACAGTAATTCATAGTCTACATTTTCAGAAAAGTATGATTGGATTAAAAACCTGGGACCATATATACCTAGAAACTAGTGGATGCTCAGTGTGAAACAAGTGTTACAGTAAAGAAAAGTTTTCCATACAAATTGAGACAAATGTTTGGATAAGAGTCAAAGTAATTGTGAAGCACAAGCATTTTGAACAATCACTTTAACAAAGGCTAACGCTTTCCTGAAAACAAGTAATCAGTAATACAAACAATGGATGGACTTGCTAATCTGTTCCCTGTTGGAAACCTTCACTATATATAGTGATAGTAAACTCCACACTGAGTATAGAAACACACAAGGAAAACACTTCACTCATCTTTGTTTTATGTGATTTTTGCTCAGGATCTTTCACAGACTAACAAAGCTGAATTACATTAAACTGTAAACATTTTATTTATCTGCTTTTTTTTACAGCGCTGATAGTAAGAGCATATACTAGTATACAAACAGTCTTCAACTTTTTCTGAGTGTCTCCTGACTGCAAATACTTTCAGGAGCCTGATTCTGCCCTGCTCATAGATGGCTGAGTTCTTCTCCCTGTGTTTACCTGGTTGATGCTACCTCCTTTATCTCTTTCCTCTTCCTTGACCTGACTTGCCTTTTGCAGTGATTCTACTGGATGTGTCTTTGCCACTTCAAGTTTCATTTTTATCTCTCCCAGCACAGTAGACACTGCTACATTTCCCCCCTAAGCTTTCACTAATGGAATTTGAATCTACCTATCTGGTACATGGTTTTTGTTTGTTGGTTTGTTTTCTCCAAAACTCATTTGACTAGATCTAGGTCAAGATTGCTTTCTCATAAGTAAATCAGAGTTTTCAACAAATCCTCTTGTGAATACCAATATACTATTTTGCTTCTGTGGTCATTTTAATGGTGTTATTTATTCTACATGTGTCTACTGAACACCTATTACGTGCACTATTACATCAGTTATAATATGGAACAGAAAGTTGTAAGTAATATGATTTATTTCCCCCTCAAATATACAGGGTGTCCAGAAATGATAACGCAATTTGATGTTTCTTTCTTTTCAGATCTTACCCATTGGAATTAGTAATTATTCAAAGTGTGTAAACATTTTTGGGGAACACCCTGTATTAATATATTGTTGCTGATGTTATATTGGCAAAGGATAAATTGATCTGCTGAATAGGCAGCACAGTGTTCAGAACTAAAACTTGATGGGATGATTCAGAAAATGGAGTTATCACTGGAAAGATTGTGGTTGGGGAATTTTAAGGAAGAAAGAGAATCTTGGCTTTGGTCCTAAGTATAATGTGAAGCAATAATAATATTTCTGAAGAGAAAATGGAAGAGATTAGGAGTTTGCGTATCAGTGTGAATAGAGTCAGGATATGCATCCACAAGTAGTTGGTGGGTAAGAATAAAGATACAGGTGGGCCCTGTAGAAGGACTTGAAAAAATTCGCAAAGTTAACACAAAAGCTAGCATGTATTTAACACCGTGCCATCCCAGGTGGTCTTCCGGGAACTTCCCAGTCGTGAAAAGGAAGTATGATAATTCTCAGGATGCTGATGAGGAAACCGCAGACAACTTGTGCTTTGCTCCAGGTAATGAGGCATTGCAGGAAGCAAAGCACGTGGTATCTGCCCAGAGGCACTGGCTGCAGAGCCCAGGCTACCTGATTCCTCCCATTCTGAGCTTTATCCTCCCAATCCCATAAAGCCACACACCATGCTCTCTACTTTTTTTCTTATTGCCTTTTACAATTTTTTACGCTCTTTTGGGTGACAGTTGTTTTCAGTCTTACTATCAGATTTTTTACCTTAAACTGTTTTCCCGGGGATCCTTTCTCCCAATGATCACCAACAAGAGAGTTTGGGAACAAGGATCGACACAAAGACTTACCTGTCCCGTGTCCTCATACTCTGATCCTTGCCAAGCTCTGAGGATGGCCTTTTCTCTTCAGTTTCTGGAAGGGGAGCTAGTGCTTCATACAGATGGCCTGTCGGACAGGCAGATGGCCTCAGCCTCTAACGGTGTGTTCTAGGGGAAACGGTCTGCGATCTGCCAGCTCAGACTGCAATGCTGCTTAAAACCACCGTGAAGAGCTGACAGTCTTCAGCCCAGTTATTCAGTTTGCGGCTCTGAGAGATGCGAGAGGGACCTTTTCTTCTCTGAGTAGATGCCAATTTCTCTCTCTCTCAAGCCGGAGGGAAAATTGTTCCAAACAATGAATCTAGGCATTTGCCAGGGGGCTTAGCAGGATGCTGTTTTTCTTGGCTTAGGGACTGGATCCCAGGTAAGGACCCAAGAGAAGGAGAAGGCAGATTGTTTTAAGGTGGCCAGCTCTGATTCTGACCCTGCAATCAAGTTGATAAAAAGCAACAGAAGGTTTGGGCCCATCCTTGGGAAGTCACGCAGATTGATTCTCTGGTCATTACTCGCTGCCTCTCTGGGGCAGTACAGAGTCAGCCGCCTGTCTCAGTAACACCTGACTCTCTCCCCTGATGAGAACAGACCTAGGAGATTCGGAAACAGAAAAAGAACTCATTTCCTTTCCTTGTCAGGGCCTGGGTACGGTTCCAGAAGAACCTGCCCTCCTCAATATCTGTTGTACTCACCCCTACCACCTTCCCTGGTGCTGAGTGACTTGAGGGTCCAGAATATGAGGACATCTTTCCCTGCTCCTGTCATCTTTTCCCTTAGGCTTCTTACCGAGTGAAGCCGCAGAAGATGACAAGTCAGGGTCAGGCAACAGCCCCAATTTCTGACATCTACTCAAATGATCATCTAATCTGCTAAATTGCTCAGACTTCATGTTTTTTTGCTTTCCAGGATTATATACCTGTACCCTCAAACTCCAGACCCAAGTTTTCCAACATCCACCTCAGGCCCATCTCCTTTTTTGGTCACATGTTTGATTGCTTTCATATCTGCACCCCTTGTTCTAGCCTCAGTTTGGCACATTTACCCAGTTTGAAGCCATGTCAGGGCTCCAGATGATAGGCATTGTTTCCCTTCCCCCAGACCTTGCAATACTGAGTTGCAATACTCAACTCTCCAGCTAGAGTGAGGAGCAGACATTACTTTTGCATGAATGACTCTACGTCTTCCAAGTCTGCAAACCCAGTTATAAATGCGACAGCTATCTCATTTCTCTGTCATCCGACATAAGCATCTTTAAAAAAGGACAATGTTCTTATCTGCCAAGTTGGGACCATGTTAACACCTAGCATTTACTCAGCATTGACTAGTTGTCTAGAACTTCATACTCATTATCAAAAATGTAATCCTCCCCCTTGAAAAGAACTATGAGATAAATATTATACAATTTTAAATATAGGAACATCTAAGCTCAGAGAGGTTAAATAAATGGCCAAGACTCATAATAGATTTCTTGGTAAATTATACCTATGTTTCAAAATACAGTATGATGCCTCCTAAGTCATTTTTGAAACTACCTGTTGTCGCAGGGAATACGTGGGATTTTGTGTTTGCGTATGTATAAAAAAGCTTTGTAAACTTTAAAACTCTATGCAAATGTTAAGTTGCTATGTTCTATCCTAAAATTATTTATGAATGATACCACATGTATTTATGTAGCTTAGTATAACAAATAACTAATTAAGGGGCAATCATTTTTCAACTTTAAAGCAGAAATATCGTGGGTGCTTATGAAATAGAGCTCCAAAAAGCAGCTGCTGGCAGCAGCCTGGGTGATGTGTCTGGTGAAATACAGTAGAACCTGACTAAATTACACTAATGAGCTGGAGACCCATAACAGATTATCACATTTGCCCAATTAGAGAAGGAATAACATAGAGAAAATACTAAGGAAGCAAAGTTGGTATAAACGGAAGACAAAACTTCAAGCAAGCCTAAAAGATGTTAACAGCACACACCACATGCACACATGAGCGTCTATGCACATGCACATAAATTTACAATAGGTGATGTTGTTAACATAATTATGAAATATGCAAATACTGTGCAGTGTTAATCTATGTATATATAGGAATTGCTCAGTTTCTTCCCCCACCCTCACCACCCTCTTTCTCTTTCTTATAGGGGGAATTATGAATGGAAGTTGATTGTTTTGAGGTCCCAAAAGAACTCTTTTATGTGTCTACTGAATCCAAATTTTATGTGGCAGTTGGAACATCATTATATAGTAGATTGCAGTGCTATATTTAAATTGTATTATATGCTTTGAGGGTTGTCTTACTATTCTCAACACATCCACAGGTATTTTCACCTTGGAATCTTGTCAGTTATAGTACTTTTATCTATTAAGTTTGTGTGTGTTTTTTAGAAGTCATCCATCACATATTCTCAGGAGGCATGGCCCTTTTTTCTCCAAATTCTTTCAACAAACTTATTTTGAGGACAAAAATAAAAGGCGAATTATGTACCAACCTATTTAATATGTTAAAAATTCAGTGTTTTAGAGCTCAGAAAACAATACATTTTGGATACTTAAATATAGACAATTTTTTACAGGATTTTAATTGTTTCAAAATTGAATTTAGTAGAATTTATAATTGGAAGCCAGCTAATTGCTTAGTTACATATTTTACTTATTTCTACTATTTATAGAATATTCTATGCCAGCAACAGGGATGCACATAGATCTTGTTTAATTTTTAAGTATCAACAAATGCAGGTGATACTGCTATTATGTTCAATTTGCAAACGAGGAACTAAGGCTTAGCAAGCTTAAATGAATTGTAAATGATAATATGTATATCTAATGATTGTCAGAGTTAAAACTTGTGAAAACAGGTCCTGTTTTAAAGGAATTTATTGTCTACAAACACATGGCCACATTCATAGCACGCTTTATGCTAAAATTATGACTTCCAAGCCCATAATTTGCCTACATAGTTAAACTAATGGCCTAACTATAATTGCCTGCCTTCTTTTTCCCTCCTATTTCTAAACTCCTCTTCATTCCTGGGCTTTGATCAGACCTTCAACATGATGTCATTTTTGCATTAGTTTTAATTTTTTTTTTCTTCTGGATTCTTTTCCACTTTACCCTGTACCTAGGACCTTACTTATTCAATTTAAGACAGTCTTTTGGTGCATACTTAGTTGAGCAAGGATAGATTTTTAATGGCACACATGAGCGTGTATGCACATGCACATAGCTTTAAAATAGGTGAAGTTGTTAACATGATCCTAAGAAGTAAGGAAAATGGCCACATTTTTTCTCATTTCTTCGTGGTAAAGAAAAAAAAATATGGCCACTGATTGCATGTATCTTGGTCTGTACATTCTTTTGCTGTGTGGTCCCCACGAAGAAGTGGAGTCTGCTTCCTTGCATCTGGAACAGCCTTGGGACTTGCTTTGATGGAATGTAGGAGAAATGACATTGCATACCTATAAGGATGGGTCTCAGGAAGCCTGTAGCTTCCATTTTTCTTCCTTGAAAAGCAGCGCTGAGAGCACCATGCAAGGAAGCCCATCTCGCCTACTGGAAGTGACACCAAGAAAAGCCAAGTCACCATCTCCTCCATTCTCCCCATAGCATGTCACTGAAAGCCAGTGTGAATAAGTCCACCTTGAGACTATTCGCTAGCTAAAGGTAGCTGCACAAGTGAACAGAGGTGAAAGGAACAGAGTAACTGCCTCTTTGATACAGAGAATGGTCAGATACAAGAAGGAGTGGAGTTGGGAGTCTGGGTGAAAAAGCTGAAGGGATTGAGTACAGGTTGGTAGTTACAAAGTAGTCATGGGGATATAGAGTACAGCATAGGAAATATAGTCAATAATGTGGTCATAACTATGTATGGGGCCAGGTGGGCACTGAAAATGTCGGGGGGAGGGCACACTTTGTAAAGTACATGTATGTCTGACTATTATGCATACATCTAAAATGAATACAAAATAATAATGAATATATACTGCCATTGAAAAGATTGAAAATAAATCTTGAAGTCTCTTTGCACAGCAATATTTAACTGGAACAAGGTTACCCATTATACAAACACTAGAGTCCCGGTGCACGGATTTGTGCACTGGTGGGGGGCATAGCCTATGGGGACTGGCCCACTGTGGGAGCACCACTCATCCTGGTCAGCCGAACAGCTATGGACCTTCCCTTTGAGTGGCTGCTGAATGAGAAAATTAGTCTGAGCTGACATTCTGGGGTAATGTCTTGGGTAAAGGCATGTTCTGTGTCCTGGAGGAACCTGGCAGAGAGCTTTGAACCCCAAAGCCACTCGGTGAATGTCCTTGATATGTGATGCCAGGTTGGTGACACCATTGGGGATGTTTAGGGCAGCCAGCATGCTCCAGGATCCTCAGCCATAAGGATAGCCTCCCCGGGGGGTCCACAGTCACGTCCCCTCTTACCATCCACCTATGCCAGTTCCCTGCGCTCTTTCGAGAACACACCTTAGAGGACCTGCATCAGCTGGTGGGGTCAGACCGGAGTCTGGATTGCCTCAAGTATTTGATAGGTGCAGAGACACAGCCTCACCCTGGACCTGCTAGTGGCTGCTCCTGCTGCAGGAGCAGCTGCTCATCCCGGTCAGCCAAGTGGCACTCCCACTGTGGGAGTGCACTGACCACCAGGGGGCAGCTCCTGCATTGAGCATCTGCCCCCTGGTGGTCAGTGCATGTGATAGCGATTGGTCATTCTGGTTCCGCCATTTGGTCTCTGGGCTTTTATATATATAGACTAGAGGCCCGGTGCACAAAAATTTGGGAGGGGGTCCCTCAGCCCGGCCTGTGCCCTCTCGCAGTCTGGGACCCCTTGGAGGATGTCAACCTGCTGGCTTAGGCCCACTCCCCGGGGGATCAGACATCCCTCTGGCAGCCCGGTAGCCCTCGGGGGATGTCCACTTGCCAGCGGGGAGCAGACCTAAGCTGCAGTCGGACATCCTTAGCGCTGCTGAGGAGGAGGGAGAGGCTCCCACCATCACCACTGTGCTGGAAGCCATCAGCCTAGCTTGTGGCTGAGCAGAGCTCCCCTTGTGGAAGTGCACTGACCACCAGGGGGCAGCTCCTGCATTGAGCGTCTTCCCCCTGGTGGTCAGTGTGTATCATAGTGACCAGTCATTCCCAGTCGTTCTGCTGTTAGGGTCAATTTGCATATTACCCTTTTATTATATGGGATTAATCTTTTTTTAACTTTAAATTGTAGTGGGAATGGATTTGTCAGTTTCTCAAGTTTTTGTTCTGTGTTTTCTTAAAAAAGAATAACTTGTTTCAGTGCATATAGATCTCTGAATTGCAGACTTGCTTATATAAGAATTCTAGACTTTGCTAGTTGGCAGCTTGACATTCATTCAGCTTCATTTTTTTAATGTTGTTTTTAAGTATTGGTTTATTTAAAAAGTATATTTAGAACAGACTGAGTGCTAGACACTGAACTCAGTGTAGATAATGTGATTTTCATATGAAAGGCTTCAATAGAGAAAGGAAATAAATTTCCCCCAAGTATCTAAGGTATTGAGTTTTTACACATGTCTACACACAGGTACTCATTCATACTCACACTCTGAATTTATTCCTGCTCAGGTTTTTATTTGAAGAAAGAAAAAATTACCCTCTTCGAACGATATCATAAAAATAATAATTTGTATGTTTTATTCATACATGATAATATTTAATTCTCCCAGTATCTCTTTGAGGAAGGTATTATTTTGTTGTCCATTTTATAGAAGGGAATAGTAAAGGCTAAAAACTAAGCAAAAGTTTCAACATTATGCAACTAGTAGGTAGAATTCAAGCATGGGTCATGTGACTTTCACTCCCAGTATCTTTTCCCCACACCGCGCATCCAACTCTAACCACGGCTATGATGCCAGCCCCTGGACCTCTACTCTACCTTCTTTTGTTTCTCTTTTTCATTTTCTCCCTTTGTCACACCCTTAATCGACTGGTGGTTGGCATTCTCCTGTACTATGTATATCTTTGAGCTCCTTTTTGCAAAGATAGCATTTTGTTTGCTGGATACCAAAACCACTTGCTGTCTATTGAGGGGCATCCAGCTTGTCTTAGAATGTCCCTTGTGTGGTGACATGAGTTCTGATTTGTTCTTATCCAATTTATCCAGAATTGAAGTGTCAGGAGAGTAAACTCTGGGGAAAAGAGATTTTCTCATTAACACTTTGTGAGTTATTTCTTGGGGGATATTCAGTGTTTTCTTTGTGCAGTATATTCTTGGAACATGTAAAAAAGGAGAGATAGGGTGAATGGAAGGTTGCATGTTAAATATTATTTTTCTGCTGGTCCTGAGGTGTAGCTTGCTGCCTGATCTAAAAAGAAAGGGATAGAAATTAAGTTAAACTATGTTCCCCATACTAACATGTCTCAGTATTTTTTTTCTCTTCCCATTACTAGACTTAATTTTTTCCCCTTCTAAAATCTCATTAACTTACTTGAGCTTTAAAGCCAATGCCTTTGTCCATAAAACATTTGATTTATTAAGGCCAAGGGGTAAACACTCACTGATACCTGTAACCTAGAAGATCGAAGGATTCCTGTTCAATTTTATAGAAGTCCTGGTTCAATGACTACTTTACTGGTTCATTGGGGAACTGCTATGTAAGGCATTTCTCATTATTACTGTTCTTTTTTCTCTTCAAAGCCACCATGCTCTATATAGCTACTGGCCTATTTTTTATAAATATTCCATAACATTAGGGTTTACAAAATTCTCTCTCATCTATGGAATTTACTCTTTCCCTGCTCATAACAGACTCTGCTCTGAGCTTTCCCTTTGACAGTCTATGCATGCTGTCTTTCACACTGAAGTTACAAGTGCCCATAATATATACTCAGAGAATAAAGGAAAATGTGACTTACCCTGTTAACTCTGTTTCTTTTTGCTAATTTCCTCTAGGCCTTCGTTAATTATTTTAGGGTCAGTCATCCAAATCAACGTTGATATTGTAAGGTTGGCATAGCACCAATGTTGAAGCAGAAAGTAATATGTCAAAGTAAAAAGAGCCCTGACTGGAAATCAAAAATTTCAGTTCTACCATTTCCTAGCTCTACAACCTCCATCAAGTCACTTGCACTTTCTGAAATCAGCTATAGTCTTTCATAGAATAGGCATCATACCTGCCTCAATAGCACTTGTTGTAAAGCAAAAGATTCTGCATATATAGGTATTACTATTGTTAGGTAACATTTTGAAGATAGATGTATTATTTCAGATTACAAAGTATAAGGATCCAATGTTTGGTTTCATAGCAAAAAAGAGGCAGCAGAGAGAGAACAGTATCCAAGAGTATCTTGAATTGAAATCTCCACTTTTCAAAATGTTCTTATTTCTATGAAATTGGCAATTGTTTTTTGACATTGATAGTCAATGTAAAAAGAAAGTAAATAAGCTGATACATTTACACATTGTTGGTGCAGTGTATATTGGTATAACACTTTCAGAAAGTAATTTCACTTTATATATTATAGGCCATAGGATTGTTCATTTGCTTTGATCGCCTTCTTGAAACCTATCCAAAGGAAATATAAAAAAATGCATATTGCACAAATATGCAAAAAAAGTGTTAACAGCAGTTTAAAATGTCTCAACCTACACGTCAAATAAAAGGATATGGGTAAAATGATGATGAGTAAATATAAGGCAGCCAATAAAATTTACAACCTGTAATACTTTGTATAATAATTACTGTATAAAGAAAATATGCATACCTATGTGAATTTGATAGAGAGTACAGTGAGTTAACTAATCATGGTTGTTTTATGTGGATTGTTTTTGTTTGTTTGTTTTGTTTTGTTTGTGAATTTTGTTTTTTTACCTTCCATGAGTGGTTTTACTTCTGAGGGTAGAAGATGTTTGGACCAGTTAGTATAACTCTCAGCTGCAAATAGCAATAATCTGACTCCAGAAGCCTAAATGAATTGCAGTTCATTTTTCCCACTTAATAAGAAGTCCAGAAATAGTAAGGCATGGTTTCAGGACTGAACAGGGCCAGGGAATCTGTTGGTCTTTATCACTCGATTGGCAGATGGTTGTTGAAGTTCTCACCACCATCTTGTCTGAATACAAGGCAGAAAGAATGAAGTGGGAAGACAGGTCAGTTATCTCTCTAATTTAACTCAAAGAAGAAGCCCCCCAGCTTTAGTCTATAAGTGGGAATGAAGTGCAGAAGGAGCAGACCTGGGATAGAGGCTGGGAAAAGCATGTGAGAGATGGAAAAGAAGAAAGAGGTTGGAAATAACTCTGGGGTGTTCAATAAGCCTTGTCTCCCACAATGGTCAACTGCCAGTGGTCTTGATCTGGCATCTAGAAGGGTTCAGCAATCTGGAGAAAGCGCTGGGCATAAATGAATAAAGAGTCCAGAGACGAAACAATATTGAAAGGCATTATAGGGCGTCAGAGAAGACTTAGCTAAAGGAAGTTCTCCTTGTCTCAGGACCCCTTGCTTTTTATTAACACAATGTGTCCTAAGGCAAGGTGGAGATATGCACTTCAAAGGGTAGGGTTAGGTACAGAATCCATTGTCAGATTGGAAGAATTTGCCTACGGCTGTTCAGGTGTTTGGCCAATAGGAGGCAATAACATGTAGATTGAAATGCCCTTAGCTGTCTGGCAGTAAGCAATCAATTTAATGCATCCTTTGCAGGTTTGGGGAAATGCCCTCAGCCATTCCCAACAGGTGACAACATATGTGACTCAGCTCTTGTTGAGTCCCCAAGTTCCATCAACCTTTTGATGAAACTCTTGCAATTATGACATGCTGGAATTGGCTTCCAGCAGTCAACTATGTCACCGGGTGCCGGGCAGTCCCAGTGTGAAGATTTCCATAGGCCTTGTCTCCAGTGGAAGTCCCAGTTCCCCATTCATTTTTGGGTCCAAGCCATTATTCCTAGTACTCACTGCATTTCTTTCACTTTGCCTCAACCTTCCACCTAGGTCTTTGGGACTAAGGTAAATAAAATATGGATAACATTTGGAAAGAGAGGCACGTTTGAGACTCCATCCTTCACCCAGGATGCTTGATTCTGATCAAAATACTCACCAGTACATTGGCACACTCACCAGCAGTCCTGGCAAAACTTATCAAATACAGCTGACAGGCATCTAAATTCCCAGGCAGCTCTAATGTTGAGTTTCTCCAGTCATGCATATCCAATAATCTTTAAAACAGTATCAAGTAGCCTCCCAAACAAGAGTGAGCTCTTCTTCTCCCTTGTCCCCTAAGGAGACTGGCTCTTGATAACTCATTATCTCAGCATTATCATACAGATGAGTTAACTAGTTTCCATCCGTTAGAAAGCATCTTTAAATTAGATATACAGTCTTTTAAACCGTACTTTTTCATGTGTTGTGTGTTACTGTCCTGATAGCTGTCATTTGATTTTCACTGGAAAACTTTGCATAGTTCTTTCAATGCTGAGAAAATAAATAAATAAATAAGGAGGAGGCCATAGATAAAACCTCTGAAATATATCTGGATCTGTTTCTTATTCAGTTGTCATGGGTCCTAGGTCACATGATTGTTTTAATTACCACATCAGCAATGTTTCTTCCCCTCTTTTATTCTTGTTCCCCCTTAATCCTTTCTCTGTAGAGTGAGCAGAAATATTTATTTTATAAATATCAATCATGAAGCAGTACATTAAGAAAAAGAACAAAAATTGTATGATCACTTCAATAGATTCAGAAAAAGCATTTGAGAAAATTTAACATGTTTCAATGACAAAAACTCACACCAAAATGGGTGTGGAGGGAAGTACTTCAACATAATAAAGGCCATTTATAAAAGTCCACAGCTGACATCATACTTGATGGTGAAAGCTGAAAGCTCTTCCTCTACTATCAGGAACAAGGCAAAACTTTCATCCTTCAACATAGTATTGGAAGTTCTAGCCAGAACAACGAGGCAAGGAAACAAAAGACATCCAGATTGAAAAGAAGCAAAACTGTCATTATTCGCAAATGACATGATATTATATGTAGAAACTCCTAAAGACGACACAGTAATGTTTAGCACAAAACTGTTAGAGCTAATCAATTCAGTGTAAGTTGCAGGATACTAAAATCAACATATAAAAGTGTATTTTATTTCTATACACTAACAATGAACTAGAATGTAAGATCTATGAAATTGGGGATCTTCTTCACCCAGGATCTAGTCAGTGCTGAAATAGAATAGGTTTACTAGCCCTAACCGGTTTGGCTCAGTGGATAGAGTGCCGGCCTGCGGACTCAAGGGTCCCAGGTTCGATTACTGTCAAGGGCATGTACCTTAGTTGTGGACACAACCCTGGTGGGGATTGTGCAGGAGGCAGCTGATCGATTTCTAACTCTCTATCCCTCTCCCTTCCTCTCTGTAGAAAATTAATAAAATATATAAAAAAGAATAGGTTTACTAAAATTATCGGTTTAATTATTTTAAGAAATGAATCACATTGTATGAAGACCAAACAATAAAATTAATCTAAGCAGTAAAAATTTATCTAAACAATAAAATTAATCTCTAGTTCCTGTTACTTGTTATTTGCTTGAGCTTTGTTAATCTCCCTTTTCCCTCCATCCATTTCTCCTACTTATCTCACAAGGCTTGAGTTCCCCTAACAGAGGTACTATATTGAAATTATCTTTTATTCCCCATGTCCAATACAAAGAAATCGGGGGAATTTGTAAAAAAAAAAAAAAAAAAAAAAAAAAAAAGGTTGGAATAAATAAATGAATAACAAGACTCTAAAGTAAATGGACATTGAATTAGGGCAAATACATTCTAGAAAACAAGGCTGAAGATCATCAACAACGTATTTTTTTAATTGATTTTTAGATAGAGAAAGGGGGATAAAAAGTGAGAGCGAGAGGAAAGAGAGATTGACTTGTTTTTTCCACTATTTATGGGTTCATTGGTTGATTCTTTTTAAAAAAATATATTTTATTGAGTTTTTACAGATAGGAAGGGAGAGGGATAGAGACTTAGAAACATCGATGAGCGAGAAACATTGATCAGCTGCCTCCTGCACACCCCCTACTGAGGATGTGCCTGCAGCCAAGGTACATGCCCTTGACTGGAATCGAACCCGGGACCCTTTGGTCCACAGGCCGACACTCTATCCACAGAGCCAAACCAGTCAGAGCCATTGGTTGATTCTTATATGTGCCCTAACCAGGCATCAAACCTGCAACCTTGCCATATTGGATGATGCTCTGACCAACTGAGCTACTTGGCCAGGGCATGATTATCAGCAAAGTCTCGAAAGTCTTGGAGGTAAGCTTACAAAAGGCTTGTAGGATCTGTGCAGATATGAACAGTGCCCCCATCCCCCTTTTTTTTGCCCTTGAATCTTGACTAAATCCCTAGGACAGAGGACAGTTCCTGGAGTGTGTGTGTGTGTGTGTGTGTGTGTGTGTGTGTGTGTGTGTGTGTAAAGAAGACAACAGCAGTTTGGGAATTATATTGTAAAAAGTAAATAGTTTTCAAGGGCAGAGCCTAAACACCTAATTAGTTTGACACTTCTCTTGTCAGCAATGGGTGACCATTGCATATATTTTTGGTTTTGTTTTAGTTTAGTTTATGTTTATTGTTGAAAGTATTACAGATGTCCCATTTTTCCCTCCATTAACCCCCCTCCCCAGGCCTACCCAACTATTGTCCGTGTCCATGGAACTTTTTTTTATTATACCGTAATAGGTGAGTTAACTCAGCGCTGGAGGTAAGAGTTTGTCAGGTCTCATAAAATCCAATCTCTCATGATGCCCATTTTTGGAAGCTTCACTAATAATTGAATTTGGCCTATTATATTGCATTTGGGAATAGTGTATTTTCTGCCGGAAGATTATAAAGAATTGAGTCTTTTATACCAGAATGAAGAAAGTAACTTAAAATATTTGTAGATGGCAAGGTGCCTTACATTTGGTCATTTATCACATTTTGGTACTTATCAGATTTATTAGATTATAAAACTGAAACCCACTTTAGGGAAAGTACTGGTACTGGTGACATATCTGTTTCCATCTTAAATGCTAGAGATTGGAACTTACTGTTGGAAGGTTTAAAATACTAGATTTAGGGTCTCTTAAAAGATCTACTCAGCCCATGGAAAACATCAGAATAGGTCATTAGGAGGAGATTCTCTGTTGTCTGTAAGAAAAGATGATTTAGAGAAGTAGCATTTAGAACCTGAATTTAACTGGCTTTGCTTTTGGAATTAGAAGTTGGTGCTGCAGAATGGCTCTCCGTGCTGACTATGGCCACATATGAGATTTCTGTGCAACATCAGACACTTGAAGCTGGTGACTCATTTCTGTAAAAGATTCTCAGCCTTTTCTGGCCAAATTCATAGACCTTATTGCCACTGTGAGACTTGGGCATGGTAAAGATTTCTTTATTCAAGTAGTTTTCTGTGGTTGACTCTATGTTCCATAAGCAAGTTCTGACTATCTGATATTGGGATTCATTGCATATGAGTCCAAAATAATGTATGTAAGTCTCAGTCTGAGGTGGGAATGACAGATTAAGAAAAGGAATAGTATTACTTTCTGTTTGTTAAGCATTCGGCTCACCTTCAGTGGCCAGTGGCAGGGTTTGGGAGGCAGGCATGGATTCTCAAGGGCTCAAATTAAGCTCTGGGCCTTTAGCCCCTTCAAAATCCCTTTTTTTCTCTCTGGTCCTTTTGAGTCTTGCCAGAAGTTCCAGTTTTTCCCTATGAGATATCTGTGAAAAGAATGGGGAAACCAAAAAGACTAAACAAATTATAAAAAATATTGGGATAAATAACAGTCATGCTGGCTTGGGCAACTTTTAATGGGGGTGTGTCCACCTTAGAGAGTTGCCATGAAATACATCTACTAACTTTTTGAAAAGCAAGATATTACTATATATTTGGAGAAGAAATTGTTCTGAGACCTGTCTTACATCTTTGGCAAACATTCCATTCTTTCTTTTTCTTCTAAAAACCTAAATTAAAATGAATGTTTGAAGTATTTAAGCCAGCAGTTCTCAACCTGTAGGTCACGACCTGTTTGGCGGTCGAATGACCCTTTCACAGGGGTCACCTAAGACCATCCTGCATAACAGATATTTACATTATAATTCATAACAGTAGCAACATTACAGTTATGAAGTAGCAATGGAAATAATTTTATGGTTGGGTCACAACATGAGGCACTGTATTTAAAGGCCCAGAAGGTTGAGAACCACTGATTTAAGCAGTCCTGTTTTCAACAACCATGTTTAGTTTTATTTGATTGAGTGCTTTTCAAATCTATTTGACTATGGAACACTATTTTTTTATGAAACATCTGTTAACATTTAGCAAATTGCTAGCACTCTATGAAATCCATTTGGGAAATATTGACCAACATAATAATTATATTATGAATGGAAATATATTTATTGACAAATACGCATGTGGCTATGATGTGAAGGTGTGAGGATAAAACATTTTCTTATGGCCTCTTTTTCTGGGGGAACGTATTTTTAGGTACCAAGTCATTTTAAATAAAGTATGGAGAGTACCTGGCTGAATACTTTACTCTTAGTAGTTACTTCATAAATGTTAACCACTGTGAAATCAGTAAATTCACATTGAGAAATCAATGCCCTGTGATGATGGTATAGATCAAATAGTTCTCTTTTGTAATGGAATATAAGGCCTGCTGGGGTCTGAAATTTTTGTCAAAGCATGAGAGATCTGCACTCTTGAATCAGTGTCTATCAATTCTGCTAGTAATATATGCTAGGATTTTCCATAGTAACGGTAGTATCTCCATATGCTATTCCTGGAATCACACTCCAGTATCATTCTCATTAATGTTCTCTTGCACGCTCAGCATACTGTACACAACAATATTATCTCTGGGGTATATCATTATCTTTGGTCCTGCGGCATTGTTGGCACTTTTGGTGATTGTGATTGTAATAAAGGGAAGCACTGAGAGCCTATCTAAGTGAAAATACAGGAGCAGGGACCTCGTGGACTTGCCATTTCCATTCAGTCTCTTCAAAGTTGGCCACCTGCCTGGCAGATGGGCAGCCTCTGCAGAGGCCTGAAAATATTCTCTGGTCTCAAAAATGCAGGGCAACTAGGAACTGCACTCAGATACTGCTTCTTTCCCTTACACCTTAGCCTGAAAACAAAACAAAACAAAAAGCAGGCAAGAATAGAAGGAGTAGTTATAGCTGAGCCAGCAAATATGAATGCTGTATCACCAGCTGCTCGCTGAGCTGATCTGCAGCCTCACACTGCCCCACATCTTAGAGGGAGTAAATCCCTGGGCACTTCCCAAGCAGGGAGACTCACGGAGCTGATTCTCCAGGAGAAGGAAATTCCTTCCTAGTGTTCAAAGAGTGGAAGCCACTAGGACACAGAGGGTTAAAGTATTCTTAGGGCCCTAGCCGGTTTGGCCTAGTGGATAGAGCATTGGCCTGAGGACTGAGGCGTCCCATTTGATTCCATCAAGGGCATGTACCTTGGTTGCAGGGTCTTCCTGGGCCCTGGTCAGGGTCCATGCAAGAGGCAACAGATCCATCTGTTTCTATCACATCAATGTTTCTCTCTATCTTTTCCTCTCTCTCCCACTCTCCCTAAAAAAAAAAAAAAATCAATGTAAAAATATCCTCGGGTAAGGCTTAACCCCTCAAAACACAAAACAAAACATAAAAAAGTATTCGTAGGCACATCAGAATAGTAATGAATTCTTCTATTTGTAGCATTTAGTGTGTGTGCACAGGCTACTTCCCTGTGCATTGTATCACCTGGGACTTAGACAACCCTATGAAGATTATTTTGCAGAAACAAGAGTCAGACTCAGGGAAGCATAGTGACTTGACCAGAGAGTTTGACCACAGGTCATAAGTCTCAGAGTCCCAGATAAGCAAACAGGAATAAATAAATAAGGTTGTCAAACTTTATTGTTTTTCAAAAATTATCTGGGAGGCTGTTACTGAGATCTTCAAGCCTTTGCCTTCCTTCCTCTACCCCCAAAGATAGGGATTCTGTAGGTTTTGGGGTGAATGGAATTAAATAAGGTGGAGGGTAATACACTGTCTTGTGGCAGTGCTTTCCAAATGTTAACATGCTTACACATAACTCGGGGGTGAGAATGTGCATTTCTAGGAGGATCCCAGGTGATGGTTGGCAGTGCTGCAGGGCTATGGGCCATTATTTGAGTCACAAGGCCCTAGGTCAGTGGTTCTCAGCCTTCTGGGCCTTTAAATACAGTTCCTCATGTTGTGACCCAACCATAAAATTATTTTCGTTGCTACTTCATAACTGTAATGTCGCTACTGTTATGAATCATAATATAAATATCTGATATGCAGGATGGTCTTAGGCGACCCCTGTGAAATGGTCATTCGACCACCAAAGGGGTCACGACCCACAGGTTGAGAACTGCTGCCTTAGGTGATTTTGAAGGAGGTGAACGGGGATCCACACATGCAGGAAAACTATTTCAATAATTTCTCAACCTGCCTATTATTTAGTAAGTTCAGTAATTGCAGTAACACTCACTTTCATTTGGCATGCTTTTTTAGGCCGAGAAGGATATTAAAAATGTAGAAATATGGATAAGTAGAGACAACTTTCAGAGAAGAAAATAACTATGGAAGCTTAATTTGGAATTTGTGTTAATTTCCTTCTTTCAGGAGTACCGGTTTTGGTTTAAACATATTATGAAAATTACATGGAAATCAAGAGTGACAGGGCATGACTAAAATTACTGAGAGAACAAGGAATGAATGCTGTGCACTGTGGTAGTGACAGTTCTTTCCTTGAAAAGCAAAAACAAAAGCTTACACTGTTGATGAGCAGATAATACAGGGATATAGGTTTCACAACAAATATTTTCATAAACTTTCATGTTTCCTGTTCTAGTGTTTTCTGAAAGTTTCCATTATTTCCCTCCTGTGAGATGTTGGGATATTATTTGGGGACATTGGGATGTTTTATTGGTGCCCTGAGAGGAGAGGACAAAATGTGAGCTTCTGTAGATCCCTCATTGTCCCGAGACCCATTTCCTCTCTCTCTATGCAATTTCTTACCTTAGAAGGCGATTGAGATATATACTTGACATCCCAATTTGTTTCTAATTTGAAATCTCAAAGAGTTTCAGGTAGAGGTGGGCAGTTTGCCACAGGTTAGAAAGTGCTTTAAGGAATATTTATGAAGATAGTTAGGCTTTATTATAATACTTCCCTCTCCACTGCCATCGGAGAGAAAAAAAAAAAGGTCAGCCCTTCTTCACTTTCAGAACTGTAGAGTAGCCTCTAAGCCAATTGAGTTTTTTTTTTTTTTTAAACATTGATAACTACAACATTCTTTTAGTAAGTAAAATTAGGTAGTTTCTAATGTTAATGTAGCCTAATGACAACAGCGTTCCCTCTCCTATTCAGGAAACTGTTGCTTTAATCCTTTTCTCCTAAACTGTCAACTTCTTCTCTTGCTCATTTCTAGCTTTTGCCACACTGATTCACACTAAAGTGTCAATGACTGATATAGGTCATTGGGTCACCTCTCCCAGGGAAACTTGCATTTTGATATAAATATAATCCATGCTAATATTTCTTTGCCTGATGTGGCATTTCTGACATGATACAGTTAGGGAGGTAGTTTTTTTTTTTTTCCCCTTTTTGAGTAAAGCAGGAATCCTAAAAGTATACCATAAATAGAGGTTTATTGAATCAACCTTTTTGCTGTTGTTGTTGTTGATTTTAATTTTGGTATTATTATTTACTGTTTTTAATTACTTTTATCTCAACATTTTCTAAGCTCCCCAAAGAGCAAAGAGAACCATTTATGCATAATGGACCATTTTGGCCTAATTTTTCCCACTGGTTACTCCCGTGGCCATTGGTCTCTCTGGGGAAAATGAATCACGTTTGCATTGTTGCTGATTTCATACTTCTGGACCCAGCCACTAGATGTCCCTGTAATGACATATTGGACCAAATCAGAGAGCTTGGGCCACCAGACAACCAAACGTGGGTCTTAAAGACACATTCCCAAACTCCAAGTACCTATTTTTATTAAAGTGGCATGCTCTTAAATATATATAAGGTAGTGTCACTAAACATTGTCTTATTTGATAATCTGCATGTGTTTTTGTGACTTCATATAAACAGAACTTGGTCCATCAATTCTCAAGAGAAGATGTAGGTCAGTACTAAAGTTCTGTGTTTCAATTGGGCATGCGTGTATGTGAGTGTTCACACACACACACACACACACACACACACACTCAGAAATCTTGAAGATAGATGGAGAGACAAAAATCAATAATCTTAGAGCTTTACCATCACATGTTTATATAATAACATGTGGATTATCAGTTTCACCATCAAGATGAAACAGTTGATGACTAAGAGTGAAGTTGTCTTGACATCTCTCAATACAGCTGCCCTCACGTTGTACCATGTTGGTGGACCAGTCAGTCTCAGAGAGCCCCTTTTCCTTCTTTCCTGTCTTTCCTCCAACCCTCCTTCCCTCTTCTCTTTCTCTCTTTTTCTGTTTCTTTCAAAATTAACTGTACCTCAAGGAGTGTCTAAAATTATGACTGTTAATACTTTTACACCTTGTACATTATGCTGGAGACTGTAAATGAATGCAAGATTCTATCTTGGTCATCTTTTTACCCTACTGCTTAGTAGGTCTGCAATAAATGGTGAATGAATGAAGAGGGTAATGTGTTTATGCAGTAGAAAATGGAAAATTCAGATGATCTGTATAGCAATATAAGTAATTAAACATAAATGCAATATATAAGTACATGTTAATAAATATTTTAGGTTTCAAAAAAGAATATGATTCTATTAGGTTTATTAGGTAGTTCAGATTTATCTGAGATGCATTCTTTGATTAATTTAAAAGATATGACCATTCATTAAACTTAAAAAAATAGTATGTGGAAATCTACCAATGAGTTTGCGTTTCTCCTATGAATTCCACATGTCATTTCTATGGTGTTAAGAGAAGGAAAATATAGTGAGAATAATGAGCAAGTGAGTGCCCTTAATGACCTCCACTCACAAGTAAATAATTTATATGCAAATACAGGTGCACTCAAAGTGTTTGAAAACAATGTGTTTGTAAATTAGGGTAACATTTTTTTTTTCTGGTAATTTATGAGCAGGGCCTTTTCTCCAAATAAACATAGAAAACAAATGGAGCCCTGCCTTTGTCTAGCATAAATGATTACAGATTCCACATGAAGAGAGGAGGGTGAAACATCTCCTGTTTACCGACACTGTCCTTTATATGGGCCATCCCCTGTGCATTTGGTCAGTGGCTCAGTATGTTACCAGGATCTCCTTTGAATTCCTGAAATATAGCCATTGCCTGAGGGCAAGTACAACAGTGGTTTAGGAGCTGGCACATAGCAGTCAGAGTTCAATCTTTTTTTTTTAATATTTTATTGATTATTTCACAGAGAAGAAGGGAGAGGGATAGAGAGTTAGAAACATCGATGAGAGAGAAACATCAATGAGCTGCCTCCTGCACACTCCCCACTGGGGATATGCCCGCAACCAAGGTACATGCCCTTGACTGGAATCGAACCTGGGACCCTTCAGTCCGCAGGCTGACGCTCTATCCACTGAGCCAAACTGGTTAGGGCCAGAGTTCATTCTTAAGCTACAGTTTCCTTTTGACCAAACAAATGCAGAGGAAATGATGTTCAGGGACTTTCGAACTCCGATTTAAGGAAGGTTAGGAGCTTCTTCTCTCTCTCTCTCTCTCTGATGATCAAATGGTTAGATACCATGTGTCACCCAGGAAAATGACAGGCCATCATGGATATTTTAGTCACAGCAGAGCTCCCAGCAGACAGACTCTAGTCACATGAGTAACTCCAGTCAATATAATAATGTGAAGCAAAGAACTTCCTGGGTGAGCCCTGCCAGAACCCCTGACCCAGAGAACCGTGAGGGATGATTGTTGTTTGAAGCCACAGCATTTCAGGGTGATTTTCTATATAACAATAGATAAATGTACAGGGTAGCTAATATTTAAAAAAAGGAAGCGTTTAGGAACACATGCAGCAAGTCTGCTTGTTTTATGTGGAGCGTAACTCTTGTTTTGAGAGGAATACATTGCTTAGTCATGGTGTCTTGCAAGCACAGTGTGGGCTGCACAAACAGCCAAAGAAAACATGACCCTCTAACTGTTAGTTTGCTGCCAGGGCCCTAAAATATAAGGCTACTTAGGGGACCATATGCACGGTGATGTTTTAGCACTGAACCGAGCTGGCAGAATGAATTCCAGGTGTCCACAGTGTCAGCTCCAGAAAACAGCAGGCAAGTAATGGCTTCAGTTCTCAGCTGGAGTTCAGGATGCCAATTCATGGAAGCAGCCCAGGAAGTCACCGGGGACAGGAGACATCAAATTCTAAAGTCTATGTCAGGAGCCAAAGAGCAAGAAGTAGAAAAAGAAGTCAAGGAAGTTAGGAGGCATGGATCTGGGAAGACCTCACAAGTGTGTTGTGACTGCATTCTGCATAGTGCCGTGTTCATTGCAGGTTCCCATAGCTGTCCTGAGGAGCCATTCAGAGTTTCGATCTTGCTATGTAAGGTACACATTTTCCTCAAAGTGGCCACAGTTTCCCAAATGATAGAGCCATAAATCTCTCAAGATATAGTTTAAAACAAGATTCAGTTGTAAACTAGTATTTTCAAGTCAGAAGCTTTTTAAAAAGTGGAAGGGAATTGGGCTGACACTGAAGGACAGTCTCTCCCTTGCTCGCCTCACTGGTGGCTCCACTCATGAGAACAGCTGCTTGAGATCCACTCACCATTCTTTCTAGATCAGTGGTTCTCAACCTTCTTAATGCCACGACCCTTTAATACAGTTCCTCATGTTGTGGTGACCCCCAACCATCAAATTATTTTCGTTGCTACTTCATAACTGTAATTTTGCTACTGTTATGAATCGTAATATAAATATCTGATATGCAGGATGTATTTTCATTGTTACAAATTGAACATAATTAAAGCATAGTGATTAATCACAAAAACAATATGTAATTATATATGTGTTTTCCGATGGTCTTAGGCGACCCCTGTGAAAGGGTTGTTCGACCCCCAAAGGGTTCGCGACCCACAGGTTGAGAACCGCTGTTCTAAATGGACCTTCTTGACTTGAACACATCGCCCCTCCTGATAGCTCAGCTCCCCCATTTATAACAGTGGGAACAGACATCCCTTCCTCATAATGCTAGAATGTAATTCAATAATTAGCAATGTGTTAAACACTTTGAGAATGAAAATGCTAAGTATTGTTATTATTTCAAGGGTAATTTACTTCTTCTGATTCATTTGCAATTATTTCATCAAAACATCATTCAGTAAGGGCTGTTTGATGTCTGAACTGCCTTGTGGGTCTTCCCTACAAGATCTTTGTTCTCAAAATTTGATGGAGACCTTGCCAACTGGAACTCATTTGCACCTGAATGGTTTGCAATGGTGTAAATATCAAATCACTCCTGTACTGAGCCAGAGACTATTGGAGAATAAAACCCAGAACACTGATTGATCCGTGTTTGTCAGTAATAGTCCCTTCCCAGGAAATAAAGTATGGGCCAAAGCCAGGGGCAGGTAACATCAGCAAACCTGATCAAATGTGATTTTGGCCCATTCCCTTGACCTTTCCATCATCCTGAAAACTCCCCTTCTTCAGTTTCAGGTGCTCAATTCAATTTTTTTTTACATACAGCTATATCTCATATTGGAAAATTGATCTTATACACTGATTTCCTTGATAAAATTAATCATGATGACTCCCAAAACAATATATTTTTTCAAAGTTTTCAAAGTACTTCCGAGAGCAGAGTGGCCTGAATAGTTAATTCTTAAAAGGCATGGACTATAACCTTAACCAGCCGCTGTGAAGTGTAGCCGTCTATTTTTAAAAGTCACATATGTAAGGGTCGCCAAAGGAGGGACACATGAGGCCAAAAGGGGTAAAGAATTATGAATTTATTAGGTCACCTGGAAAACGGCTGAGCCCCAAAATGGTGCCAGCACACAGGGAAGGGGAGTGAAAGATTTTAAAGGACTCGAGGTGGGCTTTTTCTGGGCAGAGAATTCTCTGGGTGGGTCCTGAGGGGAAAGATAATGGTTTTAGCAAGTGGAATGTGGTCTTAGCAAGTGAAATGTGGTCTAAGCAAAAAGGAATGTCCCTCGTGAGGTGACCTAAAAGTCAATTCCAGGGGTGGGGGAGGGGGGAGGGGAGTGGAGGGGACATCCATTCAATTATTTGATCAGACCTAACAACGCAAATGTTGATTTTTCTCTACTTTGCATTCTTATTTATTTCAGTCTAAAATTAATGTTTAAAATTATACATTCGTTAGACTGGATAATTTCTTTCCAATTCCACCCTTAATTGCTGGCTTTGGAATATTGGTCATATTTAGTTACTCTCTTTATAAACCTCCAAACATACTCCAGGAATATCAACCAGCCAGATGGGAATGCATGGTGTTGAAGTGTCACCAGCCTGAAAAGCCTCTTTAAGATGGGTGTTTACCTTTCTTCAGGGTTGTAGATTGATTAAAAAGAATGTCTATTGCATTACCACCTGGATCTTTTGTAAGTCCGTAAATGAAAACACATCCCAAACCCAAATCGGTATCTTCTTTCCACTCCCCTATTTGGTTTTGCTTCTGTAACCCCATCTTGGTACAGGGTCACTGATGGGTACTCCCAAACCCATCACATTGGCCGGGGGGCTAAGAGTTTCTGATTGGCTTAAGTTAAGCAGATCCTACTTGGAACTGACATTGGCAGTCCCACTGTTCCCCGCCATTTTCTTGAAATATGATTACCACAAAGGATGGGGGATGAAAATTGGGTAGCAAAGTATATTTTGATTCACTATCACTGCCTTGCTTTGGACATGTGTTATTTCCGCATGGAGTTTTTGAGGCATTTGGAAGTTATTTTGCTACCCAGTACCGTATCCTCCCCTGCCCCCCCCCCCACCTTTTTATAGCTGAACTTTCTGCCTCTGATTCTTTCTCCAACTTCCTATCCTCTATGATGTTGCCAGTATAATCTTTCTGAGACAATATTATTTTTATGTGACTTATATGGTTTAAATCATCAGGTGTCATCCCATCATCCACAATGAGTGGCTTTTAAAATGTTCTTTGTGGGATCCACCAGCAAACTTGGTTATTATCTACTTTAGTATTTTAGATGCCTCTTTGAAGGAAAAAGGTTAAAGATAAATGTTTAAAAATCAGTGAGCCACAGAATAACTTCAACTTCTTTTGCTTCAGCCTTCATGATCTGGATGCTAACCTCCTCTCTAACTTAACTGCCAACTATCCCACCTCCTCATGTTTCATACACCAATAATAGCTAATTACCTGTGGGTTTCCAAATCATCCTACCTAGGTTGCCTTTACTCCATCAACCCAATCTAATCTCCATGCTCTTTCATTAAAATCCATCTCAGTCATTACTGCCTAAAACGTCCCAAGTAGTTTTGTCACTACAGTGGGGCCTTGACTTACTAGTGTCCCGAATAACGAGTTTTTTGAGATATGAGCCGTCTTTCGGCTGATTTTTTGCTTTGAGTTGCGAGCTAAAATTCGGGTTACGAGCCAGCTTCAGATACCCCACCGCTAGTTGGCGCAGCGAATGTCACAGTGAACGCCACAACATCAGCCCAGCATCACATGTCTCACTCGTTCACTTTATGATTTGACATACGAGTAATTTGAGTTACGAGCTCCGTCATGGAATGAATTAAACTCGTAAGTCAAGGTCCCACTGTACTGTTAGTTACAATCACACTATATGTTTAATTATTAACAGACAGGGATTATTATTATCTATACTAGAGGCCCGGTGCACAAAAATTTGTGCACTCGGCGGGGAGGAGTCTCTCAGCCCAGCCTGTGCCCTCTTGCAGTCTGGGACCCCTTGGGAGATAAGGACCTGCTGGCTTAGGCCTGCTCCTGGGTGGCAGAGGGCAGGCCCAATCCCTAGGTGCAGCCCCTGGTCGGGCTCAGAGCAGGGCCGATTGGGGAGTTGGGGCGCCGCCCCCTGTCATGCACAGAGCAGGGTGATCGGAAGGTTGTGATGCCACCCTCAGTCACGCTCAGGGTAGGGCCGATTGGGGGGTTGGGGCACCGTCCCCTGTCACACTCAAGGCAGGGTCGATGGGGAGGTTGCGGCGCCACCCCCTGTCACGCACAGAGCAGGGCCAATCAGGGGGTTGGGGCACTGCCCCCTGTCACTCACAGAGCAGGGCCCATCAGGGGGTTGGGGCGCCTCCCTCTATCACCCACAGAGCAGGGCCGATCAGGGGGTTGGGGTGCCACCACTCTCACACTCAGTGCAGGGCCGATGGGGAGGTTATGGCTCTACCCCATCACACACAGAGCAGGGCCCGTGTGGGGTGGGTGGTTGGGGCGCCGCACCCTGTCACACACAGAACAGGACCGATCAGGGGGTTGGGGTGCCGCACCCTGTCACACACAGAGCTGCAGGGCGATCAGGGGGTTGGGGAGCTCCCCCCTATCAGGCACAGAGTAGGGCTGATCAGGGGGTTGGGGTGCCTTCCCCTGTCACGAACAGAGCAGGGTGGATAGGGAGGTTGTGGCCCCGCCCCCTGTCACACACAGAGCTGCAGGGCAATCAGGGGGTCTGGGCTCTGCTCCCTGTCACCCTGATCCCGGTGCTGGAAGGCATATTACCCTTTTACTATATAGGGTGGAGGCCTGGTGCACGGGTGGGGGCCGGCTGGTTTGCCCTGAAGGGTGTCCTGGATCAGGGTGGGGGTCCCCACTGGGGTGCCTGGCCAGCCTGGGTGATGGGCTGAGGGCTGTTTTCAGGCTGGGGGTGATTGAAGCTCCCAACTGCTCCTTTTTTTCTTTTTTCTTTTTTATTCTGGGCCAGCTTTAGCTTTGAGGCTTGGCTCCAGCTCTTAGGCCTCTGCTGCTGAAAGTAGCTTTCTGGCCTTTGCTTACAATGTTGTGATCCTGCTGGCTGAAGCCCGGCGGACTAAAGCAGGTTTCTGGGGTTTTGTTTAGCTTCTATATTTGTTACATAGTTGCTTAGAGTTGCAGCTCAGAGGCCTGCAGCGGCAGGCGGGGAATGTTGGAGTCCTCCGTCACTGAAGCAAGCAAGCCTCATGTTAGTTTCAAGCTGCCTGGCTGTCAGCCGCCATCTTGGCTGGCAGTTAATTTGCATATTGCCCTGATTAGCCAATGGGAAGGGTAGCGGTCGTACGCCAATTACCATGTTTCTCTTTTATTAGATAGGATTATAAAAGGCCAGTGTCCGTAACGCCGTAATGCCTTATGACCAAAAGGCGGGTCACAAGGAGGTGCATTGGTGGGTCTCATGGTGCGGTGGGTCTGGGTCCTGCCGTTGCGGTGGGTCTGGGTTTCAGGCGATTTTTCACACTGGGCCTCTAGTTTTTTTTATAATTTCTGTACCTCTAGTCCTTAGTATAATTCCTATCATCTAAAAACTGCTAAATTGCATAAAATATAAATGAATACATTTTCAGTGATAAACTGTATAGTGTAGATAACACAGACTTTTTATTTATCTATTTTGTATTTTATTTTTGTTGCTGTTAATCCTCACCTGAGGATATTTTTTCCCCATTGATTTTTAGAGAGTGGAAGCAAGGGAGTGATGGAGGTAAGGAGGGAGGGAGAGAGAAACATCAATGTAAGAAAGACGTATCAATTGGTTGCCTCCTGCATGCACCCGGATCAGGTCTGGGATGAAACATGTAACCAAGGTGCATTCCCTTGATTGGGAATTGAACCCAAGATCCTTTGGTGTGCCTGGCTGATGCTCTAACCATTGAGCAACACGGGACAGGGTAAGAACAGAGTTTTTAAACACTCACCCATGGGCATTCATTCCAATTATGCTAGTGACGAGATGGGTCACAAATCTTTATTTTCTTGGAGCCCCATTTTGTTGTCGTTGTTTGTGAAAGGGGAAAATAATTACCTGAGAAAGTTGTGAATATAAATTAAAAATAAACAGAATTTTTTTTTTTTTTTTTACATTGAGCAGAATATTGCTTAAGATGATTACCTGTGATTAACAGGTATCAGTCTCACTCTCCTTCTGCCTACACCCTGGGACTCCTCCCTGCTTAATGGAAACTGCAGGAGGATCACATCACTGCAAGCCATTCAGCTTCCAGGATTGATCAACTGACCACCATTCTGATTCCACATTCATAATTAATTCTTCCCAGTGTTAAGGATGGAGACTTGGCTGTTAAGGATGCTTGGCGGATTATTATAGATGTCTGAATTGCTGGAACAATGGGCAGCCATGCAGTGTCTTTTTTATCTACATAAACGTGGGACATGGAAGAAGAAAAGAAACATTTTTCTTTCCCACTCCAGAAATCTCACTTGACATTTAGCAAGAGACATTTGTTAGAATGTCAGTTTGATAAAACTGATTGCAGGAGTCGCCCAGCATTTGCTCCAGAGCTAGAACAATTGTTAAGAGCCATAATTACTCTGGGCAGGTTTAAAGGGGAGAAAAAATGTTATCAGAACATTTGCCCAAAATGCCTCAGGGCAAGTAGCCATGCTTCTTTTAGCTCCCTGTTTAATTCCAGTTTCTCTGATACATGCCCCTAAATCAGAACTCTGGATTAGTTGCAAAGTTCCAACAGTTGTCAAAGCAGATGGGAGTGCTGTAGTGTATATCAGATAGGCAAGAAGGATAAACCATGGAGATACCTTCAAATATAGAAGCCATAAAGCATAGATGTGGGACTTTATATTTGGGTATCATTACAATATGTATTCATAATAATAATTAATAATAGCAAACACTTGTATTGAACTTACTCTAAACTCCTAACTGTTTAAAAGCTTTACATAGAGGAGCTCATTTCATAATTCTAATCCTGTGGAACAGGGAGTATTTTTATCTCTAGTTCTTCACTCATGAAGAATTGTGACATAGGAGGGTAAAGAAATTGCACAAAATCATACTGGAATTTGAACAAACATTATATTCTAGAACCTTACTTTTAGTATTATAGTATTTCCTGATATATCTAATCTATGAACCTTATAAATAAAGAGGGCTATCTTCTATTTTCTTATAAGTGGAATAGTTGTAACTAAGATGGTAATGTGTATTGAGAACATATTATGTGTTGGTACTCTTAGGAGCTTTTGTAGTCTCAGGTAATCCTCCCAGTGACTCTGTGGGGCAGGTATCCTATATAATAAAAGCCTAATATGCTAAGTGTTCAGTTGTCTGGTGACTGGTTGACTGTTCAACTAATCAAAGTATAATATGCTAATGATATGCTAAGGCTGCTCAACTGCTCGCTATGATGTGCACTGACCACCAGGGGGCAGACTCTCCTACTGGTAGGTTAGCTTGCCGCTGGGGTCTGGACGATCCGGACTGAGTGAGATGGGCCAGACATGCCCTGGAGCCCTTAGTGGTCCCTCCCCAGCCCAATCATGCACTGGTGGGGTCCCTCGGCCTGTCCTGTGCCCTCTCACAATCCGGGACCCCTCAGGGGATATCAGAGAGCTGGTTTCAGCCCCATCCCTCAGGTCATACCCTCAGGAAGGCGCCAGATGCAGGGCTCACAGCTGGTGAGCACTGCTAAGGCATCACGAGCCTCTCCCAATTTGGATTGATTGGGTGTGAGCCTGCAGCAGACACAGTGGTGCCACAGTGGGGCCAAGATGAGTGGGAGCAGCAAGAAAGAGCTCCAGGTGGCATTGGAATGTGGGTTTCAGCCCGATCCCCACAGGCCACCCAGAGAAGCCCCACCCATGCACAAATTCATGCACTGAGCCTCTAATAATCTATAATAATAAAAGCATAATATGCTAATTAGACCGGACATCCTTCTGGACGACCTTCCAGACAAACCTGGGTGTGCGAGGAAAGCCCGGTTCCCAGTGCCTGCTGGCGGCCGGAAGGAAGGCTGTGCCAGCAGCCAGGGGAAGGAAGGACTACTTTTGCATGAATTTCGTGCATCGGGCCTCTAGTTATCAAGTATGTAGAGATTATCTTAAATTAAGAAATTGAGGGAGGGAAATGGTAATTCACTTATAAATAGGAGGCTGGGATTTAAAACCATGAAATCTGGCTCTAGAGCCTGCATTTGAATTATAAAAATAATAAAAATAGATGATTATACGTGTGTGTGCATGTATGTGTGTGTGTGTGTGTGTGTGTGTGTAATGAAATAACCAACCAAATTTAAAAGTTTTTTGTTTGGAGAAGGTGGATACCATCAGCAATATATTCTGTTCTTTCCTATGTTTGTTCCCTCATTTATTGAAGGGCATTTTTTAAATAAAATTTTTCATGTCCAGCAACTTTCCTGAGCACTGTTTATAAAAAGGTTACAAAATCACATCGTTCTTCCTCTCTGAAAGTCTTCTAGACAAGAGGAAAAAACAGTCAGTATCACACAACTTACAGTCCAGTGACTGCTGAACATAACACCTATTTGTCTTCTCAGAATTAGAGGCAAACCACCTTGGGCCACGTTTTTCCTCCATTTGCGGTTTGGTGAGGAGGGGAAGGCTAGGCTGCCCCCAGGTCTCTTTGGAGAAATGCTGGAGACATTCATAAAAGGATTCTGCTGGAGCACTTGGAAGGTTTCAAGAAATGTTGCTTCATTACTATCTCAAGGTTCTGCTATCCCAAAATGCCTCCTCAAAAACTATAAGAAGCTGACCTTCAGAAACTCAAACCTGCCACGTAGACAGAGAGGGATGTTCCCTGAGGGGAGAAAGCCATTCTTCCGGGGCCTTCAGACGCCTGCAGGATTGCTCACGCCCCAGGTCCTGTGTAGGAAGCTGAGTCCCTGTCAGGTCCTAAGGTTCTATGCTCATCTGGTTTCCTTCTTGTGGAGTGATGGGAAGACTCAGATTGCTTTAAGGTAGAGGGGCTTGTATAAGGACACAAATGTATTGGGCAACAGGAGAGGATGACAGGAATGTAAACTCAGATGCAAGAAGGCTTGAGTTTGAATCCTGCTTCCCACAAGCCTGAAACTAGCAAAAATTACTTTGGGTCTCAATGTTTTCATGTCTTAAATGAGAAAAATAACAGCCATGAGATTACAGAGCACTTTCTGCTGATTACAGGGAAGTGTAGAAAAGTAAGTAGCACTGAGTGAGTGCTCAGGAAGGAGGGAGCTTTTATTGTCATCAGGGATTTGAAGCTCTTGGCCTTAGGTACAATCTGTGGCTCTCACCCTTATGGCATGTCTGATTTTCCCTGGGTATTTATCCTTAGCAATTTGTCTTGAGTTCAAAATTTTAGTACAGACATGCCCCCCACCCACATGCAGACTCAACCCTATCTTGTGCATCCTTCCATTTCCAGATCGCATTGCCAGTTGCACCAATCTCTCCTGTTTCTTAGTCCAAATTCCTGAGACAGAGAATTGCCTGGCTCAGCTCACAAATGGCCTTTAGCTTTGCATATAGCAAGCATTGTGAATCTGGTGTCTGTCTTGGTCCAGTTGGCTGTGTTGTCGGTTGGTATCTTACTCTGTGCAGGCTGCTATAGTTAAATACCACAGGCTGTGAGACTCATTAAACAACAGAAATCTGTTTCTCACAATTCTGAATGCTGGAAGTCTAAGACCAGGGTGCCAGCATGTTCAAATTTTAGCAAAGACCCTCTTCCAGATTGCAGACTGTGAGCTTCTTGCTATGTCCTAACAGGGTGGAAGGGGCTAGCTGCTCTGTATGTTCTCTTTTATGGAAACACTGTTCCCATGCATGAGGACTCCATCCTCATGACCTAAGCATCTTCCAAAGGCCCACCTCCTAATACGATCACATGGGCAGTTAGGATTTGAATACGTGAATTTGCTGGGACATCACTTTCAGACCATAGCAGTTGGAGTCATTTAGGCATGTTTGTTTGCTCATCAGGGCTTCTGTGGGTCACTGTCCCTCATATGAGGACATTTTGAGGCATGACCTGTCTTATTCAAATAGAGTCAGGTAGAAGAGCAGAGCATGGGGCCAGGAAGTGTGTGTTACTACTATTATACAGTGAATTGTCATTTCGTCTACACATTCCTCACTTCTTTATTACCACTCCTCACTTCTGCCTTTTGGCTTGTTGTGGTAACTCCTGAACCAAGCATAACACTGGATGTGTTGAGTATTTAAAACATTTATTATGTGTATAATAAATATTTGATAAATGAATAGAAGAATAAATATCAGATATCCCCCTATTTTCATTTTTAAAGATAATGTTTAAAAGTAATGCACTACTCACAACTAAATCATTCCAATAATTTAACTCTAATTCTATATTATTACCGTAATTTATGCTATATAATTTATTTAGTCACTGACCCCTAAGAAAGAATTTATTGTCCCCATTTAACATTTGAGAAAACTAATCCTTAGAAAGCATGCAGGCCCAATGGATATTAAGCAGTAAATCGGGCATTTAAATCCAGGCTTGTTTTATTTCAGAGCTTATATTTCTCATGCTGTTAATGTATGGTGGTGATAGTTTATGTTGCTGATTTTTGACCCACTTCCCTAGCTGTCAAGATCTCTATGAATATTTATTCTATTCACCATGTCATCTATCTCCCTATCTCTTTGTAATGTATACATTTATAGGATACACAGTCAGTTTAACATTATAAGGTCAAGTATAGAAACCAACAACTCAAGTGTGGAGCCCTTCTTAAAGATTGGTGCTAAAGTAATTAATCAATTTTCTCTGGGTACAGTGTTCAGACATTTACCAGTCCACTTAGGTGCTGTCCTTCAGCTCATAGTTCTCCATCTTGACCTGAAGCAGGTCATAAGGGATTCTGTGAATGCCATGGGAAATGACTACACACTCGTACACCCATTTCCCTATAATTATCTTTAAGCCAATACTTGCTTTTATAGTACATCTATTCCTCATCATCTTCTTTTAAGTGAAGGTTCAGTGTTTCCTACCTATAGCTGATTTCCCAAGGAAGGCAATAATGAAAAAGCTCTGTTTAAAAAAAATTCTCATCATTGGAAATTTTGCCTCTCTCACTGCCTTTGAGTATAGCATTTATTGCTTGAGAGCTCCCCCTCTATTGGAGAAAGAGCAGAAGGAAGGGTATAACTACAAATTCATGCCCAACTCTGAGGGCATACACATTTGGTTCTTCTGTTTTACCATTTGAAAATGAGTAGACTTATAGGGCCCAGACTCTAACCCCACAAAATAGCAAGACGAGACTAAGAGAAGTGTTATGACTTTGATTTCTGAGATTTTTCTAATTTACTACAGAGGTGGAGAACATGAATGCCAGGCTTTTAAAACAATATTGTTTATCATGTGGTATTTGGAGGAGGGAATTTTCTTCTGTTTAAATACTTTTACCTTTAGAAAGATGTTTATGGGTTAGGCTAATGTGTGGAGACAGAATAAGGACACATTATTTTATAGACTAAAATGACTGAATGATCATAGGTTGAATTATAGATGGTTTATCAGTGGTTAGAAATATGTTAGGAAGTCCTGATAACATCAAAAAACAATGAGAACGTAGGCAGTAATACTCTCTCTAGAAATTTCTCATAGGACAGACTGATACATACACACAAACACACACACACACACACACACATAATATATGTAATTTCAAGATGTTCAAAAGCCAATGAAGCCTATGAAGTAGCAACGAAAAAAATTTTATGGTTGGGTCACAACATGAGAAACTTTATTTAAAGGGCCAGAAGGTTGAGAACCACTGTGTTAAAAGTTCTTATCTCAAGAAAAGAAATTGCAACTATGTGAGCTAATCTATGTTAATTACATTTATTGTGGTTATTTTGTAATATATATATATATATATATATATATATATATATACACACACACACACATATATATACACACACATATCAAATCATTATTTATGTGGGCTCATGCAATGTCATATGTCAACTATATCTCAAAACTAAAAGAAATAAAAAGGAATCTAGTACTGACTTGCCTAAGTATAGTTGGCATTTGCTAGTCAAGCTAATTTGACAATGAGGAAGCTGGATGTTGGTAAAGTCCAAACAATGGGTTCCATTTGGAAACAAACAAAAAAAAAAAAATGGAAGCCTTTTTGGGCTAGGGATATAAATTTCAGTCTTCATCCAGAGGGCCTGTGCTGCTTTGCTGATCTGCATTATTGCCAGGGACAACTGAGAAAGTAAGCTTAGGGATAGGCCAGCATCTTGTGTAGTGTTTTCTGGTAAGAAACATGCTCTTTGGAGAGTTACCAGGTGTGCTCAGAGGCATAGGAGACACTGCCATGGCCTGCATGCAGGCCCCTCCCTGCATCTGAGCCTCAGCTCCTAGAAGAACGGGAGCTGTTTGTTTGCAGTCAGCAGTGGGCCTTTGCTTAGGTCCACCAGTTTAAACTCGTGCCCTTGATTGACTCTCAAGACCCTATGACTGATTGTTAGACCACTTTTTAAAAAAAGAACTCTAGTCATTACTGGGACCTTCCCTACTATTCAGTAGCCATAGATTACTGTTTTCCTTTTATATCCTTTATCTGGGCATTAGGGGTTGTCACTGAATAGTTCCTGTGATTGTTGGCTTTGCAAAAACAGTCAATAGTATTGGCGGCTTTTCCTCACAATTTCCCAGATAATGGTGCTATTTTAATTAGAGTGTGGCTAGGCCTATAAATGAGCTGCTAGACTTTTACTCAGGAAGGAGCATCTATTTCTATTTTAATTCACTGCTGATATTCTCTAAGGAAATGCCAAAATGCTTTTTCCATCTGGAATTAGGAATCCTTTATTTTCACTGGGGAAATCTGTGCTCCTGGAAACCCTTTAGTTTGGCTCATTACTCAGTTGCCATGCTTGGAAAACATCAGAAAGAGAAACATCTTAAATGACACCAGGGATAGTAGGTGGAGCAATTTAAAGTGATTTTGATGTTTTCCCACAAGTAGCATGTTCTAATCATATAATAGTGTTGTGACACAGTTGGGTACATATTAATATTCATACTTTTGTAAATAAGAAAAAAAACAAACCACACAAATTTTAGACACATCAAGGTTTTGACTGTGACTTTAGTGAAGTCACTTGACATGTTGAGAGGCAGGTGCCCTGACTTCAAACCCATATTCCTGCCATTGGGCACACTGTCCTCCAACCAGGAGTATCTGGAAAGAAAGAGTAAGTGATAGCAAGTATGAGAAGCACAACTTAACTTGCTTGGTTTGGGCTGGGTGCTAGTGGTTTATGCTACTTAAATCAAAAAGCAGTTCTGGGATGGAGAAAGTCGCAGAGCTGAATTTAGAAAGCCTGATCGGTGGTTTTGGCCTTTGGCACCCACACTTTGGGGCTTTGTGCACTTATCCTTTCAGTCTTAGTTTCCTCACTTATAATTCAGGTTAATAAAAACAGTTTATGGGGTAAATGACATGTTCTACTAACAGACCAGTTTTCTGAAGTACACTGTCAGAGAGGGTCCCTAATAGCAGCCTGGATTCCAGGAAAGAGGGTGGGGCACTGCTAGTAGTTGGGAGGAGTATTTGCTCAAATCCTTCCATTTATTTCTCTTCTCCTCCAGGGCTATAGATTGGAGAGGAGACATACTCCTAAATCAGAGAAATGATGCTAACAGCTTTATACAAGGCTCTTTGAAAATGCCAAGACTGGAGAATATAACGGAGTTCCCTATTCCTCCCCAAACCTAAATTTTGAGGCCCAGATGATCAGAACCAGACAGTGGGCTGGGGTGGGGTGGGGTGCGGGGCAGCGGGTTAGAGGGTAGCGGCAGAGAACGTAGAGAAGAGAGAGCAGAGGCCTGGTCGGGGTCTCTGCTAATACCTACTCTAGCTAGGTTCAGATAAATCAAAGTACAATAACTGTCTTGACCGCTCACTTATGGTGCACAAGAGAGAACTCATGAACACTGTTTTAATCTTTTACTCTTCCTCTGATCCTAGCAGATTAAGCCAATGTTGTGAACGTTTTCATTGAAATTTATCCTATATGTTACAGGGTTTGGAAACATTCATAAAGTCACAGCATATCAGAGTTGCGAGCGAATTGAGATATCATCCATTCCAGTGATTTTCTTACTTAATTAGACACGGAACTATTCACATCTCATAAAATTCCAGAGTGTAAAATGAATTAAGAATGTAGCTGCTCTTCCTGAACCAGAGCAGCTCAGCTCTTTTGCCAATCCCCATCGGGGACCCACAGTACCTTCGGAATATTCTTTGAAAACCATGGATCTAATCAAACAGTTCATTTCACATTTAGAGACTGGAACCATAAACAGATTAAATGATTTTCCCAAGTCACATAGTGAATGAGTGGGGAAACGTGAACAAGGACTTAAGTCTCCTTGCTCCCAATTGAGAACACTTTCTAACCACTCTGCCCCTTTGCTCGGTGATTCTGGGATTCCTCTTTGGTTATTAATTTACTACGTGGAGTCAACTTAAGTTTTCTGCCCATTCACCCCCAGACTCTTCCTCTTTGTTGTCTGCTGCTCTCATCCATCAATTACTGCCAGACACTCACAGGAGGTGTTTACCTACCCAGGCGTTGTGGGGGAGAGCTTAGGGAAGAATCAGGTGTGGAAAAATATACTTTTGATTCATATGCCTTAAATGCTTCTACACACCCAGATCCTTCTAAATGCAGCGCCGCTAGTTATTTATGGGACTCGTGTTTTCCTGTGAGCGTCTTTTGCATTGAAAACAAGGCGAGAGAGTCATTTCCAGCAGATGCACTGTATGTGAAAAGGAGATTGCGCCTAAATAGGCTACTTTTTCAAGTTTTAATTGGCCTAATTACTTCATGTTTGTAAAGTGCTTTGAAGAAGAAAGGTGCTATATTAGTGTTGCTTGTTATTATTTTAGTTCCCCCAGCGGCATTTGCTAGTTTCTCAAATCGCCTAGCTTGAAGTGACCTGATAATCAAATTGCCAGAGAAGGTTTCTTCTTTTTAACTTTTATTTTAACTATTTTTCTTTTTAAAGAGCACCATTAGTCAAACATAAGGAATGTTTGGGAGACTCATGCTGGATGACACAACCTTCTCTTGTGACTAAGTCGGCTTTCCTAGCATCATTCTAGAGCCCAGGAACTGGGCCTTTCTTTAGTCTCTGCCTTTCTCCCAAAGTCTGTCTCTGGGAGTGTTGAAACTTGCTTTTCCACAGGCCACATCTGCCCGCAAAATGTTATGGGCTGAACCTCTCTAGAGACCAGGGCTCCTGGGAGACGTGGAAGCGCCTTAGTCCTTAGCAGCAGGGACCAGGAGGGAAAAGAACTGCTCTTATTTTTTAACATCCTCCCCCCTCCCCCCGCCACACACACACACACACACACACACACACACACACACACACACACACACACACACAAACAGACTGCAGCTCTAGAGGCTGCCTATGTGTTTCTGAAGACAAATACTGAGGTGTATTTCCTCCCTCTGACATCAGACTTTTGCTCTCCACCCATAACACAGAGCTTTCTTTTCTTCACCTGGGACATGGTAAAGAAACAACTCAATTTTTGAGAATACATTCTTGATTTCTAAATTAGATGAGAGAGTAGCTTGTTTGTGTGGTGGGAGGAGTCTTTCCCCAGGCATGAAACAGTCGGTCCAACCTCAGACACATAGTAAGTAACACACTTACCAATAGGTGCCATGCATTGACAGCTTTCTGTGGTCCAAGCGCTGTGACAGGCATTGTTTATAGTTTCACAACAAACTTGGGGTGTTTATCTGAGTGAGAACGTAGCGAGTCAGAGAAGACAGGCACTTGCCTGAATCACACAGGGAGGAAGAGAGAGAGCCAGACTTGGAATCCAGATGTGTCTGACTGCCAGCCCTGAAGCGAGCTTCTTCAGAGATAAGCCCTGAACATGTTGCAGGCACTGCTAGCAGGGCATAAGTCAGGTGTCCCAATTAATTGTCATCCTAGCTTCAGTACGATCTTTGTACGTTTCTCACACATCTTGGTGTAGGAAACAAGCTCAGAGATATCAGCTAGAATTGTTCAGGTCACATATCTATTTAGTGGCAGCACCTCAAATTTCATGCAAATGCTATGCATTTTTTGCTTTTTATCTTAATCACCGATTCCAGTGGCAATCCTGTACTTTACTTTTATACCATAGCTGTGTTTATTTCTGGACCAGTGTTAATCATGAAAATTCAAAGGCCATATTACCAACTAGACCAGTGGTTCTCAACCTGTGAATCGCGACCCCTTTGGGGGTTGAACGACCCTGTCACAGGGGTCGCCTAAATACATCCTGCATATCAGATATTTGCATTATGATTCATAACAGTAGCAAAATTACAGTTATGAAGTAGCAATGAAAATAATTTGATGGTTGGGGGTCACCACAACATGAGGAACTGTATTAAAGGGTCGGGCATTAGGAGCGTTGAGAACCACTGAACTAGACCAAACTGTCCAAGAAAGACTAAGAAACTGAAACACGGAGGAACAAGTTATCTCTCTTGTTGATTGAATGACCAAACCTTTCTAAACTCAGATTCTCCTGAGGATGATATCAGAGAGTTATCAGTTGTCGCATTGCTTTATTGAGGATATATATTTTTAATAAATTTTATTATTTATTTGTTGAATTCATTGGGGTGACTAGTTAATGAAATTACGTAGGTTTCAGGTGGGCAGTTCTATAATATATCATCTGTATGTTGTATTGTGTGTTCACCACCCCGAGGCAAGTCTCTTTCTGTCACCATTTGTAATAATAATAACCACATCAATAATATACAGCTAACAATTAACAGGCCTTGCTATGTGTTGTTACAAGCACCACCTTTCATGAATTAACTAATTTAACCCTCAGAATAACTCCCATAGTTGGTATCTTCATTAACCCTACTTTATCAAAAGGAACCAGGGTCAAGTTTTAGTGAATGGAAGAAAACTGAGTCTAAAGCAGCCGTGGGCAGACTACAGCCCGCGGGCCGGATCCGGCCCGTTTGAAATGAATAAAACTAAAAAAAAAAAAAAAAGACCGTACCCTTTTATGTAATGATGTTTACTTTGAATTTATATTAGTTCACACAAACACTCCATCCATGCTTTTGTTCCGGCCCTCCGGTCCAGTTTAAGAACCCACTGTGGCCCTCGAGTCAAAAAGTTTGCCCACCTCTGGAGTGGATTCTGGAGCAGTGGTCTTGGTGGAAGAGAAAATCCTATTGAGAATGTCCAGACTTTCTTTCCAGAATCAAACCTTTGTTCCCTTCACCCTATACCACTTTTGCCCTAATCAACTGGGTAAAATTGAATATCAATGGAAGTAATACAAATAAAAGAGAAAGAAAATTTTCATAGGGTCACTGGACCGGACCGGTTCTGTGCTGGGTCTGGGTCTGGCCCTGACCGGGCCTGGGGCAGTGTCTGGGACCTCCAGGCTCTTGACTTATGCAATAAAAATTCCAGAATGAGTCAGAGTGAGAACAAAAGCAAGTGTTTTTTTTTCAGGTAGAGAAAAGGGCCAGGATGGGGGAGCTGCAGGCTGTGAAAGTAGCATCCAAGTGGTCCCTGGGTGAACTCCAGAGTTAGTTCTAGAAATTGTATGTTTTTCCAAAGATGGATTATTTCTAAGCTTTGTGGTACTAAATTCTGCCTCTGCCTTCTGGTTGGGGATTGGGTGGGATCTTGTTCCTAATAAATATGGTCCATCTGGAAGTGTCATGGCATTTGACCTCCGGGGCCCCTTCTGTGGTGTCAGTTTCCATAATGACAGTATAATGAGCTTTGGGGTCCTTCTCTGGTCAATTTTTCCTGCATCTTGGGTTGATCTGGTTTTAGCCAGTTCTCATTATTATTGACTTCTATGACCACCACAGGGATTTCTTACCACAAACTGTTTTCCTTTGATTATATGTGGAAAGAAGACCTAGGGGCTTATTGGCCAGTAATGTCAGCTCCTACTTTCCCATTCCACTTGTTGGGATTTTTCTCTTTTTCAATTGTGGCTCAATAGAATAGAGCAACAACAAAATCCAAAGGACAAAATAAACAGGGTGGGACCAATCGGCTGGAGGAAAAGGAGGAAGAGAGCTATTGGAGATAATTGTGCAGATCTGTAAAGCACCTCCTGTCTCTCCGAGAACTGTTTCATTTTTGAGAATTACTAGTAATTGCCTGACTACCTTCCCATCTCCAGTCCTTTTCCTCTGACTCTCTGTTTAATTTTCCTTTCATCATGGAAGTTTAGGACTCCGAGTATAAAGACTGAGTTTATAAAACTAAACAGACCAGTCTTACTTTCTCAGGCCAACTCAGGAAGGTCAAGTAGCCTTATGCTGATTTTTAATACAAGCTTGTTTTTTGTTAATTTTTGAACAAGTCACAAAGTACGTTTAACGGTTTAATGAAAAAAGAGGGAAAACTGTGATGCTTTCACTCTATTTAATGTTTTCCAGGTAACTACCATCTATTTTAGGATGGCAGATGATTCTAATAAAACATTACACTTCAATTTATACATAGCATTTTATTGAAAAGTTTCATGCAAATAAAGTTCTAAAAATGGAATCTTGTTTTCATATGGATTTAACGTTAAGTCCAGTTCTCCTCTCTTTTTCATTTCTAAAGTTGTTATTTCAAGTTCATTCCCATTGGTTTATCTCCAAACTCTTTTGCTAAATAGGGTATGGATCAAGTGTGACCTATGAAAAAGTACAGAAATATTTTCAATGGAGAAACCCCAGTTAAAGATCTCTGGTCTGTGGCACACATGATTGATAATTGGTATCCTGTGCTTCCTACAGGAGGCATCTGATATTTCTCCTTTAAAGACGTTAAGATTGATCATTGGGTTCCGATGGTTGTCAGGTCAGACCATCTGTTGTTAGAGAATTCCCCTCAGACATTTCCCTAATAGATTTTAGGTGATCATAGTCTAGAGATCCATCATTGCTTTATACATTGAAAAATGGTGATTTTCCAATGCTATCAATCATTTACCATTGATTAGCTGGTATTATTCTATAAAGAGAAACTTTCCCAGTGAAGAGACTGAGAAATATGTACTTATGCTCACTTTACTGATAAGAAAAACTGAGAGCTGAAGTGATTTCAGAAGAAATGTGATGACATGCCCAAAGCCACCCAAATATCTGCCTTCCGACCAGAATAAGCATCAAATACATCAGTGCATAATAAGAGGCTCATTCTTGACTAGATCAGATATCTCCAGCTCCACTGTCTACAGGGGTCATTTAGATGCCAAATGTGTAAATTAGAGCTATATAATATAGTGGGTCTGATGGGATTAATGGCCAAAATAGGGCTTTTATGAAAGCCTTGAAATTCTCAAGCTTTAAAACACTGTGCTGGACAGAAATACACATCATTGAGTACAAATTCCGAGTGGTTATTTAGACTGTTTTCTCAGCGCACACACACATATCTGTCACATTATTATGATAATGACACGAAAACCCAAGGCTTAATGGCCAAAGTAACATATATAGGTAGCAGTATGGCCTGGTGATCTTGCTGGAGGAAGTGGGGTTCTTTCATGGGATTGCAAAAAAAAAACCCACAAAAAACAAACATTCTGAGGTTTGAGAGAGAGAGGTTGGGGGGAGATAAGATTTATCTGAGGGGAAAGACACGGCTGCCCCAGGTTCTCAGTGTCTCCACTCCTTCGGTCCTGCTGTGGAAAAAGTCCAATCTTGTCTTCACCAGGCCCAGAAACAGGGCCAGTGTCCAGAGATTCTGTGCTGTGCCAAAGCTTAGTCCATATCAAAGCTTAGTGTAGTTCCTGGCTGCACTCTGGCCAATGGTGCTGCTGTATCCAGTACCCAAATTCAGCTTTAAGCCTGCTTGAAGTCCAGGAGGTTGCTGTGAAGAGAAAAGATGTGAGCAAACACGGTGAGCATGTGTTACCGAAAGAGGGAGAAAGAAAGAGAAAAGGGGGAAGGAGAGAGAGACTCTTTGTTAGGCTGATTATATTATCTCTGGCTTGGGACGGACCAGGCACTTCTTCAAACTAACCAATAAACTTCCCAAGCTTTTATTTTTTTCAAATTAATTAATTAATTTAAATTAATTTTTAATTAATTTAAGAATATGGGAGAGGGATAGAGAAGATCATTGATGAAAGAGAAACATGGATAGACTGCCTTCTGCACGCCCCCTACTGGGGGTCAAGCCCGCAACATGGGCATGTGCCCCAAATAGGAATTGGACTAGTGAACTCTTGTTACATGGGTCCATGCTCAATCAACTGAGCTATACCGACCAGGAAACTTCCCAAGCTTTTGAGTGCTTGAGCTGGATCCTCCCCCTAACCAATCATTTCCGAGATCTTTTGGGGTCCTTTGTCCCTTATCCATCTGATCCTCTTCCCAGGCTAGACAAACAGGCCTTTATGGTCATATTTTGGCTTTTACTGCACACTCCCTTATTTCCCCCCAGGGTCTGGGAGAGTGGACCAGGGAGATCAAAAATTCTGTGATCTCCTGGATTATATGAAGCTGTAACTTCCTGGTTAAACAAACTTATGTTTCCTAGTTGATTATGTTTAATAATGTCTGATTCCTTTTGCTCTCTTCCTTTATTAATATTTAGCCATCTGTGCTAACAGTAAGGCAGTCACCATATATAGTAACAATCAGTTCATTTCTTTTTCAATTTCTAAAGTTAAAGGGCTCAGTCATATCTATCAAAATCAACTTTTATAGACATATCTATTATAATCATAAGAATGGCATTAGCTATACAGGCCATTACAAAAATGGTGCAATTTTGAATTGCTTTCCATCTTTTCTGCTACTGTTCTGGGGTGCTTCATTTTCTTGGTATAGAATTCCTCAACTTTAGCATCTTATTCTCACCCATGTAAGAGCCCCATTGTTAACAACTTAGACTCTGAGGTTACAAACACACCTGCCACCATTTAGCATTATAACCTTGAAAAAATTATCATCTTCAGCCTCTTCCTCTTCAGTTGTAAAATGGAAATCCCCATAGTAAATGCATCATCATAGTATTCTAGGTGTTAAAGAAAATAATTTAAGTATTAACTAAAATAAGGCATGTAAAGTCCTTGGCATATTGCCCATCTCCCGCAACCCACATTTTCTATAGTACATGTCATTTATTCCAAATCTTGGAAAGAATATTTCTACGAGTTTTTTAGTTTGTTTCTTGGTCAACCTTATTTTTTGCAGTTTTCTCAAGTGTAAACCACACTTTTACTGACTTCAAAAACACACAAAAGGAACTGGGAAAAGCGGTGTGAAATCCCAGTGTCGACAGGTCACCCCTGACTGTGTGGGAGGAAGAGGATAAGTGCAGAGGGAGGAACAGGGATCCCGGGTCCAAAGAGAGGGCAAGAGTGCCTGCAGCGCTCGCTGTGTGAACCTGGACCCTGAGCCGGCTGTTCACCCTGTGGTTCTGTTGGCTGCTGAAGAGGATGCTGTATTGCCTTTGGTTATACTCAACTTACCTGTGATCCTAAGGTGGTTGGGCTACTGAAGAAAGCCTTGCAGACCTTATAAATTTAGTCAGGCCCATGGGCACATGTACATGATGCATACACACACACCTAGTATTTACTGACTGACTGATTTTAGAAAAGCACAGCTATCTAAAACCACCTTTATCACACCGTGATTGTACGCTTTCTCTTTTCCCTTCTAGAAACAATCTTTTTTCTTATATTTGTTTAATTTTTACATGCTACTAAAAATTAACAGACACTACTGTACTAAATGCCTGAGTTATTTTTTTTAATAAAGTGTGCTAGTGTATGTGGTGAAGGTGGGGAAGGGAGGACAAACAGGCATTTTGTCTGTCGTCTAGGGGATGGGATGCTCGATTCGGTCCTAGCAACACCAAGTAATATGAGATGTCTGGCCTCCTCCAGCCTCATAGAATCCTCTGTAGGAAGTAGAATATATGTAGAGTGATGGGAAGGACACTGAGTTATTTCAGACTGTAAATTCCCTAAATGCAGGGCTCGGTCTTGGTTGTTCAGGCTGCTATAACAAAATACTATAGACTGGATGGCTTATAAACAACTGAAATTCATTTCCCATAGTTCTGGAGGCCAGAGGTGCAAAATCAAGGCACCTGCCAATTCTTTGTCTGGTGAGAACCTCCTCGCTGGTAAAGTATCATCTTCTCATGGCTGTAACCAAACATGGAAGAAGGAAGAGGACGCTCTCTGTGGCCTGTCTTATAAGGGCACTGATCCCATTCATGAGGGCTCCACCCTCATAACCTAAGCATCTCCTGAAGGCCCACCTCCTAACACCATCACATAGGCCCTTAGGTTTCAACACAAGAATCTTGGAGGGACATCAACATTTAACCTATAGCAGGCCCCTGGCTTATTCCTCTTTAACACTAGTGTTAATACCTTGCACATACCTGATCCTGGAGCAATGTTTGGGGGACTGAATTGAAAATAAACTTTGTGTGTATATCCTAGAGTCAAGCCAAGAGAGAGAAGTACCTAAATCAAATGACCCTAGAGATGGAATTCCACTCTTTCTAGAGAAGCAGTTTTTCCACGTTATATTTTATACCTGTCATTACAGTTTTACCCTTGATTCATACCAACATTTTTACCTTTTTGAAGTCCACTTAACTCTCCTACATTAGTCATTTGATATGTATGCCATATCAATATTGAGAATATGACATCCTTTAAGCAAACAATGCTTATTTGGCTTCTTTAATCTTTACCCCATAAGTCTGTATCTCTGCCTCCATCATTTTTGCTGCTCTTTTCTAGACCATTTCCAGCTTCACTGCATTAAGTCATTGTAAAAGCTGCCAAAATAAAGTTCAGGATTCCTGGGCTGGGGACAGCTGCCCTGTGAATAATTGTATTCATAAAGCAGCAGTTATTTCCTTTTTATATTTATATATTTAATCTCAGTAGACAGAGCACTTCTTCAGGAAAGGATCAAGATTCATTTTTATATTCTCAATCTTGCAGTGGTTGCAGCATAATAGGTGCTGAATAAACATGAACTAAGTAAATATAGGGATATGAAGTATCACTGTCTTTCCCACCTTCTGTCAATGTCACTTTAATAAGAATGACTGGATTTGGTCCAAACTGATATGGATTCTTCTTTTTCCCTATTTTTGTACTTGTCTATGAATGAAAATAAATCAAGGCCAGGGCATGTAGTGAAGATATATGGCACCCCTTTTGGGAAAAATACACTTTTCTTTCACATTCTTCAATTTCTTCTTCTTTACAGTTAAATGTTTAAATTATTTAGATGGTACTTACTTTGCATATGGTCCTTGTTGACTTTTACTTTTCCAACAGTCTGATGAATCCTGAAGAAATTGATAGAGTAAGCTAGAAAGATACAATAGTAACAATATATTTATACCTTTGCACCCCTTATTTTGTATTATTTTGTTTTTCTTGCTCTGGAAAAGAAACTTCATGGACAATGTGGAAACAAAATTAAACAAGAATATTTAATTCTAGTTATTTTTACATTTTGTTATCATTGTTCTGTAAATATACCACATGTATGAAATATACATTCCAATATTTATATCAAGACTTCCAAGAGCAATGATAGAATATTTTAAGGGACCCTTTCCTGGATTTGGGCCTCCAAAAATATTTATTATATGTTTATTCAATTATGAATTTATTTTGTTAAAAAACATCATTAGTTTTTTCCAGTGTTCCAATCACATATTTTGCATTGATCACTTAATATTGGAGGTGATAGTAAAACAGATATTGCTGGACCCTATTATTGCTGGAGCTGTTGAGACACTGGATATTTAAATATCCTATATAATAAAAGGCTAAAATGCAAATTGACCAAACGACAAAACAACCAGTTGCTATGATGTACACTGACCACGAGGGGGCAGATGCTCAATGCAGGAGCTGCCCCCCAGTGGTCAGTGTGCTCCTACAGCGGGAGGCCTCTCAGCCAGAAGCCGGGCTCGTGGCTGGTAAGAGCAGTGTCATTGGCGGGAGCCTCTCCTGCCTCCAATGCAGCGTTAAGGATGTTGGACATCCCCTGAGGACTCCCGAACTGCCAGAGGGCACAAGCCGAGCTGAGTTGAGCCCCCCCCGCCCACTCCCTGTGCATGCATTTTGTACACCGGGCTTCTAGTCACATAATAAAATGGTGGCATGTTCTAAGCCCATTCTGAGTGAAGAAGTCCATGTCTTCTATATTATCTAGATCTATATTTAGCAATGACAGTAAGAACATTTTCCACATATTTCAAATAATAATGAACCTGTCAGTTTTATATTGTTTTTTTAAAAAAATCATGGTGACTTTTACATGTTTCATTGCTTGTATGTATTTTGCCTCTAATTGGTGGTCTGAGCATCCTAAGAATCCATGCCCAACTTACCTGTGAAAAGCACATGCAGTTTTTCTCTAGTGCAGTTCTCCAGCTAGTGTCTGAGTTAAGAAAACAGCTGCCATTATTGCTGTTAAAACCACATCCTTGTCACTGTGGTGATGAGTCCTGATTTAGTGTTTGTTTGTTTGTTTTCTCCTTTTTTGGTTAATCCTCACCTGAGTACATTTTTCTATTGATGTGAGAAAAATGCATTGATTGGTTGTCTCCTGCAGGAGCCCTGTCCAGGGCCTGGGCCGGGGAGGAGCCTGAAACCAAGGTATATGTCCTTGACCAGAATCTAACTTGGGACCCTTCAGTCCGCCAAACTGGCCAGGGCCTGAATTCATTTTAAATGAATCATGGGAAGGAATCTATTTCTAGCAATTATAGAACAACTACAGGCCCAGTGCACAGATTCATGCACCAGTGGTGTCCCTCGGTTTAGCCTGCAGGGATCTGGCTGAAACCGGCAGTCCAATGCCGTTCCTGCCTGCCACTCCTGCTCATCCCAGCCTTGCTGAGTCTGCCACTGACACTCAGCAGGCTCACTGCTACTTTGCTGTGGTCTCCAGGCTGCGGCGGCCAGCCATGAGCCCTGCATCTGGCACCCACCAGTCAGCCGAGCGGCGCTCCTGCTGTGTGAGTGCACTGACCACCAGGGGGCAGCTCCTGCATTGAGTGTCTGCCCCTTGGTGGTCAGTGCGCATCATAGCAATTGGTTGACCGGTTGTTCGGTTACTTAGGCTTTTATATATATACTAGAGGCCCGGTGCACAAAAATTTGTGCACTCTGGGGGGAGGAGGGGTCCCTCAGCCTGGCCTGTGCCCTCTCGCAGTCTGGGACCCCTCGGGAGATAACGACCTGCTGGCTTAGGCCTGCTCCCGGGTGGCAGGGGGCAGGCGCAATCCCTAGGTGCAGCCCCTGGTCGGGCTCAGAGCAGGGCTGATTGGGGAGTTGGGGCACCACACCCTTTATGCACAGAGCAGGGCGATCGGGAGGTTGTGATGCCACCCTCAGTCACACTCAGGGTAGGGCCGATTGGGGGGTTGGGGCACTGTCCCCTGTCACACTCAAGGCAGGGTCGATGGGGAGGTTGTGGCGCCACCCCCTGTCACTCACAGAGCAGGGCCCATCGGGGGGTTGGAGCTCCGTACCCTGTCACGCACAGAGCAGGGCCAATCAGGGGGTTGGGGCGCTGCCCCCTGTCATGCACAAAGCAGGGCCCATCAGGGGGTTAGGGCACCACCCTCTATCACCCACAGAGCAGGGCCAATCAGGGGGTTGGGGCACCACCACTGTCACACTCAGGGCAGGGCTGATGGGGAGGTTATGGCTCTACCCCGTCACACACAGAACAGGGCCCGTAAGGGAGGGGGGTTGGGGCACCGCCACTGTCACACTCAGGGCAGGGCTGATGGGGAGGTTATGGCTCTACCCCGTCACACACAGAATAGGGCCCGTAAGGGAGGGGGGTTGGGGCGCCGCACCCTGTCACACACAGAGCAGGGCTGATCAGGGGGCTGGGGCGCAGCAGCCTGTCACAACAGAGCCGCAGGGCGATCAAGGGTTGGGGAGCTCCCCCCTATCAGGCACAGAGCAGGGCTGATCAGGGGGTTGGGGTGCCTTCCCCTGTCATGAACAGAGCAGGGTGGATAGGGAGGTTGTGGCCCCACCCCCTGTCACACACAGAGCCGCAGGGCGATCAGGGGGTTTGGGCGCTGCCCCCTGTCACGCTGACCCCGGTGCTGGGAGGCATATTACCCTTTTACTATATAGGGTAGAGGCCTGGTGCATGGGTGGGTGCCGGCTGGTTTGCCCTGAAGGGTGTCCTGGATCAGGGTGGGGGTCCCCACTGGGGTGCCTGGCCAGCCTGGGTGAGGGGATGATGGCTGTTTGCAGCTGGTCACACACCCTTCAGGGTGGGGGTCCCCACTGGGGTGCCTGGCCAGTCTGGGTGAGGGGCTGGGGGCTGTTTTCAGGCTGGGGGTAACTGAAGCTCCCAACTGCTCCTTTTTTTTTCTTTTCTTTTTTTATTCTGGGCCAGCTTTAGCTGTGAGGCTTGGCCCCAGCTCTTAGGCCTCCGCTGCTGAAAGTAGCTTTCTGGCCTTTGCTTACAGTGTTGCAATCCTGCTGGCTGAAGCCTGGCGGACTAAAGCAGGTTTCTGGGATTTTGTTTAGCTTCTATATTTGTTACATAGTTGCTTAGAGTTGCAGCTCAGAGGCCTGCAGCGGCAGGTGGGGAACGTTGTAGTCCTCCGTCACTGAAGCAAGCAAGCCTCATGTTAGTTTCAAACTGCCTGGCTGCCGGCCGCCATCTTGGCTGGCAATTAATTTGCATATCGCCCTGATTAGCCAATGGGAAGGGTAGCGGTCGTACGCCAATTACCATGTTTCTCTTTTATTAGATAGGATATATATATATATATATATATATATATATATATATATTCCTGTGAGCTCCTTCTACACACCCTTTATGTTATCAGAGAAGTCCCCCATGCTGCCTAGACTTGACTTCAGAGAGACTCAGGCCATCACTACCAACTCGATAGTCACATTTGAAAGGCATTTGGTTTTGGTGACAGCTTGTTAGAAAGCCACCATGACCTTTAGAGATCTCCACTCCACTTAGTACAATTAGTTAGAAGTTCCTGCCTTAGGCATGAGGTCTCTGCTTGGGGAAATTTGGGGATCTTGTCAGAAAGGGATAAAAGATGATGGGATGCCAGGGTAGGAGAGAAAGGTTGGCATCCATCAATCAGCAGCCTGAGTGAATGACAGGGGTGGATTTCCTTTAGCTTTGTAGTTGTCAGATATTGAGACAAATGACGGTGCCACTGTTGGCATCACCAAAACATATCTTCTGATGCCTCTGGCAATTTACCTCTCCACTGTGTTCCATTTATCGTTTCCAGCCTACATCAGGGATCACTTATTCCTGTTGCAGGGTTGTTTCCAGTGCATAAATACACTAATTGGTCACTGGAACAAAAGAAGAAGTCAATTCCTCCTTTTTTTATTGTCAAGGAAGAACTGTCCAAGGGAACTTTCTGTGTTGATGGTTATAGTCTATAGTAGTCATTAGCCGTCTATGGCCACTGAGCACTGGCCATGTGACTAGTGTGAAGAAGAAACTAAATTTTAAAAGGTGTTTCATTTTAATCTAAAAAGCCATGTGGCTACTGGCTACTGTATTACATAGCATGATCTTATACAATACTTGCTTTTGTGCTGCCTCAGATTATTTTTACAAAAATACACTGAATTCCCTTCCCCTTCCTTCTATTACCACGTCATCAACACACAAGGAAACTTCTAGAACCATTTCTGTCTTTTTTAAAAAAATAGCAATTGTTCTTTTTATTTTTTGATATATTTTATTTTACTTTCCCATCACCATTTATGCCCTCTTCTACCCCTCCTCCCTCAGGAATAACATCTGTTGTCCATGTCCATGAATTCTCTTTCTCTCTCTCTCTCTAAAATATTTTTTTTCTTGATTTCAGAGAAGAAGAGAGAGGGAAAGAGAGAAATAGAAACATCAATGATGAGAGGGAATCATTGATTAGCTGCCTCCTGCACACTGGGGATTGAGCCTGCAACCCCGGCATGTGCCCCAACTGGAATCAAACCATGATCTTCAGTTCATAGTTCAATACTTATCCACTGAGCCATGCAAGATGGGCTCTTCATCTCTTTATTTCTGTCTTTATCATATCACAATATATGTTTGTTTTCCTGCATCCATCATCATGTCCAGCTGTCTCAAATGCTAAAGTATTTCTTTATTCTGACATTGACCCCATGAGATGCAATGTTTTCCATAGCTGCATCTTGTTTTTCTTTCCTCCAAATTTCCTCGGAGCCTTCCCCCACCCCTTCTCTTAACTCTCCATAGGATTCCCAATATTCCTATGCTCAAAACTGGGTGTACAAGATGACCAAAAAGAATGATCCTCAAACACCGTATTACTCATCAGACAGAGAATAATAAAGGGAGTACAAATTGTTCAGATCTATAGAGGGCAGGAGAAAAGAAACTACTGAGGAGAAAAGAAAGTGCCTGGTGAGTACTTGCATCAAGCAATCAATAAATGAGCGCTCACTAAATAGCAGGCCCTTAGCTCAACACTGTATGCACTTTTAAATGTGATTCTTATAATACCACCTTTTCACGAGATTTATTCCTCCTGGCATTTTACTTTTACTGAAACTAATGCTCAGGTTATCCAGGGAGCAAAGGACTGTCCAAAGCTTGAACCAAGGTCTGCCTGCCTCCTCTCATAAACTATGGACACTTTGTAATTCTTCCATTAGTCCCTCAAAATTCTCATGGAATAATGAGTCCTGGGTTCTTCATAGCCTCCCACTCCTCCAGAACTTTACTTTTGGATTGTTAAATTCTAATGCTTTTTTTTTGCCCACCTATAACCTTTTGTATATAATCTCTTTTATTTGTCAGCATAAACTTTTGCTTTTTCCTCTTGGTAGCACAGCCCAGCTCTCTTAAAAGGAAGCGTTGTTGTTCTTGCAGTTTGCATCAAATAACAAATCTTTGGTTGATGCAAAAAAATTAGTCATTAAAACTTGGCCATCTGCTTCTCTAATCTCCTTAAAGTACCATATCAAATTGGCAGACACTATTGAAGTTCTAAGGAAAAAATTTTTAGTGTGAAAAAGTGACATTAAAGGTTTATGTCCTCTTCTGGTGGCCTAATAATATTAATGGCAAAGCATGCAAAGGATTAATAGGTCCTTCCGGCAGAGGCTCAGTTATCGCAATCCTGAGGAATTCTGCAGGCTAAAAATATGAGCCCTATGGTACCTTCATAGACATAAATAATTTGGTTTTTCTTCTCTGTGAAGGAGAGCCTGTCACTCGAAAGGCAATTTTTCTCTTTGATCCTTTGTACTGTAATTTCATGTACTCTTTGTAATGAACACTCCCACATAAAGTGTGTTCTTCTCTCTACCCTTAGCCTTGCAAACCATCTCTCTTTACCAGCCAGTCTACAAAAAGGAACGTACTTCTAAGAGAGTTAGTTTTTTGTTTTTCCTCTTGTGTGTTCAAGATATGTTCAGGAGAATTATATGAAAACTAGAGGCCCAGTGCACAAGTTCTGCACCAGTGGGGTCCCTTGGCCTGACCTGTGGGATCAGGCCAAAACTGGCTCTCCAACATCCCCCAAGGGGTCCTGGATTGCTAGAGGGCACAGGCCAGGCCAAGGGACCCCACTGGTGCACAATCAGGGCCAAGGAGGGATGCGGGAGGTTGGCCAGCCAGGGAGGGACCATAGGTCTGGCCCATCTCCCTCAGTCCCAATTGGCCAGACCCCAGCAGCAAGCTAACCTATCAATCGGAGCATCTGCCCCCTGGTGGACAGGACAGTGCACATCATAGTGAGTGGTTGAGCGGCCTTAGTATATCATTAGCATATTATGCTTTGATTGGTTGAAAGGCCAACTGGTCAACTGGACACTTAGCATATTAGGCTTTTATTATATAGGATATAGGACACAACCCAGGCAATATTTAAATGAAGAAGTTTCATAAGTCAGTGTCTTCAGACCTTAAACTCAATCTCTTGGAGGAATATTAGCAGTCATGTTTTCTGGGAGGCAAATCTGAAAAGGTAGAGTAAGGAGCTGATGATGGGCATACTCAGTTCCTGCTCCCAAATTCACCAATTAGATAAATCCTCTCCTTCCCAGTGAGTGGAATGAATGGAGGTATGGGAACAAACTAGACAAGTCTCTTCCATACATTTCCATCCGGAAAGTGGGCAGCAAATTTACATTCCACTGTGGAAAGATGAGACAAGTGGAGTCAGTGTCCACTGCCCATTGTAGCCACTGTTACAATATTCATTTTACAGATAAGAAAATAAAGACTTCAAAAGTGAATCCAACCTCTACGGTCACACAGATAGAAAGTAAAGACTGAGGCTTTAAACCCAGGCCATCCTGACTCCAGCATCTGTGCTCTTAACGATGCCTGTACTACCTCATGTATTTAAAGGGGACAAGTAAAGGAAGCAATTCTGACTGATTTCCAGACTTGAAAGAATTATGTGTGGGATTTTTTGCAATTATCACTGGGTTAAACACACCATAATTAATAAGCATGTAGAGTAAATATATTCAGGGAAAAAAGATGATATGGAATTCACTCGCATATGCTCAAAGCACTAATATGATTGAAAACAGGCCCTGTTGCTGTTACAAATGTGTGATGCAGTATTTCTTGAATATAAAATGTGGTAGGATACTCTGTTAGAGAATTAATTATAAATGTGGCAGTCTCATTTGCAGAGATTATGGCAAGTCCTCAACATTTCACTTCACGTTCATTGCGTCGAATTGCAAAGTGTAACAACCCATAAGGTATATGTAAGCTGTACTGAAATTCTTTTGGGGGTACTTCTAGGTTTTTGAATTTAGCATCGCCGTAGGTTGTGAAATTTGATCACCTTGGAAATGGTGGTGGTCTGTTTCTGGAAAGAGAGATGATCTTAAAAGGAGGAACAGGTTGCTGCTTCTACACACACACACACACACACACACACACACACACACACACAGAATTTGTTTTCCATAGAGACATTATGCATGGATCATTCCTTCTTCCAACTTTGGGAACCTTTTCTAAAGACACTTTTACTAAACTCATTCATAGCACTATCCAGAGCATACTTTTATCCTTAACCTGGAAGTCACAGGGCATCTCTTTTCTCATGAATCCCTTGAGTGATCCCAGCAATCAAGGAGGTGTACTTCGGCAACTTCTTTCATCTCTTCTCACATGGGAGTCCCATAAGCAATATGAGCAGGGATGATTTTGGCATACAAGTTTGACTAATGGAAAATTCCATCTGAAAAACATTGGGATCATTTGCAGTTTTTCTTTATAGACTCCTAACTATCACAGTTAGGCTGCCTATCTGTTAAGGAGTCACTACTTCAAGTGACTTTGCTGTCATGTGTGTCCATTATTGAAAATCATGCCAGAAGAAGTTGTGTTGGAGCAGTGAAAAAAAAAAAAAGCATAATGATAAAATAGGCACGTGGTCATAATAATGACTTATGCTAGAGGATTAGTTGATAAAGTCCTGTTTTAGTTTCCTAGGGCTGCCACAGAAATTATTACAAATTGGGTGGTCTAAAAGTTTAAAAATTTATTCTCTTACAGCTTTGAAGGCTACAGATCTAAAATCAAGTTGTCAGCAGGGTCTCCACTCTCCCCCATCACCAAAGATTTCCAGCAATAATCCTTCCTTGCCTCTTCCTGGCCCCTGGTGACCCGTGGCAATCCTTGGCATTTTTTGGCTTGCAGCTGCATCATTCCAGGCTCTGCATCCATCATCACCTGTCTCCCTCCCTCACCCTACCCCCTTCTGCCCCCTCGCCCTGGATCTTCTTACAAGGATACCAGTCATCATGTCCAGGGCTCACCACAACCCAGTGTAACTTAAGTCTAATCACATCTGCAAAGACTCTATTTCTAAATAAGGTCACATTCTGAGGTTCAAGAGGAACATCAGTTTTGCAGAGGATACCATTCAACCCAGTACAAATTCTAAATGCAGTAATTATTAAACGAGGCTCCTTGATAACCGCTTGGCTACTCCCCAATGGTAGTCCTCTGCAAAGGAAAACTGCTAAAGCATCCAACTGTCTGAGCAATGGTTCTCAACCTGTGGCTCGCGGCCCCTTTGGGGGTTGAACGACGTTTTCACAGGGGTCGCCTAAGACCATCGGAAAACACATATATAATTACCTATTGTTTTTGTGATTAATCACTATGCTTTAATTATGTTCAATCTGTAACAATGAAATTGGGGGTCACCACAACTTAAGGAACTGTATTAAAGGGTCGTGGCATTAGGAAGGTTGAGAACCACTGCTCTAGAGCCCAATGGAAGGCTTTCTCTGAGTAATGCCTGGAGGAATAAGCCCACATTGAACACTTACTTGCACAAGAATGGCTGAGGTAGGTTGGTATTTGAGACACAAAAGGAGAAAACATCTTGACAAGAAAATTCACTCTCTGGCTTACACTATACAAGGGAAACAGAAGCTTAAAGTCTCTTTGCAAATCTTTTACTAGTAGAAACAGGATCCTAGTGAAACAGCGTCATCTCAAATTCCATAATAAATATATTGTAATGCCCACACTTGCATTTTTCCCCCTCAAATGGTTTTCTCCTACTCTGTTTATAGTTCCTTCCATTGGGTACTCAGCACTGACTGCCTCATATTGAAGATATTTATATCCATTTATTTTTCCCTTTAATCTTACCAGCTAGGTTACCTGCAGCAAGTTATTCATAAATAATAACGGTAATTGTTTCATAGAATTTCTATGTAGTATAATAATCAATAAAATATTATCTTGGTGCTTATGAAAATATTTCCTGTGTTTGAAATCACAATGCATATAACATTATTAAAAACTAGTAGTCCTGTGCATGAATCTGTGCGTCAGTAGGTTGCTGCTGCCCTCCTGTAGCTCTCCGCCCACTTCCCTGCCCTCCTGTAGCTCCTCCAGGCCCCCCCCCCCACCTCTCCATAGCTTGCTGCCCTGCCCCCTCCTGTAGCTCTCCTCAGCCCGCTATACCTCGCTGGCCCACCCTCCTGCTGATTTGTGATCTGGTCCTGAAGTGCTTGGTCGGTAAGCCTCAGGGCATAATGGCTAATTAGCATATCCCTCTCTTATTATATAGGATTAGTAAGCACAAAAATATTATATTGCATTTTAGAGACCTGAATAACTAACTGTTCATAAACATACCTATTTGAGAACATGTAAAGCTGTTTATCAGTATTTTATGTTTGGCAACTATCTAATCAATGTGAACATGTGTTTTCTTCTTTTCTGAGATGTTGCAAGAACTTGAGGTTAAGAGATCGTCTGTCCCTTTAAGACTTGTATAGTGCATTAGGCTTTAGGAGTCATCAAAAAATATCTACTACATGCACAAATAAGTGAGAATTATATCATTGGAAGTGATGTGGAAAATCACCAGGTCATCATTTATTGCAGTGACTCTTAAACGTGGGTATTATCCATGTCTCCATTAAGTCATGCCATGCCTGCCACCTATAAATAGGTGCTCAATAAATATTTGTAGAATTAATGATTTTATTAAAAATGTTTGACATGCTTGTTTATTGCCGAATCCACCTTAGACTTGCTGAGTCCGAAATACTGAAGGAAGAGATGGAGCAAAGACAAATTTTATGTTGTCTTTACAACCCCCAACATTTGAGAATCACTAATTTCAGGCGTTTTCCAAGTCCCTCAGGAACGTTTATAGAACAAAGGATTTCTTATATCTATAAATCTTTCACAAGATGCGTGCTATTATTTAATAACCCAAGTTCACCTTTTTTTTAAAAAAATAAATCTCAGTCCTTCACGCTGCAGCACTACACATGCTGATATTTTTACTTAAAAAAAGTTATGTTCATTTATTCACTCATTCAATTGATAATCATTAAGTAGCTACTATATGCCAGGTGCCTTGGTAGGAACACAGTCATAATAAAGACAAGCTTGAACATTGTCCACATGGAGTGGTGGTGTAGTGGGAAGGAGCATTCCTGCAACAAATATTTACCCAGGTTACTATATATTTTTTTATGGTAATGAATGTTATGAAGAAAAGCCACAAAAGCCCTGGAATTCATAGATAGGAAACTAAATTTAAAGTGGAGATGAACAGACAACGATAATATTCCAGGGATTTGACGATGATTTTGATACCCAAGGAATGAGGAGGGGTCAGCAATAGGAAGAAAGGGAGAAATGTGTTCCAGGTTGAGGGTTAGCAAATTCACGGGTCCTAAAACAGGAAGCATTTAAAAATACTCAAAACATTTAAAAAAGGCCCATGTGACTAAGGGGAAAATTTCCAGAAAGGGGCTGGTAGGAGGTGTGGACGCTGAGCACTGCGTGGGTACCAGATTATGCAGGAGCTTGTAGACCTCGTGATGTGTAGAATTTAGGACAATGTCTCTCTTCTCACATTGATGCACTGAAAATATCCCCAGAACCCTGAGCCAGCCATTTGAAAGCTGAGGTCTAATTATCTCTCCAAAATGATTCATCCCTCTTAATGTCCTGTATTGTTCTCTTTTTTTAAAGGGCCCACTAACTCTGTACATGAAGAAAATGAGAACAGGCCAGGTTAGCTCAAACCACCAGGATATGTGTTCCATAATCCACAAACTATTTTCCAAACATAATTAACTTCAACTATGTTCTTAGGCAAGTTTTAAAATATGCCAATTTCATCAAATGAAAATTTTGTGTGGACGTACATAGTACAGGACAAAAACAGGACAGAAAATGTCCTCATTATCTTGGTAAATAGTATGTATTGTGCATCCATAATATAATGTCTTCCTTAGAGAGGTTTTTTTCATTAAGATAGTATAGCACATTGGAGTTTTGTAAGTACGTTGATGTTTGGGGTATGGTCCAAATGAATAAAATATTCATGTCCAGAGTTAGCACAATCAAAGATGTTCACAGCATCATTCAGTGCTAATTGGGGAAGGGCGGAAGAGCAGACTTCTAATTAGAGGAGGCCTGGTTATGTGTTTGCTGCACGTCCCTCACAGGCCAATAGTCTGGCCCAGATGTTACTTCATCACAGGCAATTATAGACAAGGTAGGAGCACCTCTTTTTAAAATTTTCCACTGTGACTGCTTCCTGCCAACTCTCATTGCAGATTAGGCTGGTTGCAGCCAAACTTGCAAAGACAGGTCATATTATCTTTGGTGCATTTTCATCCTTCCTTTAGAGCAGCGGTTCTCAACCTGTGGGTCGCGACCCTTTTGGCGGCCGAACGACCCTTTCACAGGGGTCGCCTAAGACCATCCTGCATATCAGATATTTACATGACGATTCATAACAGTAGCAACATACAGTTATGAAGTAGCAACGAAAATAATTTTATGGTTGGGTCACAACGTGAGGAACTGTATTTAAAGGGCCAGAAGGTTGAGAACCACTGCTTTAGAGATTTCTCTTGCCCCTTATTTCCCACACTCAGACATCCAGTGCCCTCATGTTATCTTTTATCTACCTTTTCAAAAACAGTATTGCCCATGCCCTACTCTCATCATGGACTACATCTTATTTGTTCTAGCTTCTTTCCTAATGTGATAGTCAATAATTAAGTCTTGTAACCAGAATCAGAGACTCTAGGTACGAGTACAGACAATGGACTTTAACTGTAGAAACCTGAAGTTTTCTTAATTGTGATTTATGGTTATTAGCATATCTAGTATACCTACATAATAGCATTTTGTTGAACCTACATACATGTGAATGTATTTTGTGAGCTGCAAAGTCCTGTGTAGATGTTTTATAGAATATAACATATTCCCAGAATCCCAAGTCAGCTATTTGAAATCTGAGATCTAATTGTGTCTTCTATATGATTTATCTCTCTTACCTGAGTATATGTGGGAATAGATTAAACCAACCTTTGTTCATAAGTTAATTAACTAATGAGTAATCCCCTTGTGTAATACTTGTCTTTGTTTTGTCCTAAAGAGTAACCAAATATCATTGCTTCAGAACTTAGGCGGTACTTGATTAGACTTGAATTCTTTGTCCTACAGAAACATACATTTCTCAGGGTTGGGCCTAATGACCTGCATTGTAACAGTGTCTAGAGATATTGCACACTAACATTTGAAAACTGCTGCCTTCTGGGTAAGTTTTTCAGGCCCAGTGCACACTTTTGGGCTGGTTTGGGTAGGTTAGAGGGCCTTTACCACTAGGGAGGTCTTTCAATGAGGACCTCTTGGTGTAGTAAATTATTTGAGTATGGGTTTTGTGCTAGTTCTTTGATGTGGTTTTGTGTAATGGGTTGGATGACCCTTAAAGGGTGACTAGAGCAGATAATACTGAATGCTCATCCAGTATGAAAGCATGTGCTGAGGGTGGGAACGGCTGGGGAGAGGTCAATGGGGGAAAAAGGAGACATATGTAACACTTTGAACAATAAAGAATTTAAATTAAAAAAAGAGGGCGTTCTGCTTTAAAGTAAGGCTGTGCTGAAAGTGTTATTTGCCTGCAGATCAGTTTTACTATTTTTTAGCTCCTTGGGGACATAATCTTAAAAAATGTAAGCAGTACATTTGATTACAAATATATTTACAAAATATATGATTATAAATGCATAAGCCATATGTATTCATATCACTAGTGGGCCCTTTAAATTAACTTTGACTTTCCTGGGTTGTAAATATTATTGATTTTGAATATTTCTAATTGCTATTGATTTCTGCCCTTAGATAATTGCTTTTTAGTATCAAGAAACTTACTAGTAGCATACCCAAAGTAGTGATGGGCTTCTTTTGATAACTTACATAGAAAAAAAAGACAAGAATCACAATGACTGGATCCCAGGTTCAGCCCAGAGTTGGGTCTCTAGAGATAAGGATGTGGTTGGAGAATCAGAAGATGGTTCAAAATTGACAGCGGCTAGGGATTCCATAATCCTTGCTGGCAAAATTCATTGTCCCTGGGTCATTATGTTGATTCATATTCTCCTCTGGGTTTTGTTGTGTGTTATAGTATTTGATCATTTGCTTTTATTCTGTGTGGTTTCATAGCCTACACTTTTGATATTTCTCTCTGTGGTTCCCTTCTACTCTTAAGAATACAACTAAAGAAATTCATGTCATTTTATCTTATATTTATACTACAGTAAGAGAGAATATAGGTGTATTTTTTGTTTGTTTGTTTGTTGCTAATTGTCAGTGTCCCATTAGAGAGAGTTTCTTTTTCTTTTAAAATGCCATGCCACTTTATCCATTCTGGCCAGATTATAGATTGGCTATGTGAAAGTCATTGTGGCCCAAATTACCTGTGAAAAGAGAGGCAAGATCTCATATTTAGACCTATATTTTTTCAAACCTAGCTGCACATCAAAATTACTTGTTATTACTTGTTAAGGATATAACTTTGGAAACACAGCCAGGTTTGGGAACTATGATATGGTTATTAATATTTAAGTGACCACTTAAGTCTACTTCCTTCATCAAGAGACTTCTGGTAAGGACTATTCCTGGGTCTAATGTATGTGTGATACTAGAGGCCTGGTGCACAAAAATTTGTGCATTCGGCGGGGGGGGGGGGGGGGGTTGGGGGGGGCGGTCCCCTCAGCCCGGCCTGCGCCCTCTCGCAGTCTGGGACCCCTCAGGCGATGTCCACCTGCTGACTTAGGCCCGCTCCCTGGGGGATCGGGCCTAAGCTGGCAGTCAGACATTCCTCTGGCAGCCCAGGAGCCTTTGGGGGATGTCCACTTGCCAGCGGGGACCAGGCCTAAGCTGCAGTCAAACATCCTTAGCGCTGCTGAGGAGGCAGGAGAGGCTCCTGCCATCACTCCTGTGCTGGCAGCCATCAGCCTGGCTTGTGGCTGAGTAGAGCTCCCCCTGTGGGAGTGCACTGACCACCAAGGGGCAGCTCCTGCATTGAGCTTCTGCCCCCTCATGGTCAGTGTGTGTCATAGTGATCAGTCATTCCCAGTCGTTCTGCTCTTAGGGTCAATTTGCATATTACCCTTTTATTATATGCCTGATGAATGGGTGGGGGCTGGCTGGTTTGCCATGAAGGGTGTCCCGGATCAGGGTGGGGGGCCCTGCTGGGGTGCCTGGCCAGCCTGGGTGAGGGGCTGAGGGCTGCTTTCAGGCTGGCCACAGCCCCTTCAGGGTGGGGGTCCCCCCTGAGGTGCTTGGCCAGCCTGGGCGAAGGGCCGTTTTTAGTATGGCCACACCCCCTTCAGGGTGGGGGGGTCCTGCTGGGGTGCCTGGCCTGCCTGGGTGAAGGGCTGATGGCTGTTTGCAGGCTGGCCATGGCCCCCAGCCACCCAAGCTCCCAGTGGAGGCTCGCTGGAAACAGGTATCTGAGATTTTTTTATCTTCTGTAATTGAAATTTTGTTTCCTTTAGCGGAGGCCATAGCTGGCCATGGTAGGCAGGAAGCTTGGCTTTCTCCATTGCCAGGGCAACCAAGCCTCCTGCTTGCTCCAGCTCCATGGCTCTCAGCCATCGTGGTTGGGTTAATTTGCATATAGTCACTCTGATTGGCTGGTGGGTGTGGCTTGGGGGTGTAGCGAAGGTATGGTCAATTTGCAAGCTTCTCTTTTATTAGATTAGATGTTTTTTATGACTTAGTACCTCTGTATGATTGGTTATACTGGCTTCCTGCCTTATCTCTCACCACCTGTCAACCGAAATGTTTTGTAATTCTGTGAGGTCCTTCCTAGCTCAACAACTATCTTTCTATCCATTTAGCTAAATCAGATTATTCATTAAGACACAGTTCAAGCGTAAGCAACTCTTATAACTCTTCCTTAGGGAATGGGTTTGATGGCCACCTCTGCTTTCCTAGAGTACTATGTGTCATACTTTTAGCTCACTACTTGCTGCACTCTACCATTATTGTTTGCATATACACATAAATGTAACATATATTTAACATGTGTGATGTATATGTAATATATATGTAACACATATGCACTATATGTAACTTATGTGTATTGTATATGTAATGTGGCTATATCATCCTAGGTTTCAGGGCAGTAACTCAATTTTTCATTATATTTTCACTGGGACTCATTACTTTATCCTATCACTACCCACACCAGAAACAAAGCTCTTGGTCTACCTGTTATTTCTTTGTCTATTATTCATTTCTTCCCTCTCTGTGCATAGTAAAAAACCTGGGACATAGGAAGGACTAAAAAGGTATTTGCTGAATGGGTATGTAGGCATATATTTATTCAAACACCAGACAAAATCTTAAAACAGTCTTTAAAAATAAATGTTACACAATTCTATAAAATGAATTTATTTCAATTCACTGTCTACTCCTTTAACCTGATATGTTTTGATGCCTTTCAGAGAAAATTTGATGCATTTTTCCATTGCATTATAGAAAAGAAGCTTTAAAAAAAGATATCAAGGCAAAAGGGGTTGTGAGAATTGAACAGTTGAGTCAAATCTTGCACTGTCATTGGAAAGGTGTTCTGAGATCAGCCTGGCATATCTTACCCCAGAAGACTGGTTGCTAACTACTGAAATGCACTTCTCCTGGCCAACGAAGAGGTCTTCACTCTTCAGCTATTGCCACCTGCCACTGGAACTGTGGGGTGAAGTTGTATCTAGGAAACTGCCTAGAAAATTTTGAGGGGTTTTTAACCAGGAAATCACCCATGATATTTTGTCAAGGGATTAGGGTGACATATGACTATAGTCAACTGCTTCTTGGGCACCTCTATTCTGAATTTTGTCAAGCACATTCCCTAAGCACAAATCAGAAATTAATTTCTATCTTTTCCCTAAAAATAAGAATATTTTTATCTCCTTGAGTGATATAAACAGCCATCTAGTCTCCTGCAATTAAAGTCTGATTTTTTTTAAATACTTTTTTATTGATTTCAGAGAGGAAGGGAGAGGGAGAGAGATAGAAACATCAATGATGAGAGAGAATCATTGATTGGCTGCCTCCTGCACACCCCCTACTGAGGACTGAGCCTGCAACCCGGGCATGTGCCCTTGACCAGGAATGGAACCTGGGACCCTTCCGTCTGTAGGCCAATACTCTATCCACTGAGCCAAACCAGCTAGGGCAGAAGTCTGATCTTTATGATGTTCGGCCTTGACTTCTGTATCACTCCTCCACACCCTTTAAAGTGACAGCACGTTCTGTTAATTCTTTTTAGAAAAAATCTATTTCCAAACTTCCTCTCTCAACCCACTGCCACCGATTTAGTTCAGGAGCTCCTCATTTTTCATCACCTGCCTCCTCATGAATCCTGTACTTCTAATCTCTCACCGTTCTGGTCTTTCTGTCTCTACTTGCCCTCAGAAGTACCTCCCTAAAGTATTATAATGATTCTATTATCCAGCTGCCTTAAAAACGTGTTATCCCATTGCCTACAGGGAAAAAAAAATCCTTTAATCACTCCATAAAGACATTTTAGCCCCAGGAGCCTGTTTTGCATGTATTCATAAAATCTTTCTATACTTGAAGAAAAACAACATGATTAGCCTAAAGCTACTGTGAAGTAGTACAATGCGGACACATATACCAACTGAGGATTTAGAGGAAATGAAATAATTCTCTATAGAATTGAATGCTATAATATTGGATTGTTAATTTCAAAGCAGGTATTAGTTCTTGAATTTCTATTGCACTGGTCATTTCCTGCTCCAAGACAGAAAACAGATACAGAAAAAAAGAAACAGCATTTTTACTTTATTTACTTATTTTTCTTTATTATATTTTTACTGAAGTATAATTGACTAATTGGCATACAACATTGTATTTCAGGTGTACAACATAGTGACTCAATATTTGTATGCATTGTGAAATGATCACGGAAGTAATAGACATTTGTCATCATATATACTAGTTACACAATTTTTCTTTTTATTTTGGTGAGGACTTTAAAGATTTGCTCTTGAACAACTTTCAAGTATTCAATATACAGGTGATGTATTATAACGTTGTATACCTGAAACCTATATAATCTTATTTACCAATGACACCCCAATAAATTCAATAAAAAAATTTATGTGGGGGATGGAGGATGCAAACTGGGTGAAGGGAATCACAAAAAACACAGTTTTTATATGCTATCGTGATTTCTCTTGTGTCCATAGAAATTTTTGTTGTCAGTACCATGAAAAATTCACTCTCGTGTTCTATACAGTAGGCGCACACACTTTAAGAAGATGGAGAAATTACAAAGTCTGTGAGGGAACAGCATGCTCTAGGTCAGTGGTTCTCAACCTTCCTAATGCCGTGACCCTTTAATACAGTTCCTCATGTTGTGGTGACCCCCAACCATCAAATTATTTTCGTTGCTATTTCATAACTGTAATTTTGCTACTGTTATGCATCATAATGTAAATATCTGATATGCAGGATGTATTTTCATTGACAAATTGAACATAATTAAAGCATAGTGATTAATCACAAAAACAATATGTAATTATATATGTGTTTTCAGATGGTCTTAGGCGACCCCATGTGAAAGGGTCGTTCAACCCCCAAGGGGGTTGCGACCCACAGGTTGAGAATCGCTCCTGTAGGTGGAAAAGAAAGTGTACCATAAATCAGAATAGTGACTAGTTAAGCTATACAAATGGTAAAAACTTAACACTAGGAAAATAATTCCAGCACATGGTAGGCACAATAATTATATACTTGGCTGAAATAATCAAACTGATAATAAAATTACAAAGATTCATAGGTTGAGGTTCAACCACTGAGCAAAACTGGCCGGGCCTAGCTATCTTTTATTTAAATATTGAGTCAATTTACATTTGTTGCAATTTCTTAAATGTTTAAATTGATTTGTATCATAAAGTTTTGTGCCTTCTCTGTTTCTTTTTTTGTGCATGTATTCCCCCATCTCTTTACATTGTTTCTTTTAAATAATTGATTTTCTTTTTTATTTATTTTCAATTGTTATTACTCCATGTTTCCATATCTATATGCTTTGATTTTACATGATCTATATTTTTAATGATGGACTAAGACACTACCCCTGAAATTCAGAGTCTGAGATTCAAGTAAAGTGGACTTGGCAAATTTCCTTTCCATGAAATCCAGCTTCAGTGATTTATTTTTTTGTTAGGGGTCCCTTTTTTCTTTCACTCTTTGTCCCATTTATCTTTCTGCCAGTTTACATAGATGTATTTTCATAGCTGTTCCTTATAATTTACCCAGTTGTTGATGTTAACTTTCCTTCATATGTTTAAGATCTTTATCCCTGTAAAGAATTAAAGTTGACAAATGTTTCCCAGTTCACCTGTAAATTACAGCATCCCTTACTTTTTCAATCCATTGAGTCTGTTTTATATGTAGGCACAGCTCCAACTGAAGAAAAGTTTCTGTCTACATGTCATATTCCCTACACATATGGGAAGATATATCAAATGAGACATAGAGAAAGAATATTTGTTTCTGAAGTTAATAAACAAAGCATAAACAAATTTACACTCCAAAAAATGTCATTCATCTTAAGTAGTTGAGCTATACATATGCAATTTCCCCTTCTCTATTAATGACTAAGATGTACTATGTTGCTGTTAACTATATAGCAAAAATATTTAGTCTGTTACATTAGAGTCGACCCCACTGAAAAGCCTCTGTTCACAAGGATGCAATTTTATTTTTAAAAAGTTTTAATTGATGTAGTCCCATCTGTTTCATTTTTCTTTTGTTTCCCTTGTTCAAGAAGGTATATCAGAAAAAAAATATTGCTAAGATAAACATCAGAGATTTTACTGCCTATCTTTTCTTCCAGGATATTTATAGTTTCAAGACTAGCATTTAAGTCTTTAATCCATTTTGAGTTTATTCTTATGAATGGTGTAAGAATGTGGTCTAGTTTTATTATTTTTTGGCACACATCTATCCAATTTTACCAACATCATTTATTAAATAGACTTTCTTTTCTCCATTTTATATCTTTACCTTCTTTGTCAAATATTAATGACTGTAAAGGTGTGGGTTTATTTCTGGGCTCTCTATTCTGTTCCATTGATCCATATGTCTGTTTTTATGCCAGGATCCAGTTTTAGATAGAGGTTTTATTTCTTAAATTTTCTACTCTAAAGCAATGCTTTCTCAACACTAAATTACCTCTTTTGTCAACCTTGTCCTCCAATTATCATCGTTCAAATTTCCCAATGCACAGTGGTCTTATCTTCTTACCTTCTAGGTTATGTCACACAAGAGCAATAGTTTTGTGCGTGTATGAGTCTCTGATGAAGCATGGAGCATGACTGGCTGTTCCTTGCACTTCACTGTTGGAAGGAAGGAGACCCAGCTGGTCTTAGACAGCAAGACTAAGGAGAGAACTAAGTTTCATACTGAGAGCAATTAGGAGGACATAGATCTTTAATTATTTCAATGGAGTCTTCATATTCATGCACAGGATTTATTCTGCCTTTTGAATTCCTTATCTGTTAGATTTATTTTTATAATAAGCCTCCATTGATTGGTACTGAGGCCAGATACTCTTGAGACAGGAATATCAGGATACAATTCCAAAGGAAAGTGACTGTGCCTCTTATCAATTTTGGAGACAGATAAGAAAGCTATCGATAAAGGTCTCAGGTGAGTTTAAGTCTAGTTAAAGGACCTTTGACCACTGTCCACTGATACAATTATCTTATCATTCATAGAAAAATGCTTAGCTTATGCCCAAAGCAAAAGCCTTGCTAAGGAAAGCCAAGTTGATCTAACTTTTTACTAATTACCAATATCACCAAACATCATCATGTTGGATGATGGAATTGCATCTCTGTATTTTATTCCTACTGCCCGCCCTGTGATTGTACTAACCGTACATGTGACTACAGAGCTCTACAGGAAGGATTGGTAACCATGGTGATGGGAGGGTGCTTTCTGCAATAACACTACTGTACAAAATAATTTATGCATGAATGTAAAATCGCAGATGTTTTGAACCATATGCAGGCTATATTTAACCACAGTGCAAATGACAAGTTACTTGGGAGTTTGTAATCCAAAAAAGGTGAGTCCCAGTCAGATAATAATCCTTCTTTTCTGTCCTCATTGTCATAGGAGAAGCCTCCTGGGTGCTGGCTCACACCACTTTTGGAATAAAGTTGTAGTGTATGTGCGAGAAAGAGAGAGAGAGGGAGAGGGAGAGGGAGAGGGAGAGAGAGAGAGAGAGAGAGAGAGAGAGAGAGAGAGAGAGAGAGAGAGAGAGAGAGAGGGAGAGATTACACAGGCAGGCACATGCAGTAGACAGGAGAGTATTCAGAAAGAAATGTACAGAGAGGACTACATTGATAATAAGATAATGAAGAGAGAGAAAGCAGGTATTATTAAAAAAACCAAAAACAACTTTCTGCTAACCCTCTTTTTTAGATGGTCTCTATCAAGATTCTTGGTTGTAGAAATATTTAACTTTAGGCATATCACTACTTTTTCAACTTTAATTTAGGAAAATAAAGACTTCTGTTTTAACGTTTAAGCTAAAAATCAGTGTCTTTGGTCATTGAGACTAACTCTTAGACTAGTTATATTTTCAGCTCAGTGAAACCATTTACCTTCACAAGAATCATTTAAATGCTTAACTTGCATTTAGTATAATCTGAAATCCAAGAAAATCTTTAATACATATTTGATATATTGATATCCAAACTTTGCGTTCTTTTTTTGGTCTAAGTTCTCAAAGGGATAAATCCTTAGTTATGGCAAATATTTCACTTAGTTCCCCCACATATACTTTTACCAGAGTTGGCTCCACAAGTTACGTAGTCTTAATAAATAGGTAAGTGCAAATTATTTGTAAAATAATTTGTAAAAATAAATGCTGCTTTTAGAAGAGGCTTTCTAAAAGAAAAAACCTTTAAAAATCACAAATTTAATGTAATGCCTCGTGGAATAGGCCTATTTTCAGCACCACTGGCTTTGAGTCTTCAGGAGCAAAAGAAAGGAATGTGAAACGGAAAGAAAATGTGCACTGTAACACTTCTCATTCTTCGTGGCACTTTGTGCGCAGGTAGTCTGGTTCTCTTTATTCCCAGTCTCCGAATCTTAGTAGAAGGTTGCATTTGCCTCTCTTCCCCCACCTCTTTGGGTCTGTTTTTTTTGTTTGTTTGTTTGTTTTTCCTTTTCAATTTCATTTTAATTAAAAAAAATTGCCTAGCTGATAATTAAGTACATTTCCTCAGCTAGTCACCAGGGAGACTAACCTTAAGCAATTGTTTTCTACCTATCGGAAACACTAATGTACACTTAAACATGAACAGGGAGTCCCAATTTTAGCCGAACTTAAATTTAATAGAAGGGATTCCTCCACAGTTAAAGGGGGCAATTGCCTCTTGGCAATTCAGTTTTGCCTTGACTAGTGATTATGTCTGTCTATCTATCTATCTATCTATCTATCTATCTATCTATCTACCTATCTACCTATCATCTATCAATCTTATAAATCTATCTCTTAGAAAAATATAGAGAACAGTATAAGAAAATATTTAAATCACTCATAATCCCACTACTCAGAACTAACCAATATCTTTAATAATGTGCTTATAGTATATGTATATCTTTTTCTGTTGTATGTATATTGTATATTATATGCATATATTTATATATTTTTACAATGAACACTTTTTACATTACTAATAACACTTTGCAGACATATTAGAGTGAAGGTAATATGCTCCTTTGTGGAGATAGTAATTTAGTTTGCCATTATTTCATTGTTGGCTATTTAAAATATTCCCAATTTTTAGCTATTATCATAATTATATGATCATTATTCCTTTTGGAGGTAAGATAATTATTCTCTGGGGCCAGCATTTCTGGTCTGGTCATTAGTTAGAAAGAATCTACCCTGGCAGAGCTGAGACTTGGGTTAACCTCTCAGCTCCATTCGTAGATACTTGGACAATCTGTAAGGCTGCAAGGCATCCCCGACTTGTTATTTCTCCTACTGGCAAGCTCCAATGATGCAGCGAATCGAGGACAGCAGAGTCACTTACTCTTGGTAAATCCATTCCCCTGTGGCTAGGCGAAGAGGAAGAAATAAAAGAGGAGTGCAAGGGGTGTTCACATTTCAATTCTCCTGGGATTTCAGTCCAGTTTTAGCACTTAACATTTTTATTTGCTTCCTTTGCAGAGTAAATTTCTTCAGGGGGAGAAAATTTTACATAAATAAAATTAATGCTAATCTTATTGCTGTAGCTCTATGACATCTAAGATAGTTTTGCATATTGTAGTAAAAGAAAATACCTAATATGGACTCCCTGTACTGTGGTTGGTCCAGGAAAAAGGAATATACATTTTTAAAATGTTTGTGAGTTAGTCTAATCTTAGCACTAGACTTTTAAATAGAAAATAACTAAGTAGCTGAATTTGTTTAGTGATGAAACTATGTTATAGACCATTAAGTTACAGTTAATTTTTTAGAGAAAGAAACATTTGCTCAGAGTGATTTATGATCTTTCCGGATTATGTGAAAGTTGTAAAAACCTACACGTATCTCTCACCCCAGTTCTTCTGATTGTCTGTTCTATTCCCAAATGCTACACTGGCCCATATTCATGCTAAGGCTGATTTTCAACTGTGCAATGGGTATCAGAGATAAGGTTAGGCTCAGAAATGCATAAGAGTATCTGTTTCTTCAACTTCACAGTATTTATTTTTTACTTATTTTTTTTTAACTTGAAGGTTTAATAGTTTATAGTTTGGGTAATGTTAAAAGGCATACTTGTCAAAATTAGTCCAGTCAAAACAGGACATATAAAACATTCCTTTCTCTGTGGCCTGCTGAATTAATAAGTCTGACTCAAAATGCCCATAACAACAATGTATGACCTGGAGTATGTTGTGAAATTGCACTGTCAGTTTTCTTAAGGCACAATTATATTCAAATGACAGTTATCTCATGTTTATGGTGGTGATTACATAACATAATATTCACAGTAATAGCTCAATAAATATTATCCTTCTTTTCTGTTACGTGGATACCTCTTCCTTTGTACAATCCAAATGCAGCACATCCAACCTATCCAAGTTAGGCATGCAAACCCTTGTCAATTTCTTTCTCTGTTTTGGTGGAAATTAGTGTGGCAGGATTTAAATATATCAATGTGTTGTAAGGATCTCTGGCTTGCCCAGCAAAGTCTTTGAAAGGGCTTGAATGTATAGAATTTCTACAAAGTGCTAGTATGTTTTTGATGAATTCTTCTCCACAAATATTTATAACTATTTATACTTCAGTAGTTTGGAAAACATACTTCAGTAGTTTGGAAAACATTCTTTGAGGAGATTTTGGTTTTAGTAATCCACAATGCCAAAAATTATCCCCTTTTGATAATCTGGATGATTTGGAAGGCAAGGAGTAGTATGTTTTCTTTATTCTAGTTGGGTTGTATTCTCCAAAGTTATTTCAAGGTTAATATCCCACAATTCAGATGCAGAGTAGGTTTCTGCATATTAAACAATTTATACACAAAATGCACATTTCACTCACCACATTTTCGAAAGATTCAAAAACAGAGTTTTTCTGTGTCTTTAGACATTAGAATCTGGCTTTCTAGTATAAGTAAAGTCAGATTTCCAGTACTTGAAGATGTTGAAAAGTTTTTGTGTGTGTGTCTAAATTGATCTGCCTGTGGGTCTAAGATGGGGTTTCCAAAATAGCACAGCTGTTGAATCAAATGTAATAAATTGTTGTGGACATTTTATCAGCAATCCTTCCTAGGAGTGATTGTTAATATGATATCATCCCTGCCCAGGTTTCGGGGCTTGAAATAAGATAATGGTGGCAGGTAAGATAAATTTAATATATCAAAAAGGCTGAAAACATTTTGAGAAACAATACATATTTCAGTGAAAATTGATTTTAATTTCACTTTTTTTTTTAGCCAGCGTGGAAATATTCATCTTTCTCAGCAAGAATAATTCAATCAAAGTCAAGAACAAGCACAAACATTTCAGTAAACAAGTGGTAAACTGACATTCTTCTTTTTCTGTAATGGAAGCTAACAGGAAGGGTCAGCAGCCGGCAAATAGCTCAACTAAAAGTCATTTTTATTTATTAAAATTTAAATAATGTGGAGTTATCTAGGTAGTCTTACATTAAAAAACTATACCGGCCGAAACCGGTTTGGCTCAGTGGATAGAGCGTCGGCCTGCGGACTGAAAGGTCCCAGGTTCGATTCCGGTCAGGGGCATGTACTTGGGTTGCGGGCACATCCCCAGTGGGAGATGTGCAGGAGGCAGCTGATCGATGTTTCTCTCTTATCGATGTTTCTAACTCTCTATCCCTCTTCCTTCCTCTCTGTAAAAAATCAATAAAATATATTTAAAAAAAAAAAAAAAACTATACCGGATGAAGTCCTAAAAATGGGAATTCTTAAAGAAATGTCATATCTTAGCTCATGTAAAAATCTATAGAAAGGCCTTTCCTTCTTAGTGATTTGTATTGGGAAATTACTTTGGGGGAAAAATCAAACTATTTGTTGAATAATTCAAAACATGTTTTCTATATATTTACATCTCTGTGGAGAGTTGAAGTTCTCATCAGCTCTCATCTAAAGTATTACAAGCACCTCCTAAATAGTCTCCTCTCACCTACTTCTCCCTTTGCAAATCCATCCTCTGTGATATTTGCAGTGTAGACCATCCAACAAGCAAAAGGGAATGTGTCACTCTCCTGTTTTAAACTTTTTCTCTGAGTGTTTATCATTTCTAGGAGGAAACCCAAGTTTCTTATGACAGTGTTCTTCCGCTTCATGGTTCTGATATCACCCTCCTCTTTAACCTCATTATTTACCAAGCTCTTTTGGGATCAGCAGTGTTTCTACAATACCCAGGACTCAGGCATATAGAGTCAGCCTGAATCCTGCACCAATCATGTTAGCTCCAGCTCATGTTCCCCATCTCTTGTCCCCCACCCTGTATAATTTTTATCTTGATAAACTAACTCTGACCTCAGTTGTTACTTCTAATATTTTTCCATACGCAATCACTTGCACCACCAGGCTGCTTAATGTTCTGTTACACTCTGTGTAAAACTCTGAACTGCTACACTACACTACCCTTTTGTGTTGTTGTAATAAATTGGCCTCTCACCATAATGCAGATTCTATAAATAAAACAAAAGAGTTTACTAGTACTTATCCTGTTTCACTGAGCACTTCGATTTTTGCTTAGCATATGATTGATGCTAATCTAACACATAGATCTTAAACAGAAATAACCTAAAATTCTGCAGAAGGGGGTGCTTCACATTTAAGTGACATCATTGGAGAAATACATATGTGAGACTAGAGCAGTGGTCGGCAAACTCAATGATTGAAATTTCTTTTGAGAGCCAAATTTTTTAAACTTAAACTATATAGGTAGGTACATTGTTATTCACTTAATTAGGGTCCTCCTAAGCTGGCCTTTGCTAAAAATGTCCTCAATCTGACTGAGGTACCTTCGCTGAGGTCAACCCCTTCCAACTCTCCCATCCACACTTGTCTTGACTGGCTCACTCAGCTCCTGCATGAATCCCCCCATGCCTCCCCAATGCTGTGTATCCCGTGCCCGCCTACGCCACATCTCCTGTTGCCCGACCGACCGACACCCCCCGCTTCTGAACTACTTCTTCAAAATAGACTCGCCCAGGCCGAAAACTGACTTCTGCTCATGGGCCATGAAGTTTCAATCGCACTGTACTTGCGTGCCCACATGTGGTATTTTGTGGAAGAGCCACACTCAAGGGGCCAAAGAGCCTCATGTGGCTCGCGAGCCGCGGTTTGCCGACCACTGGACTAGAGGATAAGAAAGCATTCTTCAAAACGTGGTCAACTTTTTCTGCTATTTGGAAGTAAGAACTCAGGCTTATCAGATCTACCTGCCTGTGGTTTCTTATAGATATTTAGAATATAGGATAAAAAAATGCCTCCAGCCACAGATGACAGAGGATGGTTTCCAAAGCCTAAAAGGGCTGTGGAACTTTATGACCCAGCAGCCAGATGTAAAAAAGAGTTCCTTCTTCCTTTCCCTTTGTTGGCCCCCATGAGGAATACGGGATGAACTGTCTCTGTCCTTAGGTAGTCAGGATTTTTCCAAATGTTTTACTGGCGCAGCCATTGATGATTGTTGGCAGACCAACATTATGTGATGATTCATCTCAACATAAAATCTTCAGAGCTTCAGCTGCAACTAGCCTTCCTAAGGGGTTATTTAGAATGCGGGGCTCATTCTGTTTCGAGAAAACACCATTACCTAATTTAGTTTGGTTGATAAGGACTCAAGTTATTCTGCTTATTGATCTCTTGTCTCTTGATAAGAATTTGTTAGGAGGAGTTGCTGAATGTCTGGGCATTTAATGGGATTTTCTTCAGACAGGTGTTCTCTTCAACTCATAAGAGGGTGAGAAGGATGATGAAAAGGAGAGCTGAGGGAAAGGAGGGTTTTAGAAGGAGCTTAAAGGCAAACAGATTGAACTTTGATTGTTTAGGATAGAATGACAGAAAGAATAATGGGTGAATCTCATTCTATTTGGTTGGCAATTTATTGGAGTGCAGGATTTTCAAGCTGATTCTGGCTTTCAACTATGTGAAACAAAGGAGGAGAAACTTGCCATGATTGGTGCTTAGAGATCTGCTATGATTTAAGGCCTGAGATCTGCGTACCCTGAGAAATTTCTACCAGAAATAGATGAAATGCTAACTCAATATGAGGTTTTGGCTCATCACATTGAAAATAATTCCCCTAGCACTTTATAAAATTACTTGGCACATTTTGGCTGCTAACTAAGGAAAGGAATTGCTATTGGTCCAGAAATCTGGTTCACATAAGAATCTGAATGTCCTATTGGAATAATTTTCTTCCTGGGCCGATAACCTTGGAAAGAGAGATCATGAACCATTCAAGCAAATTTGAACCTAATAGTCTGGGTAATAGGAATCCATATGGTAGAAAAGCCATTGGATGCTCTTTATGGCTAATATTGCCAAGGTTCAGGGATCAAATATAAGTCAGGTTGCTGATAATAACTTCTTCAGTCAGATTTTCAGTCTATACAGTATTTAAAAGAAAATGTCTAGCCCTAGCTGGTTTGTCTCAGTGGATAGAGTGCCAGCCTGTGGACTGAAGGGTCCCAGGTTCAATTCCTGTCAAGGGTATGTACCTTGGTTGCAGGCTCCTCCGCGGCCCGGGCCCTGGTCAGGGCTCGTGTAGGAGCCAACAATCGATGTGTTTTTATCATATTGATATTTCTCTCTGTCTTTCCCTCTATCTAAAAATCAATGGAAACATATGCTCAGGTGAGGATTTAAAATAAAAAGAAAATAATGTCTAAAAAAGGGCTCCATATGTATAGTATGTACATGCAGACACAAACATATCAACATGTACAATGATCTGCAGGGGCTATTGTCCTTCATTTTATATGTATAGAATCTAAAATTTAGAATTATTAAGGAAATTATAATGCAGAACTAAGATTTAAATTTATGTTTGTCAATTTCAAAACTTACAGTCTTCCCACTGTGTATAGTTGGGGTTCCTAAATGTTGCTTGTTTGACTGTATCAGAATCATGTGGGAACCTTTTTAAAAAACTCAGCTTATTCAAAACAATCCTTTGCCTTAGTCAAGATTCTTATTTAGTAGGTCTTAGATGAAGGCTCACTCGCTATTGAGGCAAACAGATTGAACTTTGATTATTGAGTTAGCATTTCACCATATCTCAGGGAATACTATGGATTTGCATCCAGGTTTGGGTACTCCAATATCACCTCACCTGATAGAGACAAGGAACATAGTATAGGAAGGGAGATGTGCAACATCATGATTCTATCACACAACTCAGTCAGTTGACACTCTGCTAAGCTAAATAGGGACTTGCTCTCTAGTTAGCAAAAGCCTTGACACCCAGTGAATTAATCCAAAAAAGGCACCAGCCCTATGCCATTGGCTTACTCAAGAAGTGCAATAGTGAGGTGGGAAGAACACGGACAGTCATTAGAAACAATGATTCAAATTCTGACTCTGCTTGTGCAAATTGTTAAAGGAAAAAAAAAAAAAAACACCTCACACTAGTTTCTGAATCTTTATTAGTGTCATCCTTAAAAAGGGAGTAGTTCATTGTATTGATTTTCTATGTTTGTCAAAACAGAGTACTATAGTCCAGGTGGTTAAAACAACATATTGTCTCAACTCTGGAGTCTAGAAGTCCAAGATCAAAGGGTAAATAGGGTTGATTTCTTCTGAAGTATCTCTTCTTGACCTGTGGGTGGCTATTCTTCCAGTGTCTTCACGTGGTCTTCCCTCTGTGTATATCTGTGTCCTCATCTCTTTTTCATAAGATCACCAGGTATATTGGATTAGATTCTACCCTAACTACCTAATTTTAATTTAAATACTCTTTTTAAAACCCTGTCTCTAAATACAGCCACATTCTGAGGTACTGGAGGTTAGCAATTTAAAATATGAAATTTGGAGAGATACTTTTCAGACCAAAACATCCATATTCAACTTAAGAGTGTGTGTGTGTGTGTGTGTGTGTGTTTTGTTTTGTTTTGTTTTTAAGAACTAATTAAATAGCACAGGTTAACATGACTTGTAAGCCAAAGTCATTATGCAGAAGTTATATTTTATTAACAGTTTAAAATTATCTGTTGGATTATTATGTTATTTCAAATTACTCACACTGGTAGAACACAATTATAAAATTGATGTTATCTTTGCTTTATGTTAAATTATCCTCTTTTATAAAAACATACCAGAGGCTCAGTTCATGGAATTGTGCACCAGTGGGGTCCCTCAGCCTGGCCCGTGCCCTCTCCCAATCCCAAACCCTTTGGAGAATGTCAGAGAGTTGGTTTTGGCCAGATCCCTGCAGAGGCACGCCTGCTCATTCCAGCCCTGCTGCCTCTGCACTTGGTAGTGATGCTGTGAAGGTGGGAGAGGCTCGCCCTGCTGCAGCTGTGCTCACCACCCCTGAGCCAGGCATTGAGTGCCCATTGGTCAGCTGAGTGGCTCTCCTGCTGTGGGAGTGTACTGACCACTAGGAGGAAGCTTCTGCATCGAGCATCTGCCCCCTGATGGTCAGTATGCATCATAGTGACCAAACGGTTGACTGGTCAAATGGTTGACTGGTCGAACGATCAATCAGTCGCTTAGGGTTTTATATATATAGACTAGAGGCCCATTGCATGAAGAGATTCGTGCAATCGGCCTTCCTTCCCCTGGCTGCAGGCACCGGTTTTCCTCCGGCACCCAGAACCCAGGCTTTTGGTCCAGCCGCAGCGAGGCTTGGCAGCCACAGCAGAGAAGCCAAGCCTCTTCAGTCTTCAGTCTTCAGTCTTCAGTCTTCACTCTTGCCCGAGCCTTCAGTCTTCACTCTGTGCCTGCGTATGCAAATTAACCACCATCTTTGTTGGGTTAATTTGCATAGTCTCTCTGATTGGCTTGTGGGAGTAGCTGAGCGACACCAATTTGCATGTTTCTCTTTTATTAGTGTAGATTATGTATGCAATTTTTGTGTCTAATATTAAGATTAGTTAGCAACAAAAAAAATAGCTGGGCAGAGTAGACTAGCAGGAATAGATAATTTGATGTGTTAGCCTAAATTAGAATACACGCACATACACACACATGCACACATACAAATTTCTCTAAATAATTTACCTCATTTAGTTTGCTAAGCAAATAGAGGCAAATATTTCTAACAGCTATTTTAAAAGTACAAGTGCTAAACTGAAAGAAAAAAATTCTAAAAGCTTTATTGAGTGTTTATTTTATAACAGACACTAGAGGCCTGGCGCACAAAATTAGTGCCCTGGCGGGGGGTGGTCTCTCAGCCCAGCCTGCACCCTCTCGCAGTCCAGGACCCCTCAGGGGATGTCCGCCTGCCGGCTTCGACCCTTTCCCATGGAAATCCTCTCAACAGTCCAGGATCCCTCACTCCTTACCTCCTGCCAGCTCATTGCTCCTTACCACTCGGCTTGTCGCTCCTTAGCGCTGCCATGGAGGCAGGAGAGGCTCCCGCCCCCTCTACGCTCACCAGCCATGAGCCCTATCTTTCTGTGCAGTTTTCTGTGGGCCAACTGCTCTCTTCCTTCTCATTTAGGGCGAGCAGCATGTGAGGGCAGAGCGTGCTGTCATGGAACATAGAGGGCTGCCTGGAGCTGAGGGGAGTGGTAGGGCCCATGGGGTGAGAGGTGGACTCAGAGGATGCTATCTCACCCAACTGTGAGGCAGCCTTCATCGGCCTGACCCCACCCAGGCAGGCACCAAGCAGGGTGTCCGCCTCTCCATTCTCCATCCTTCTATCTGTGACAACTGTCACCCTTGCCAGGCCTCCCCCAAAGTGAGTTCAGCTCAATCCCTGAATGTAAAAGGGCACGGGGTGGGGGGGTGAGGACTCCTTTCCAGTGCCCCCTGATTCCCAGCGACAGGACCTGGCCTCAGGGCAGTGGCCACAGCTGCAGAACATAGATCTGTTTCAAAAAAAGTTGAGAATGCAGACTTTCGTATGAGCCCCTATTCCAAAAGGTGGCAGTTTATTCACATGTGGCAAAGACATCTTCAGGAGTAACCTAAGTGGGTAAAGTCAGGGACAAACCGGGCCATTTCCTCACCCAATCTCTCTGAGGCGCATGGACAGAACCAAGTCTCAACTCTTCACAGAACACTTCTGGGTTTTTTTTAAGGCTAAAGGACAGTAGTCTGTCTCTATTCTTATTCTTCGGGATTTTTTCATCGTTGGATAAAAGGATACATCCATTGGGGCAATCCTCTCGAGATACAATATTCCAGTTGCACCCATGTGACGACGACAGTGCCCCTCAGAGGGAGGGAGCCAACAGATGGGGAGCAGGGAATTCTGAAAACCAAAGCAAAGGTTCTGAACACGGAAGAAGTCCTTGGTGTTCTGCTGAAAAACTTGGACTCCTTCCTCTGCCATCACACAACTGTCACACGCCAGGCAGTCACTCAGAAATATCTTTGCATTGGCCAACTTATGGAATTCTCCCTTCTCTCCGTTCTCCTGACATAGACTGCCTACATTCTCTTGGTCATTGTTTTTTTTTTTTTCCAAAACATTATAAAGTTTATATGAATATAACATACAAAGATGCAGACTCTTTTGTAGGAACAGGAAGGAAGGGGTGGTTAAGTAAGGCACACGAAACTGCAGCAAACACCAGCTGTAGGGAGGGCCAAGGGGGAGAGGAGTTTGGTACTGGGGCCGAGGCCCTAGAGCCGTTGCAGGGGAAGTAGGGATGCCCTCTGAGTGCCATGTTCTGAGGCTGAACTAATTGGTCAAGCTGAGGCAGAGGTGGGTGGCCATATCAGCCATCTTTGGTGCTCTTTACCCTTTCCCACCACAGCTCTGTTAAAACCCCAGAGCCCTGGATTCCAAAGGCCCATCCAGAGCAGAGGCCCTGGAAGGGGGGAGAGGAAGTGAGTAAGGCAAGTTTGAAGCCGATATGCCTGTGTGTTGAGGGATGGTTGGAGACAGTGGTGAGAAGTAGCAGGGGACAGGCTCTCATACATACCCTTCTGTGGGGGCCACAGGTGAAGGAGGCCAGGGGAGTAGGGTAGGGATGGGGCACCATGGCCCCAGCCTCTTAGGCATCTGTCTGTCCTCTGTAGTGTACATGGAGGAAAGGAGCTGCCTCTGAGAAGGGGCCAGGCCAGGCCAGGTGACCATCTTGAGTTCTGGCTGTGGTGATGGTCCTCACCCTGAGATGCCTTCTAACTGGTGATGGACCCAGGCCTGACTTTCGCCACCGCCGCCTCCATCTGGACCCAGGTGTTCGGTCATTCATCTGGTTGTGATGGCCCTAGGCTATTATTAGTATAGATTATTGTCATAAGCATTTAACATATATAAGTACAGTATCTCAAGAAATCCTAGCCAAATTCTGTGGGTACTTCTTTTCTACCAAGTTTAAACTGAAAAAAAAGGGAAAAGAAAATAAGTCAAAGAACTATGTTCCTCTCACATAATTAATAAGTAATAGAGCTTGAATTCAAATTTAGTTTTGCCTGATTCTTGAGACTAATTTTTATCAACTTGACATCCTGTCATTTGGGAATTAAATCAAGCATTGCTGTATATCAAATGAGCTCCAGTGAGAAAGCTGGCTCTCAAGTGGCTAAGATAATGCAGTCGTGTGTTCGCTGGTTTTCTCCAGGTCTGCTCCAGAAATGTAATGCATGGGACCAAAGCACGTGATGAAAACTCAGAGTCCAGGCCTGCTATTCTAAGCATGATTATATAAACAGCTTATAAATTTCTATTTCACATGTATTTGCTCTTCAAAACAAAAAAGTAATACACTTGTGGAACACAAAGATCTCTCTCTCTCTCTCTCTCTCTCTCTCTCTCTCTCTCTCTCTCTCACACACACACACACACACACACTGTGCATTCTAGTTTTAAATAATATTGAAAACAATATTGAAAGATACATAATAATGTTGAAACATTTTGAGGAGACTTAGTTATATACTGACCTTAGATACCAGTCATGTTCAAGGATTTGAATTTCAACTCTTAGTACATTTTTATTTGGGGATTTTATTTCACCAGATAATTTTCCCTCATTTTAGATGAGTGACACTAAGGTAAGGAAAACAAGTTTTATTTTGATTCAAACATTATTCAGAGGGTTTCTTAAGAACAGAGCCTAATTCATTGAACAATTGCAAGTAAAAACAAGAAATACACTGTGTTCTGAGCTCTTCTGCCTTTGGTAACTGGCTTATGTCATAAAGTTTTATTTCATGTGAATGTTCTCATTGCCTCAAGTGTATTCTTTCTCTTATACATACATTATTTTTGCTGCTCTTTTTTAAAAATGTGTTTCTAGTTCAGCTTTCTTTCTTTTCTTGGTTTTTGCCTTAAGATTTTTAAACTGAATTTGATTCTAGTTAATAATGACTAAGATCTTGAACGCTTCCTATGTGGCAGACAAGGAAGAGAAGAATAGCTCTCCACACATGGGCTTGTCCACAGAGTAATAAACAACTCCTGTGACCCAATGGGATTTTAGCGGCTCAAGCTTTATGAAAGTGCAAACCCCATTCTTTGAACTTCCTGATCACTTCCTAAAAAGACATCTACTGAAATAGAACTCCTGTTTTCAAGGTGGATGTGCCTGCATGTCATTTATATAACTCTTTATGGGATCTTGAATGAGACCTCTTAGTGAATTTTTGGTTGTGTGTTTTCTCTCATTACTAAGTTTAATGTCGAAGTGATCATTGCTTCTTAACTAAAACCGTGAAACTGATGTCAGACTTCTGACCCTCCAGAATGACAAGGGAATAAGCTTGTGTTGTTTTAAGTTACAAGGTTTGTAGAAGTTTGTCATAACAGCAACAGAAAACTGATATATTGCTTATAAAGAGGCTTACGTCGGAGTCTCCCACCCTCCACCCTTAGATATTCCGAGTAATTTTGCAATACTGTCCAACCCTGACTATAGGTCGGCAAGCACTTAGCCAGGTAACTTCAGAGAAGAAAGACACAGGCACAGAAAAACAGAGGCAGAGAGACAGAGTGAGATGGGGAGAGAGAGGGAGAGATTTTCAGTGAATTTTAGACACATTCTCCATGGAAATCAATTTGTGCTGAAGCTGTTTATATGTTTGGCATTCAGTCTGTCGCATTTTTCTTTCTCTTCTTTAGAATTTGTTTTCATTTCTTTTTTTTACCCCCTTAGGTCTAGAAAATGTTTCTTTAGCTGTTTATGAAGCACAAATCTTGAGAAATCTGCTGTTCTTTAGCAAGAAGATGTGATTTGTGAACAGATTTAAAATGTGTGAAAGACTAGCAGTGAGAATTGTGAGATGTTGAGCTTGCAAGAAATGGATTGCCTCCTGGACCTTCCCCAGGGGGATTGGCACAGGACTAACACCTATCCATGTACTAGTCATTTTAAGTAAAAGTAAAGCTTTACTTTGGTATTAACTGCATCTCCTTGCTTTTTGGAGAAACTGGTAATCTGAAAAGTACAAAGAAAAGTTTATATCTGATATGTATGTACTAATCTTACTATATTATGAATACTATTATTATGTGTCTTAATGACTTTTCAATGAAAGATATTTTACATAATATTTTTTCTGATCATAGCTATAGTATCTTTCCCTCAGGAGCTCATAATGGATATGGACCAGAATATACAAGGTATTTAATATCCGGTTGGGCCTGACCAGTGTGGCTCAGTGGTGGAACATTTGCCTATGAACCAGGAGGCCAAGGTTCAGTACCCAGTCAGGGCGCATGCCTGAGTTGTAGGCTCAATCTCCAGTGTGGGGCATGCAAGACACAGCCGATAAATGATTCTCTCTCATCATTAATGTTTCTGTCTCTCGCTCCCTCTTCCTTCCTCTCTGAAATCAATAAACACAGATTAAAGAAATAATCAGTTGTCATTAAAACAAAATTATGATCATGAACTGTATTCAAGAATCACTAGGGATACACCATTATTCCTAATGACACTAAAAATAAGTTTAATCAGTAACTTCAGTTATAGACTCAAGAATTCAAGTGGAATTCAGAGATAGAACTTGAATGATATTAACCAGCCATATATTATCGCTACACATTGTAATGTACAATTTTTACCTATGAAATCACTGATAGAGCTTGAAATCAATCTTTTTTTAATAGTTCATGTATAAACATAATTTGGATAATAATAGAATCTCTTATTTACAAATAACTAGTACCTGGAATAATCTGGATAGAAATTTAGAAGAAAAAGTTATGCATGATACTTAAATTTAAGACACTAGTGTTCATGGGCAAATAATGTGAGGATCCATACATTCTGTTACTTCTGGTAATGTGCTTGGAATCAAGGCTGATGGTAGAAGCTTATGTATTTGCAGAAAAGAGGATGCAGAAAGTTGCTATGTATTTTCCCCAGCACCTACCAGAAGATGAAGTTGATGGAATGGTTGTAGCTTGGATTTGACATATTCTCCTATTGTAACATTTATGAAAATGGAAACAGTGAGCAAGGTGAAGCCAAGCCACTTCTTTTCCAAATGCTATCCGGTAACCTAGAGATGCGCACTCACTGTGGTGACATCACCATATTCAGGAAATGAATGTCCTCTCCAGCCTGGTGGATGTGATCACTGTCAAGCTGTCTTCCTGTCTTAAATCCAGGGTTGTGTTTCCTGGAAAACTGCCTGGTAAAAACCCTGTCCAGAATTTTAACACAGACTCTTGATTTTGACTGAAGCCATTTATATAATGTGATAGTATTGTCATTGATTTTTAATGTCAACATGTTTAATGCCCCTGGTGCCTAGCATGGGGCTAGTCTCCAGGGTGGAGATGAGTAAATGAGTATTTAGATTGATCTTGTTAGGAAGTGTGTCATTAGGAATAAGTAAGATTTATGCATGTGAAGTAGAAAATAATGATGCAAAACAAAAAGTCTCCACAGGAGTAACCTTACTTCCTTTCTCCTCTGTTTAGGAATCTCTCTCTCTCTCTCTCTCTCTCTCTCTCTCTCTCTCTCTCTCTCTCTCTCTCTCTCTCTCTCTCCAATATAGATCTTACTTATTTTGTTTAATCTCCCCCCCTTTGCTTTTTCCATTTTTAGGTTCTTTGCATATGTTTTCCCTCTGGTTGAATTTTTTTTCCTACTCTTTGCCAATTCAGCTTAAGCATCACTTGTTTAGTAAATTCTTTCATGATCTCTCGCCTCCCCATCTATTTTTTCTTAAAGTATGTAACCCTTTACTGTAGCTCACATTTAAGTTTGCTAGGTTTGTGGAATTTCTAAAAAAATTATGGCTATTTCTTTCACAAGATTATAAACTCTATAAAAGTAGAGACTGAGTGTACTTCATTTCCATTTAATTCCAATTACTTGGCTACAGGTAGATAAATCATAAATATAGGAGGAATGATTGAAGCCCCATAGTGTTATGGGAAGTCTGAAAGTGGAATGGAGCATGAGATGGCCCAGGAGGATGGAGAGAATATACCTAAATAAAACAAGAGTTTGGTTTTTTAGGCTTTAGAAAAGACACATATGGAGAGATTATCAAAGTGGTGAGGCAGCGTATGAAGTATTTAATCACATAGGCTTTGGAGTCAGAAAGGCTGAGTTTGAATTTCAGCCAAGCCAGTTGCTGTTAAGTCCTGGGCACTTTATATTCCTTCTTGAAGATTTGGTTTCTTTGCCTTTGTAATAGATATGGTAATGATCTGCTTTATGAGTTGCTATAGATCAATAGTGTCCGAGTTTTAATCATTTGCATCCTATCTATGATTTTTCAGTATCTGTATTTTACCAGTATTCATTATTATTTCTTTAATTTTTCTTTTCTGCTCTCTCTTTTATAAAATTAGTCTCATTCTGAATTAGAATATCTGTAAAATTATGGTTTTGTTCTGATAGCTATAGTTTTTATAATATATCTTAAACAGACTTTTATCTATTTAAAATGTTCATAATGTATCTGTGCACTACCCATAATTACCTTGTGTGCCAGCAGCAATATAGAAAAGGCTAGAAAAGTAGGGAATGCAGAAAAAATAGGCACATCCAATCACTCTACCCACCCAGAATCAAGTCTTTTTTGAAAACGTGCCCTTCTCTGAGCAAAGTCAAAGGTGAAATACTCATACAAGAAAACACAAATGTTGGTTGTTTGACTTAAATAGAATTTTCAAAGAGAATATTATCCTATCTAATAAAAGAGAAACATGGTAATGGATGTACGACCGCTACCCTTCCCATTGGCTAATCAGTGAGATATGCAAATTAACTGCCTGCCAAGATGGCGGCTGGCAGCCAGGCAGCTTGAAACTAACATGAGGCTTGCTTGCTTCAGTGACGGAGGACTCCAACGTTCCCCGCCTGCCTTGCTGGCCTCTGAGCCTGCATTTAAAGAAACATTGTAACAAATATAGAAGCTAAACAAAACCTCAGAAACCTGCTTTCAGCGAGCCGGGATCTCAGAGCTAGAGTTGATACAGAGTTTCGATTATAGAACCAAAACAAACCAGATACCTGCTATCAGGAGGGGAGGCCTAAGAGCTGGAGCCTCAGAGCTAAAGCTAGACCAGAATAAAAAAGAAAAAAGAAAAAAAGGAGTGGTTGGGAGCTTCCGTCACCCGCCAGCCTGAAAACAGCCCTCAGCCCCTCACCCAGACTGGCCAGGCACCCCAGTGGGGACCCCCACCCTGAAGGGTGTGTGACCAGATGCAAACAGCCATCATCCCCTCACCCAGGCTGGCCAGGCACCCCAGTGGGGACGCCCACCCTGATCCAGGACACCCTTCAGGGAAAACCAGCCGGCCTGCACCCGTGCACCAGGCCTCTATCCTATATAGTAAAAGGGTAATATGCCTCCTAGCACCGGGATCAGCGGAGCCACTAGGCCTCCCAGCACTGGGATCAGCATGACAGGGGGCAGTGCCCAAACCCCCTGATTGCCCTGCGGCTCTGTGTGTGACAGGGGTGGGACCACAACCTCCCTATCCACCCTGCTCTGTTCGTGAGAGGGGAAGGTGCCCCAACCCCCTGATCAGCCCTGCTCTGTGCGTGATAGGGGGGAGCTCCCCAAACCTCTGATTGCCCTGCGGCTCTGTGTGTGACAGGTTGCGGTGCCCCAACCTCCTGATTGGCCCTGCTCTGTGTGTGACAGGGTAGAGCCATAACCTCCCCATCGGCCCTGCCCTGAGTTTGACAGTGGCGGCGCCCAAACCCCATGATTGGCCCTGCTCTGTGGGTGATAGAGGGCGATGCCCTAACTTCCCTCGACGGGCCCTGCTCTGTGTGTGACGGGGTAAAGCCATAACCTTCCCATCAGCCCTGCCCTGAGTGTGACAGGGTGCGGCACCCCAACCCCCTGATCGGCCCTGTTCTGTGTGTGACAGGGGTAGCTCCCCAACCCCCTGATTGACCCTGCTCTGTGCGTGACAGGGTACGGATCCCCAACCCCCCTGATGGGCCCTGCTCTGTGCGTGACAGGGGGTGGCGCCGCAACCTCCCCATCGACCCTGCTTGAGTGTGACAGGGGGCGATGCCCCAACCCCCCAATCAGCCCTACCCTGAGCATGACTGGGGGTGGCATCACAACCTCCCGATCCTCCCTGCTCTGTGCATTATAGGAACGGCACCCCAACTCCCCAGTCGGCCCTGCTCTGAGCCCGACCAGGGGCTGCACCTAGGGATTGGGCCTGCCCTCTGCCACCCAGGAGCAGGCCTAAGCCAGTAGGTCATTATCTCCTGAGGGGTCCCAGACTGCGAGAGGGCACAGGCTGGGCTGAGGGACCCCCCCTTCCCCCCGAGTGCACAAATTTTTGTGCACCGGGCCTCTAGTATATAAGTTATAATATTTTTAAAGGAAGGGCCTGTTTGCGATGTTCCATCTTACATTTAGTCATGAGCTTGTATTTTTTCCACCTTGGTCATTATCTACTACCATTCTCACTACTCCTAGCTATTCTGTATGAAAGAATGAAGGACTTTATCTCCATAAACATTAGATAGGTATTAGAATTGCTACTAATTTACATGGAGAAAGTTAGCGCAGTGAGGTTAACATAGCTCGTGCTGCTTTATTACTCTTAGGATGGGTGACAACTAACTTAATACTATTTTGTGGCTCTTTTCTTTAGTTGCCCTAAAGCCCAGAGTCTAGTCACTGAAATGTGCATATATGATGTGTGTGTGTTTGTACGTGCGTGTGTGTGTGTGTGTGTAGAATTAGATTAGTGCTGTTATCAATGGGTTAAACACAGTAAATACATTACTTTAATCAGGACCTTTCTGAGGTATTAATAGACTACCATTCATGCACCTGTTCAGGGAATCATTATGGGGAGCTTTGTTTTCAGTCTGGTGATTTGCAGTATAAAAATAGAGAGAATGCTGACCTGATGACTTCTGTTTTGCATCATCTAATCTTTAAGTATCTTGGTATAAATTCTTGAGACTCCAGCAGTAGCAGATTGACTATTATGAATGCAGTATTCTGACAAGACCAGGATAGTTTGCACCAATGTTATCACATCATATTGTTTAGAGGTGTGAACTATCCTTTTTTTAAAAAAAATCCTCACTCTAGGATATGTTTTATTTTTTAATTGATTTTAGAGAGAGAAGAAGGGAGAGAGAGAGAGAAATATCCCATACACACCCTGACCATGGGAGTGAACCTGCATCCTGGGTGTGTGCCCTGACCGGGAATTCAACCTGTGACCCTTTGGTACACAGGACTATGCTCCAGTCAACTGACCCTCATGGGCCAAGGCTGAAATGTGAATTATCTTTAATTCAAGGTGTCCAGCATTCCTTTTACTGATCCCATCTCCAGGAAATCAAGGTTGAGGGTGGAGAATTAGAGTCATACCAGAAATAATACTAAAAGTTTATAATCAAAAATGTGTGAGAAGATTTTACATAAACCTAATACTTAAGTGCAGCTAGTCAGACCACCGGACTGCACAACAATTGAGTAGCTTATGCCCTACACAATGGTGCTTTCCTAAAATGTAAATTAGACCTGCAACCCAGGAGTCCTAGCCCTGGACTACAGTCAGTCGGGATTCTGGAGGAGTCCCTTCCTCCCTCTCCCCCTCTTCCCCTCTCCCCCTCTCCCCCTCTCCCCCTCTCCCCCTCTCCCCCTCTCCCCCTCTCCCCCTCTCCCCCTCTCCCCCTCTCCCCCTCTCCCCCTCTCCCTCTCTCCCTCTCTCCCTCCCTCTCTTTCTCTTTCTTTAGAAATCACCTGTTCTCAAAGAGTCTCCTTTTATAATTTTCACAAAGTCACAGTACAACCTACCAGTAGATATGAAATCAAAAGTTCAAAAACAAGAGAGTAAACAGTTTGAGGTCACTCGTGGTGGCTAGAACATCATTCATAAGCTTCAACATGCTTTTAGGTGCTTTTTGACACATGTTATGGCATGAGGGAGCTTAGCTGAAATTACTAAAAAGGAGTAGCATGCAAAAGGATTTAACACCAGTTGAATATACCGCATAGTGTTGGGGGCTATTAATTCTCTGGATACCTTTTCAGAAACAAAGCTCTATTTTGGAAAGTAACGGGTGACTGGTCTAAATTTATAGCAGTGCCTGAAACTTTATTTGCATCAGCCTGAATAAAAGTCAACAATCACATTACTTTGAAGGACAAAATTATATCATTAGTGTAAATTCTCATGTCTATCTCTGAGAATATCCTGTAGACATATATACAGCTGTGGAAGAATTAATAATATGAACAGTGTTTTGATTCGCTGTTAACAAATATGATGACTTTTAAGATAAGGATTTTTTTAATTATGCAGATGGGAAATTTTGAAGTTTGTATCTTACAAAGCAACACAACTATATTCACACTTTTCAGTTTTGTTATAGACTACATTTTCAGGGATGTAATATAAACTCACATTTTTGCTCATAATACCTCTGTGATAATAAAGAAGGTATAGTGCTTTTCTGCCTTCTTTTTGCTCCCCAATTGTAAGTCAGAAAGACAGATAATTATAAGGTGAAGATAAACTACTTTTTGTCCCTTAATCTCCCTTTTCCTTCTCTTTTTCTGTTTCTCTTATTATCCACCCCCCCCCCCCCCAGCTCTGCACTTTTTATGTTTCCTGAATGAGGTCAGTCAACACAGAACAAATACTCATGCTGGGGCACTTGCCGTGTCTGCCACCGTATTTTACACAGGAGTTTCTCTTGAGTGGGCATCTTTCTCCTATTCTGTAATGAAAGGATATTGAAGCTTAGCGGTAACAGCTTTTAAATTTCATATGCCCTTTCTGCATTCATGTCTACCCTGAGAAGAGTAAAATAAATGAGACTCAACAGGGGAAAAAAAGGTCAAGCTTACAGAGCTCTAAGGACTCAGAAGAGAGAAATTTACTATTGTTCTTTTGAGAGTAACACTATCTTTTTGTTTTCTATTCAGTTCACGTCATCTTAATCTTCAAAGTCCTGTGCTTTACTTTGATGGAGTGAGTTGGTAGAGCAGGAACATATTAAATCTATGGTAGATGGTGTAGTTCTGAATATATATACATTATGTAGAGCACTTGTATCTGATTCCAGGAAGAGAGGCCCACTTTCTATTTCAGTGTCTGAGATCTCTGATCACATTGAATTGAGTTTCGGTTATCCTTTATGGAATGAAGTTATTTTAAAAGTGCCATTGTGGTGGGAGAATAAAGGCATTTACCCAGAAGCAATAAGAGCAAATGGTGTGCCTTCTCCAATCCCTGATGGGCTTTCTATGTCACTTCTGAGAAATCTCTCAATAACTCAGGTGGGAAGTAGTAGAGAATAACTCATAGCCTTGTAATTCAAGAGAGGTGTCAGTTATAGTCCTGGTTGTGCCATTAGGGAAGATAGTCTAGGTTCATATAAAATGATGAAGGTGTATATATATACATTGACAGACAATGATCACCTGGATGACAGATGCCATGGCCAAATCAGCCTACAATCCAGCAAGGTACTCTTATGTCCTTGGGCAAAACCCTTTATTTCTCTTGCCTTCATTTTCCTCATCTGTAAACAATTGGAACCGGTGATTTGAAAACATATTGGTACATGAGAATTTGTTTAATAATTTGTATATAAAATCTATATGAAACTCCTAATATGAAACAATTAAAAAGCTGAGGGTCCTCATTTCAGAGGAGACCCAAACTCTCAGTACTCACCCCTTCTTCTTTCTATTCTAAGACACTAGCTGCCTGGGGCTACTTCATGCAGCACATTTTAAACACCACGCTTCTCAGAATCTTTATGTGACCCCCTTGCATTTTCAGAATCCTATTAGCTTATTGGTAAAATAAGAGAATCTATACTTGTACTTGGCACCTTTACAATAATCCATTGATATGGATTGATTTCATCCAAGAAAATATGATAGCTATGAAGTAGCGTGAGTACTTGGAAATTTTGTGTTTTGTTGTTGTTTTTTAATTAAATCCTTGCAATATAAAATTTAACTTTTATGGACTCCCATATTTTTGAGGCACATGCTCATGTGGTATTCGTTCCACCAGAATTCAGGGATGCCATAGATGTGTGAGTGCCTGAGTATGGCATCCAGACACACTGCTAATATAACTTTTAAAAACTAAAGTTTTAAAATGCTCCAAAAATGCCAATGTTTATTAAATGATTGGGCATTGTTCAGTAAGTAAACTGGAAGTGGGGTATTAAGGTGGGACGAATTTAATTGGACTAATCTGGATATCAACAATCCTCTGCTGTGACTCAGGCATAGGGGAATTTGTCAGCTAAGGCTAGTGGGGTGGTGGTGAAGTGAAAAATATTATCAAGCTAGAACCAAAGCCATTTGTTGCACATCAGAGGAACATATTTTGTTTGCTCATTTAATGGAAATCTCTAGAGTCAGAGGAATATCCATGAAATGTGCTGGAAATTTAAAAGTCACTTATGTGCTCTGTTAGAAAAGTCTATATTTTGTTTCAATATGATTCAAAGTGACTATGTTTCTTTAAATTGGAGTAATGGACAGGCACCTCAAAATTTATTACCTAATTGTCTTTTGGATGATAGTTGACTCTTATTTTCTTGAGGTACAATATTGTAAATTAGAACTTCTTTCCTGGAACATTAATGCATACCATAAAAACCCCACAATCAGCCGAAACCGGTTTGGCTCAGTGGATAGAGCGTCAGCCTGCGGACTGAAAGGTCTCAGGTTCGATTCCGGTCAAGGGCATGTACCTGGGTTGCGGGCACATCCCCAGTAGGAGGTGTGCAAGAGGCGGCTGATCGATGTTTCTCTCTCATCGATGTTTCTAACTCTCTATCTCTCTCCCTTCCTCTCTGTAAAAAATCAATAAAATATATTAAAAACAACAAAAAACAACCCACAATCCATCAAAATACATGAAAATTGAATATGCAGTTTTATTAACATCTATTATATAAGTAAAAAATAAGACTACTCAAGCATCATTATAAATATTTTTTTTGAATGGGTTATTTATTTATTTATTTAGGCGGGACTAACAAAGCTTTTTAAAACATAAGACTAAGCACATTTGTTGAATAATTTCCTGAGTAACTAAGGTGTCCATTTGCTGTAAGTATATTTGAATTGTATCCAAAATTAATCTAATTTTTCTTGAAAATTTTATTATTTCAGCATGTATGTATGGCCCAGAAAATACTGGGACAGTAAATTTTGCTGAAGTGTCTACATTTTTTTCCTCTCTTTAATCATCCCTTATACTTCCATTCCAGTAAAGACAGTTGAATTACAACTCACCCTTCACTATCAGTTAATTTGGTGCAGAGATGTTTGTAGTTTGTAGGCACATGTACATGCATTTGGTTCATCAGTGGCATCATGAGTTTAATTGTGAATCCCAAAATACATACCCATGTTCTAACCCCTGGTATCTGTGAATGTGATCTTATTAGGGAAAGGGACTCTACAGAAATACTGAGGTAAAGGCTTTGTGATGAGATCATCCTAGATTAATAGGTGGGCCCTAAATTCATTGGCCAATGTCATAAGAAGAGGAGAAATAGGTCTTGTGAAGACACACATGGAGATTTGAGTTATCCTGCCATAAGTCACAGAATGCCTGGAACCACCAGAAGGTAGGAGAGGCAAGGAAGGGTCCACTCATTATACCTGCAGAGGAACTGCACCTGCTGCCACTTCCATGTGGACTTCTGGTCTCCAGAACTACGAGAGAGTAAATTTCTGTTACTTGAAGCCACTAAATCAGTGGTAATTTGTTATGGCAGTCTAGAAAACTAGTACAAATGGAAAGAGCCTTCTTATTTATAATTAAATAAGCTGTAAATATGTTTTTGAGTCAAGCTTTTAAGCAGGGGTCATTTGTAATTAGTTCCAGGAAGAGACTAGAAAACCTTTGTGTAGGGAGCCGAATACAGAATCTGGGGAGAATACCTTAAATACTGTATCTAAATTAGGTATATTTAATGCCTCCATATGGCTAATGACCCAGTAGTGTAAAAGACCTCATCTGAACTAAAATATTTTATGAAAATAATAACAGTGTGTAGACATGAAATAAAACCCATTAATATTGAAAGTAGTATTGTCATTGATAGAGTCCAGAGTCAGTAATAATAGAGGTAACCATTCTAGTATTAAGCATTTTCATTATAATGGTGATGGTAGAAGTGATTATGGAGGCAGTGTTAATGGGTATAATTCATTGAGATTGGGAGTAGTCATTTAATCTTACTAGTCTAAATTTTCTGCTCTAAAATGTAAGGAAGGGAGGTAAAGCTTTAACGGCTCACTTATTTTCTTGGGAGTGTGACTCTTTAGGGAAAACCAGGCATTAGTGTACGTGAAAAAGGCAGATCAAGATTACTTTGGAAGTCCAAGGTAATCAATAATAATAAAAGCATAATATGCTAATTAGACTGGATGTCCTTCTGGATGACCTTCTGGATGAAGCCAGGGATGTAAGGGAAGCCCAGGTCCCAGTCCTAGGGAAGCCAGTGCTGGCAGCTGAGGGAAGGAAGTCCTACTCTTGCACGAATTTCGTGCATCGAGCCTCTAGTGAAAATATAACACCCAGTCATTTCTGAACTATCAACAACCAGGCTATCAATGTATCTTTCATTCTGGGAAGTTTCAAATCAAAACTTGAATTACCTGGTCAAAGTAACAGACAACAGGGCTATTTTTTTCTGAGAATTATCCAAGAAAAGAAAATATAGATTACTAGAGGCCCGGTACACAGATTCATGCACAGATGGGCCCCCCGCAGCCTGACTGGCAATTGAGGCCTATCGGGGAACAGGCTGTCCAGGTGAAGGGGCTGCAGGAGTTTTATTGGGGGTGGGGAGGGGCCATGGGATATTGGCCAGCCACGGGAGGATGGCTGTGGGAGTGCACTGACCACCAGGGGACCACCCCTGCATTGAGCATCTGCCTTCTGGTGGTCAGTGCACATTATAGCAACTGGTTGACCAGTCATTTTGGTTGTTCTGGTCATTCGGCCATAATGGTTGCTTAGGCTTTTATATATACTAGTATAGATGGACAGAACCTTCATCTGAGGAATGTTCTATCTGGGAACTACACTACAGAGGGAATTCGTATGACATTTTTCCACTGGAATGATATTGAAATTAGGACTTGTATTCTAGCAATTGGAGTCAATTGAACTCAAATATAATATATATGTCCAGTGTTTGCCACAATTACACATTTATTTATAAATTATTATTTTTTTATTGTTTAAAGTATTACATATGTCTCCCTTTTTCCCCATCGACCCCTCCCTGGCCACCCCCACCCCTCAGGACAGGCACCTACTGCCCCAATGTCCATGTCCATTGGTTCTACTACACAATTATAAATTTTTAAAATTATATAAAAATGCCCCAAATTTATAAATGGGTAGAGATGTTTTATGCAGAGCAGTTGTATACCAATGTATACATGCTATCTTTATAGCATATGTGTGAAGTTATAAGGACTTGAATGTGTGATTTTGAGGAGAAGCAGGGTATTTTGATCCTTGTTCATTCATCTGATTCCTTGAAGTTGAAAAGGTTAGGATCTTTTTTTTTTATTTTGACTTCTCTTCACCTCTCAAATAGACATATTAAGGGCAGCCAGTGATAAAAAATGACAGAAAAGTGTAAATAGTTGATTTCTATTTGGGAGAGAAAATTCTAGTCAGTCACAGTACTTGCATTGGTAAAATGGTTCAGGTTCAAATTATGAAGATAAGGAGCTTTGTTGGAGAGAAACTAAGATGGCGGCATAGATAAACACCGGGAAATTGCTGCCTCCCACAACAATTGAAAAATACGTCAAAAACACAAAACGGACATCATCCAGAACTACAGAAAGGATGGCTGAGTGTAAATTCTACAACTAGAAGGAAAGAAAAGCACACTGAGAGCCAGAGGAGCTGAGGAAGTAAAGTGCAGAGGTAGGGGGCTCGCGCACGCGGAAAAGGGCTGGCACCTGAGGACGCGGCTGTCTTTTTGAATCCGGAGGGAGTCACAAGCTCCCGACGGCTCTGAACTCCGGTTCCGGGAAGTCTCTGGGGACCCAGGACTCATACGGGGAGAAACTGGACTGTTTGGCAGCGGGCGAACTTGAGGGCGGCTTTCCCTCAGAGGTGCTTGCAGCCATTACCGGGACACTGAGACTCGCGACTCCTTAGGGCAGGGCTGAGGCTCCGCCATAGCTGCTTGCTCTGCCCTTTGATTCCTTGAGACCCCACCCCACCCAGGCTGCTGCAGAGGCTTTTGCATATGAAAGCCCCGGCCCTTTGTAACCTGTAATTACCTAACTGCAGCCTGGCCAGACAGACCCAGAACTTCCAAGAGAAGGCCCAAGGCCCCACAGTGACTTGCATTGCTTCACAGCTGAGCCTCATCAGGGCCAAAAAAGGAAGGGGAATCTGCAGTTCTCTTCGTAGTTCCTGCTGTGTAACCTCAGGCAGAGGCTAAATTAGCACCTCCTTAGATCCAAGAGCCACTCTACCCAGTGGTCATAGGGGGACTATCCAGATCACAACTCCTCAGATCCAGAAGGGACACATTCAGGGTGCAGACTCAGTGAGCACCAAAGCCCCACTGAAGCAAGTCTTGCCCCAGAAGGGTGTCTCCAGCACAGAAGTTTTCCCACTGCAGACACAGCTGATTCTCACTGCCAATTGGCCTGGAGGTCAATTCCTCCCAGTGATGCTACAACAACCAAGGCATAGCTACCTCAGGTAACTGGGGAGGCTGAGCCACTGGGCCCTACAGGACACCTAGCACACAAAGCCACTCTATCAACACAGGGAAGCAGCCAAAATGCGGAGACAAAGAAACAGGTCACAAATGGCAGAAATGGAGGAAAGCAAATGACTGGATATAGAGCTCAAGGCCACTTTTATAAGGTTTGTCAAGAATTTTATGGAAACCGCCGATAAATTTAATGAGTCCCTCAATAAGTATAGTGAGACCCTGGAGGACATGAAAAAGGACCAACTAGAAGTTAAGCATACACTGACTGAAATAAAGAATAATTTACAGAGATCCAACAGCAGACAAGAGGATCCCAAGAATCAAGTCAAAGATTTGAAATACAAAGAAACAAAAAATACCCAACCGAAAAAGAAAAAGAAAAGAGATTCCAAAAATATGAAGATAGTGTAAGGAGCCTCTGGGACAACTTCAAGCATACCAACATCAGAATTATAGGGGTACCAGAAGAAGAGAGAGGGCAAGATATTGAAAACCTATTTGAAGAAATAATGACAGAAAACTTCCCCTACCTGGTGAAAGAAATAGACTTACAAGTCCAGGAAGTGCAGAGAACCCCAAACAAAAGGAATCCAAAAAGGACCACACCAAGACACATCATAATTAAAATGCCAAGAGCAAAAGACAAAGAGAGAATCTTAAAGGCAGCAAGAGAAAGAAACACAGTTACCTACAAGGGAGTACCCATACGACTGTCAGCTGATTTCTCAACAGAAACCATGCAGGCCAGAAGAGAGTGGCAAGAAATATTCAAAGTGATGAATAGCATGAACCTGCAACCAAGATTACTTTATCCAGCAAAGCTATCATTCAGAATAGAAGGTCAGATAAAGAGCTTCATGGATAAGAAAAAGCTAAAGGAGTTCATCACCACCAAACCAGCATTATATGAAATGCTGAAAGGTATTCTTTAAGAAGAGAAAGAAGAAAAAGGAACTCTTACCATTTGCCACAGCATGGATGGAACTGGAGAGTGGATAAATACCACATGATCCCACTCATTTGTGGAATATAATGAACAACATAAACTGATGAACAAGGACTGATCCAGAGATGAAGAGGCATTGATTGGACTGTCGGGCTTTGTAGGGAGGGGAGGGGAGGGTGGGGGTAAGGGGGAAAGATCAACCAAAGGACTTACATGCAGGCATATAGGCCTAACCAATGGACACAGACAAGGGGGGGGGGGGTTGAAGGCATGAGCGGGGGGGGGTGTAGAGGGTAAAGTGGGGACAAGGACACATATGTAATATCTTAATCAATAAAAAATATATTAAAAAAATAAGGAGCTTTGTTATGGGTGTTGTTTTAAACATAGCATGAACAATCTCTTTATTTTTATCTTTAACCTATGGGTTTATTTTAATATACATTTCTCCTCAGTGGTATGTAGTCTGCAGTAAGATGGTGGTGGTGGTAATGGTGGTAATAATAGTTGTAAAATAATAATAAAAGTAAAATTAGTATTTCCCAGTTCCTGGGTAAAGCAGGATATTTAATGAAGTAGATGCTACTGTTATCCCTACTTTACAGATGAGGTCACTTCCTCAAGTTTATATAATAAAATGATATTAACTATAAGGATAGAAACTTCATTTTATTATTTAAAAGCCAATTCCCAGGAGTTCAGAAATAGAATCATATATGTAAAACATATTGATTGTTAAGAGTGACAACAAAATCCAATGGGAAATGTAGATATTTTTAACAAATTATGCTGGACCGACTAAATGTTTATAAAGGAAAGAATTAGCAACCTCAATCTCTATCCCATTTCATATATAGATATTAATTTTAAATGAAACATAGATCTAAACATATAAGTTAAACCACAAAACTTCTAGAAGACAACCCAAGAGATAATCTTTGGGTAACTATCAGAAAGCCAAATATTTTGTAGTCAGGACATAAAAAGCATAATCAAAAAAGGAAATAATGATAAGTTTGACTTTATCAAAATTGAAATTTTCTGCTTAGCAAAATTTAGCATTGAAAACTAGGCAAATCACAGATTGGAAAACATATTTTAATACACATTTCTATAACAGATTATATCCAGCATAAATATATTTTTTAAAACAGATGCAAGTCAATAGTTAAAAAAATACAACCAAATTTAAAAATAACGAGGTTAAAAACTTGACTAAACATTGCATGAAAGATGATATACAGATTGTCATTAAGCTCATGAAAATATGCTCTGCATCATTAGTCATTAGAGAAATACTAATTAAAAACACAATGGACACAATGAAATGTCATTCTACACTCAGCAAATGAGGTCAAAACACAACAAAACAACAGCATTAGCAATATCAAATTGTGGCAAGAATGTGGAAAACTTGTAAGGCTTATAAACTGCAAAGAAAATGAAAAATATATACCAACTTTGGTAACTGTTCGGCAATGTCTTATAAAAGTCATCATACATCTATCCCAGCAGTTCTCAGAGTATGATCTGAAGACCCTGAATACATAGTGTATGATTTTATTATGTGAAGTCCAATATCAGGCAAAACTAATCGATGAGGATAGAAATCAGAGTGGTTGCCTTTGCATTAGGGATGGCTTGCTTTCCAAGGTACAAGAGGGGACTTTCTGGCGTTCATCTCAGATAAAAGAAAAAGTATATTGAATCAGTTAACTATTATGGGCTTTTGTCAACTCTGTATGTGGTGCTCCTTTGTAAGACAGATAACTTGGAATTGTGCTATTTTTAACATAGGATATCTATCTCTATCTCTATCTCTATCTCTATCTCTATCTCTATCTCTATCTCTATCATCTATATCTATGTACATATATTTAAGTCCTTAATAATGAAAATGTCTTTCATTCAGGCTAATAGAATGAAAACAAGCATGATCCTTGACCTCAAAGAATTTACATCATTCTGGAAAAAAATAGCAATCATTAAATAACAACATGGAGGGAAAGATTATGAAGGGAAAAAACAAAGAAAACAAATAGTTCCTGGGAGGGTGCAGACCTCACCCAGAGAATGAACAAAGTAAAAGATGTCCTTCTGTCTTTCTTAGTTAGCATGAGTTGCTGATGACCGGTGTAATCCGGGTGGGCTTGAGAGCCCGCCTCTAACTGTTTGCACTATTTTCACATTGAAAAGCATTTACTGCTTATTTGATATTTTTTTTTTTCAATGAGCGATGTCATTGGAAGTGCGCAGAAGAGAGCTGTCAGTCTTTTTTGTCTGGTGTTTGTGCTAATTCTTAACACTTTCACCTAACATACTTCCTCAGTTTCACACCTAGCCTGCCCTCAGTTTCTGCAAGACAACACAGCACCTTCACACACGGGCAAAGCTGCTGCTTTCCCCTCTTTTACAAATAGTTTATCCGTCTTCCTTGCCATTTATTTCTTCTCCCTGAATACTCCTTCTAAGACATCCAACGGAAACTGAGTGATGAATGGAGAGGTAGAGACAATCCCAGATTCAGAGTCACTGGCTTGCTTTAATTTTTCTGGACTCCTCCACCGTAAAGAGTAAGTGCATCAAATTTAAACTCACAAAAATCCCAGAACTGAAGTAGCTATAGATTCCATATTAGGTAGCATTGATTGACTGTACACTATACATAAATGAGGTAGTGCTCGCCTTAAAAGTGTCTATTAAGGTTCTCATTGGATCCCAGAACAATGCTATTTACCATGTCTTTACTGTCATCTTTGTTTTCTAAAGAAGGACACAGACTTATGGACTAGTGGTAACTTTTCCTAGGCTTCAGTACTAATCAGTAGCAGAGTAGGATTTAGTCCTGAGTCTCTGAGTTTGGAAAAAAAGGCTCTGAAGACATAAAATTCTAGAGCCCACTGCTTCCTTATCCAAGTTAGCAGTCTCATTTGCACGTTGATTAGTTGAATCAAGAAGTTTAAATATGAAGTCTCCTGATCAAGATGAATGCAGAGTTAAAACTAGAACTCAGCTCTGACTTTTCAGTGTACTTATGACTAAGGTCTCTTTGGAGGTTTAGAGAAGTTCTTACGCCTCATCTATTCTCTTGAGAATCATTTTCCCAATGTGTGCAAAACTGCTACAAAAAAGAACAACTGATGTTCTAGGATTTAGCTTGTGAATTCATTTTTATCTAATCAAGAATAGGGCTATTTATGTAAATCTCTGTAAAAGCAAATATTTACAAAAAGCAGAAGCTCTATTTTGCCTTTTCTGTTTTATGTGTGCAGTGTTGGAAAAACTATTCAATCACTTCATCCTCAGTTTTCCCTTTCTGGAAAAACAATGAGCCTGGACTGTGTGGTTCAGTGGTTGAGTGTTGACCTATGGACTGGGAGGTCACAGCTCAATTCCTGGTTGGGGCACTTGCCTGGGTTGCGGGCTACATCCCCAGTGTGGGGCGTACAGGCGGTGGCCAATCAATGATTCTCTCTCATTCTCTCTCTCTCTCTCTCTCTCTCTCTCTCTCTCTCTCTCTCTCTCTCTCTCTCTTCCTCTCTGAAATCAATAAAAAATGTAGTTTTAAAAAATGAGTAAAACCTACCTCATGGGATATTATGAGATCCTAGGAAAATGTAGTGCATCGTAGAAGTTAGTTACCTTTAAATGATCTTTCCCTTCCAAACAGTTTATTTCTACGTAATACATATTAAGGGAATATCTCAGAAGCTTCTGGAATCATTCTCATATATTTTGTTTTTCATCAGATTTTTTTAAACCTACATTTCAGGCTTTTTCGCAGTTAAAAGCCATTTGTTTGAACTTCACTGAGATTGGAAACCAGCAGTTTACATTTTTGGGAATATTACTCAATAAATAGGAAACGCCATACATTGTTGGAACCCTTCTGATGCTGTCTGTAAAACTGAGTTACATATTTTGTGCTCAACGTCCCTGTAGGAAAGGGAGCTGAGTATACTCTGGCAAAAGTACTTACATGGCCACCGCTCCAGGGGCAAAGTACACTTGTGTGGCTTAAAGTGTGAGGCACATGTGTTGTTTAAAAAAATAAATGTGTGTGAGATTTTTATTTCATTTGCTATAATGGAAGGATGCAGAGTGAGTGCTTTAACAGAAGTTTGGGTCATGGCAGCATTTTACCACCTCCACCCCTAATGCAGCGGTTCTCAACCTGTGGTCGCGACCCCTTTGGTGGTCGAAAGACCCTTTCACAGGGTCACCTAAGACCATCCTGCATATCAGATATTTACATTATGATTCATAATAGTAGCAACATTACAGTTATGAAGTAGCTACGAAAATAATTTTATGGTTGGATCACAACATGAGGAACTGTATTTAAAGGCCCAGAAGGTTGAGAACCACTGCCCTAATGTCTTTGATGTTAAACTAAGCAAAAGGAGCTAAAGAAAGAATTCTTGTTGGATAATCAGAAACTGCTTATTATTGTTTAGCTTCCAGCCTCTAAAATATTCTGGTGCATCGATGCAAAAAGTTGCAAAAACAATCTATGCATTTCACTTGGCCTACTTGCTATTATACATTTGAGATGGAAGTCTTTGAGGATATAGCTGGTCTCAAAAGAAAGGAGTTTATTAAATAATGATCTGTGCTTGTTGGTGCCTTTTACTAATCTCATGATTTATTTCAGAACATGTCTATTTCTTATGTAGAATCTTGGTAAAAGTAAAGACTTATAAAAGTCCAAGGAAGAATTTGTGTTCTGCTTTTAATATTTTATCTGTCTAGGGTTGAGCAAGATCATTGAAGTTGAGGCCAATGAAGTGATTTATGTTCTTTTCCTTGACAACTTTGTGAATCAAATATTTACATAAAGCATGTAGATAGCTTTGCCATTTTAAAACATTATGCTTCATTTCAAACGTGCTAGGCTACCAGAATTTTGATACTAGACACAATGTATTCAACATTTGCTATGCATCCTTTAATGTTTTATTTGTGTGTTATCTGATTTTATTCTAAGTACTAAGCTTTGGAGGAAATACTGCAGGCTCAATTTTACAGATGGAGAATCTTAGTCTAAGCCAGGGGTCCTCAAACTTTTTAAACAGGGGGCCAGTTCACTGCCCCTCAAACCGTTGGAGGGTCGGACTATAGTTTAAAAAAAAAAAACTATGAACAAATTCCTATGCACACTGCACATATCTTATTTTGAAGTAAAATAACAAAATGGGAACAAATACAATATTTGTATTTGCATGTGGCCCGCGGGCCGTAGTTTGAGGACCCCTGGAAGCGTTCTGATTTAAGCAATGCACCTGAGGTCATTAGCTAGTTTTTAGGAGAACTGGAATTCAAATCGAGATCCATCTCACCACAAAAACGTCACATGTTTGTGTTTCCTATCTTTGTCTTAGGAGTGCTCATACAATGCCAAGCACTTAGATGGTACTCAATCAAGCTTGATTTGCCTGTTATACTTAATTTTAATGTTGTGTGAGACTCTTACTTCTGTTGTTACATTCTTCGTTTCACACAACATATATCCATATTCTCTCTCCTTGTGTCTTAGTTTCCTTTCTCTATTCTACATCTCTGAACTTCTATATATCACATGACTATTGAATTAAATTATTGTAAGTATGAAACAAAATGATGTTTGTTAAAGGCTTAGCATGGGGCTCAACATAAAGAGAATGCTCAATAAATGCTAGAAACCTTCTTCTTCTCTCTCTCCCTTTCTTGGGTTGAATCCAAGCCCTTTTTGTGCAGCCCTGCTGCTCTGATGGCCTGACTCAGCCATGGTGATGCCACGGTAAAGGAGGCATGAGAATGAGTGCTTAGAATAACTCCTCCCTCCCTTACATACACAGGACCTTCACGTTTCTTTCCACTATTTTTTTCCCTTTTTTTCTTTATTGATTAAGGTATTACATATGTGTCCTTATCCCCCCATTGCCCACCCCCCCTGAACTCCCTGGTATCTGTGACCACTGGTTAGGCTTATATGCATGCATACAAGTCCTTTGGTTGATCTCCCCCCCTTACCTCCATCCTCCCCTACCTTCCCTCCAAGGTTTGATGGTCTAATCAATGCTTTTCTGTCTCTGGATCTGTTTTTGTTCATCAGTTTATGTTGTTCAGTATATTCTACAAATGAATGAGATCATGTGATATTTACCTTCCCACTATTGATGGTCTCTTTGTTTCTGTTATCTGCACAGCAAGAAAAGTAGATGAAAATGGAAAGATTGAGAACCAGCGCAGAAATTCCCTAATGATGCCAACCACATGTGCTGGTTGATTCATTGGCAAAAATAACCTTTTTCTACTATAGTTAACTTTTGGTGGTAGCTCCTGGCGCTACCAGGAGTAGACATTTATTCTTCACTGGGTGTGCTTGAGGAGACTGAGTTTTGGGGGAAATATTTTGCATACACACTTATTTGAAACCATTTATGCGCCCTTGAGAACCTGTGCAAGAAAATAACATTTTATCTTGGAAAACTGATACATATTTTGATTATACTAGAACTGTGGTCAGCAAACTGCAGCTCGCAAGCCACATGCGGCTCTTTGGCCCCTTGAGTGTGGCTCTTCCTAAGCCTTAGGAGTACCCTAATTAAGTTAATAACAATGTACCTACCTATATAGTTTAAGTTTAAAAAATTTGGCTCTCAAAAGAAATTTCAGTCATTGTACTGTTGATATTTGGCTCTGTTGACTAATGAGTTTGCCGACCACTGTACTAGAAGATCACCTTATTCAAAAGAAAGCTACAATTTATAAATGAACAATTTTTTAGAACAGTTCTTTAAAAAATTGATTAATTTCTCTCCTTTCTACTAATTTTGGGTTTGTGGCTTTGGGTTTGTTTCAGGAAAGGCTACCTCTAACCTGAATAGTCATTTTGCATGAGACACAGAGGACTCAGTAACAAAGCCTGAGGGATGCCAGATAGGAAATATAGACGCTCAGGCATAAGAAATAGCCCAAATTCACTCCATAAATACATGGATGTATATTTCCTCTTGGTATGCTTGGACATTGATTTTTACTGTTAGGGTGTCTACAATGAGCCAGACACTGTGTGGATTGCAAATATAAATGCCACGCTCCCTCTCCTCCAGGGCTTATGAATTACTGAGTGATACATACTTGTGCAACAGTAAGTAAAATCCAATACCAAAAAGAAGTTCAGAAGAGAAGCAGAGTTCAATGGGGAGATTTGTATTCAATGAGTATCAGAGCACCTAACACCTGCTAAGTGCTCACAAATCAAGTGCAGAATCGGTCATGTAGTCATCTACGTTATAGAGTTGGCCACTGTTTGAATATGGGGGATAAAAGAAAAACACATTTCTAAAACAGCTTACACTTTCACTGGAAAAACGGGGAAAATGATAAAGCTTTAACTGGGATAGAGAACACACATGGAAACCAATGAATGACTGTCAGGGCAGATGTTATAAATGCTCCCGGACATTAGGAGTTCAAAGATTTAAACCTCTGGGAAAAGGCAGCACACTATGAAGCTTTTGCTCTGTGCTAATGGAATAAGCATAGCAGTATGTAAGGAGTTTGGAGAACTGCTCAAGATTCCCAGTGGCTTCCTTTTCATTTTCTATATGGTAATCTCTTAGTCCCACCTCTAAACTCTGTCTCTACTCCTTAAATAATTTGTTAATAAAAAGCTAAAAAGTTTGCATTTCAATTGAGGGTAGAAAGAGGGGTTGTTAAATGTGAACTGTTCTACTGGGTGGGTGGTGGGTGGAGGGATTGAGCAAAACATAAAAAAAAAGAGAGAGAAAACAGTGTGGTGATTGCCAGAGGGAGGGAGGTGGAGGGAGGTGGAGAAGGGTATAGGGGTGATAAGTGGTGATGAATGGAGACTTTACTTGGAGTGGTAAACACACAATATGGTGTGCAGATGATGTATTGTAGAATTGTGCACCTGAATTCTATATAGCTTTGTTAACCAATGTAACCCCCATAAATTTTAAAAAAGTGAAATATTCTAGGAAACAACCCTCTTAGACAATTAGAGTTGGAATGTAGAAGCGGGGGTATTCAATTAATAATACCTTTTTTCAGAAATATTTTTCTTGCTTATTGTCCCAGATTGACAAATTAAGCCAACATGTCTAATTAGCATTTGCAACCAACCTCATGATGCCAGCCAAAGAAAAGCAGATTAATGATGATCTGTAAAAACAAATTAGGCTGCAGCATACACCATGTAAATAACCTCCTTTTATTTCCCATGTTATGAGGGGCAGCTTTAATTAGTCTGCAGAAGTATTGTCAAATAAAATGCCTTTTCGCTTGCTTCCTTAAATGACACTAATAGATAAGGTAAAAGCTATTAAAACCAGTCAGCTAGTGTACAGACATTTAGAGAGAAGGGGGCGTTTTGAATATTTCTATACTTGTGACTTTTAGTTAGAATATCTGTTATTCTTGGTCATGTACTTCTAGTATTGAAACTTCAGACAAAATTTCCCTAAATAATGATTCTTAGGAGATGCAAACATGTAAACCATAATGCCAATTTAATTCTTAAAGCTTTATTATTGATCATTTAATGACTTCACTGATGTTCTAATTCATTCTAGAATAAAGCAATATAAGATTGAGTATGCTAAGTGATTAAGGGTAGGGGGAAAGATGTAGGCCTCTTAAGAATTCTGCTTAAGAATTTATTTTGACCAATTCTTTAAGACATAGTAGTAGTCATGCCTGAAATAGTCATTTATAAAGTATTTAGAGAAAATATGTTTACTATAATAGAATCATTCTTTTTAGCTTAGCTTGGCCTTTTCCTATTAAATGGTGTATCTTAATTTGCAATTCTTAGTAATAGTTTGTCCTTTCAAATGTGATTTTCCTTTCAGAAGCAGAATAGGATGTCTACATTGTTTCATTAAGCAAACCTAATTTTACCTTCATTTTTCTTTAAATTTTTACAAAAGAAACTCTTGCTTTGTAAAATCAAATACAGTTTTGTAAATTGACCCAATGAAATAGCACTGCAATTCTCAGAATTCACATGGAAGTTCATTTTTCCTTCTTTCTTTTCATAGTCATGTTGCTGTTGGTCTTACATCCCCTTAACCTCTCCCCCCAATAAAAACATATGTTTCTTAGCTGCCTGGGTTTATTTCCTACATTTCATAGGCAATGCCATGAGGTTCATAGGAAGAGCTTAGAATTATTCGACTACTAAGAGGCAGAGCTGGGATTTTTATTTATGCTGCCATACATATTAGAAGGATTAAGATTTCCACTCATATTGGTCTTGACAAAATATTTTGGGGTGCATTGCTATATATGTAGCAATGGGAAAATCCCAAGTTGCTAACAGAACTCTGGGTTAAAGAACAAACCATCAGCCTAGCTGCTGTAGCTCAGCGGCTGAGTGTCAACCCATGAGCCAGGAGGTTGAATTCCTGGTCAGAGTACATGCCTAGGTTTCATAGCAGGTGTGCAGGAGGAAGCCAGTCAATGATTTTATCTCGTTATTGATGTTTCTATTTCTCCCTCTCCCTTCCTCTCTCTGAAGTCAATAAAAAAACAAAACATTTATTTTTAAAGAACAAACTATCAGGCATTGGAAGAAATGACAAAAGTTATAGTATTATTTTTTTTAAAGGAAGACTGATTTTAATCCTTGTGGTATAAAACATCAAATGGGAGATTATTTCTAATAGAGTTTCAATGCCACTGCCATGCATTTTTATACTTGAAAATGTCAGTGCAAGAAAGAGAGAGAGAGAGAGAATGAAAGAGAGAGAGAGAGAGAGAGAGAGAGAGAGAGAGAGAGAGAGATCTGTATATTGTAATCTGAAACATAAAAACACTCCAAGCTGTATGAAAGATGAAGCTCTTAGGAGTTTATATGCTCTTGGCTGTTTCCTTTCCTGTACAATGTTTTGGTTTGGTCAGCTGGTGCCACATGACTTGGAGAGTTAGGGAAGCAAAGGGAAGCAGCCTGAGCGCTGGCAGAATGCTTGGTGCATTGCAGCTTTGGCTCCTGTCATGCTGGGAGCTGGGCGTTTATGGAGCAGGTCATTCCAAAAAGAACCCCATAAGGCTATGCTATTTAAGTTTGCAGTTCTGGGCAGACATGGCCTCATACCAGAAAAGCTTTGTTCAGGGCCTGAGTCTGAAATGGATAAAAATCCAATTCTTTTCAGGTTATTTTTGTTTGTTTTGTTTATTTGCTCTTTTTCCTTTAGCTTGGGATTGGAAGACTGGTATTTTCAGCAGACTCAGGTTGGATCCTGGGCTTATTCCTCCAGCGAGCGCAGTGCCAAGCTCCTGACTGCAATCCTAGCAGACTTTATCCAAGGAAGAATCATGATGTTGCCAGAGAGAGAATGGATATTAGCTAGCCAAGTACCAGAAAAAAGTCATTGTAATGTGCCAAACGGAACACTAAGCATATGAGACACATCTATGTATAATTTTGATAAGTCCAGGGCCAGAAAAAGAAATATGGTAATGCCATTCTAAATAAGTAATTAGCATGAGCAAAACCAAAATCTGTATTTGAGCAGAAACTCACAGTATTTGCAGAAGGAGAGAAATAAATAGGAACCAAATGTTATGTCCTTTGATAATACATTAGAATCAACTTTAGGTACATAGTTTTCAACCAAAGCAGACTAAACTACACTATATTTTTAAAGAAATTATAGCCCTGGTATTTGTGGCTCAGTAGTTAGAGTGTTGGCCTGTGCACTGAAGGGTCTTGGGTTTGATTCTGGTCAGGGGCACCTACCTAGTTTCAGGTTTGATACCCAGTCCAGGTCGGGGTGCATTTGGGAGGCAACCGGTCAATGTGTTTCTCTCACATGGATGATTCTCTCTCTCTCTCTTTCTCTTTCTCTCTCTCTCCCTTTTACTCCCTCCTTTCCACTCTTTCTGAAAATCAATGGAGAAAATATTCTCAGGTGAGGATTTAAAAAAGAAAGATTATAACACTATCTATAATAACCTGAAGCTAAATTCATAGATACTATAATGTATCTACACAGATAATTTACAAATCAAAATAGTGCCCCGATGCCAGTAAAAAGTAAAGGAAAATAATTTAATAGAAAAATATGTATTTCAGTAAATCGATCCTTAGGCACCATGTCAGAGAGGATTAAATAGTCACATCTTCTTACTTGTGCTCAGGAATGCCACAGGTACAAGTGTAACTGATACAAGTGTGTTGCGTGGTGACTCCATCCCTATTGTCAGCATGGCTGTATTACTGTGTTTTTCCAAAGTGGAGAAGTGTTCTTGGTAAGTTCCAAACAAATAACTTTCAATTTTATCCCAGGTACTATCATTTCTGGAAAATTCAGAAAACAATATGCAATTGGATGTTTTTTAGAAAATGGAATTAAGGTCTGTTGTTAGATAAGGATGCACATTATTTTCACCTACTCAGTGCCTCCTGGAGCTTTCCAAGGTCATGCAGGATTAGCAGAATCCCTCCTCAAGTGGAACTGTCTATGCATTGCAACACTTGTGTAGACCCTGCCCATTAAATGTCACACCAGTCTCCCATCCCCACAACAGCAAAATGCTTATGGGTGAAATTGCACCCTTAGAGAACTTTAAGTGGACATAATGAGGGAATGGGCTTAACTAAGTGTGCTTTATTATTAAAGTCAATTTAGAAAAGACATTGCAAGGAATGAGAACTCAGGGAAACTGGAATCAGGGCAGAAAAAATAAATATAAAGAAAAGAAGATGTATTTGAAAAAATTGCAACCTGAAGACTGACTGGAAGTGAACGGTAAGGGAAAAACAGAGTTGGAAATATTTGGGTCATGAATATGTTTGGTGTCTGAGTGACTGGTTGGCATTAACCAAAACAGGTGCTATGAGAGGCAGCATTTTGTAAGGGGAAAAGTTAGTAAGCATTGTCCTCCACATATAAAACCTGGTGTGCATCTGAATATTCACATGGATATGCTAATTAGGTAGCTAGAAGTTTTGGTCTGGATCTCAGGAGGGAGATCTTAGCAGAGGATACAGACTGGAGAGTCTTCTGAGTATGAAGAGAATGGAATGAAATGCAGTGGTTAAGGAAGAGAGCCTGTTAGAATAGGACATGTAACTTAGAGAGTTAGCACATTGTTTTCTATCACGAGTTACCAGCATGCAGTCTTGAAGAAAGTATTTCCCTAAGCGCCTGGAAGTTTAATAGGCCAATGATATTTAAACTATAAAGAAAGTAATGCTTGCTTGCTTCTGTCACGCATGATACACATACTATCTCTCAGTCATATCAGATGGGCGTAGTACTCAAAGCACGTTAAGGCTGGGAAGCAAACCTCAGTTCACATCTTATGCCTTTGTATTTGGATAATTCACCTGAAAATTATGGGGCTCAGTTTTCCCAGCTTTAAAATGAGGCTAATGTATCCAAGTAACAAGATAGTTCATAAGATTACATGTGAAAATACCCAGGAAACAAAGGACCATATTGAATATGAGAGGTACTTAAAATCATCTGGCAACTGGGGAAAGGGGGGGTAGCTACAGAGGTCTGTTTATGTCACGACTGAAGTCTCTTGCTTAAAACCTCAAATGGGTCCGGACTGCTGCTGAATTGCCCACCATCAGAAGACTGCTGGGAGCAGTACTACATATAGCTACATGCAGGAGGACCAAGGGCCCACCCATAAAAAGAGAACTAGCTCAAGCCACCCAACATAAGTAGGTGGGAAAGATGAGCAGGACTCTGAATGAGCTGTTCTCAGCAGAGGAAATCACTGGATTGGGCATGGTATGGTGGCTTTATTCTGATTAATTATATCTTTAACCCAGTCTAGGCATACACACACACACACACACACACTCACTCACATACACACAACCTAAGGAGAGACAGGAAGGGATCAGAGTAAAGCTCAAAATAGCTATTCTACTAATTATTAAATAGTGAAGTGCAAAGAGCACAGCTTTGGGACTCATGGGGAGGAGAGAGCTTCCCATAGCATGCAGGGACTAAAGTGACTCCTGCTATTCTTGCAAGGATAGGGCCTACTTTGGTGCCTGCCCACAGGGTCTGTAATAAGGGAAGGGGTAAGAAGGAAGGGGACTGAAGGACTCAGGTAGCCTGAGAGACAGGTATGACACCATGCACAGCAGAGGTGGTACCAGCAGGAATCAATTTGCTTCTGGTTACACAGGCAACATCCCTTGGGGCCCCCAGAAACACAGAGAATCACCTGCCAAAGGCCAGAACAGGAGACCCGCAATTGGTGAAACATGAGAAATGAGACCTATGAAAACTAATACTACTTACTGAATTTATCTTTTCACATTTTTAATTAATTAATTAATGTTCGTTATTGATTAAGGTATTACGTATGTGTCCTTATCCCCCATTGCTTCCCCAACCCCTCACTTATGCCCTCACCCCCCTGGTGTCTGTGTTATTGGTTAGGCTTATATGCATGCATACAAGTCCTTTGGTTGATCTCTCCCCCTTATCCCCACCCTCACCTACCTTCCCTCTGAGGTTTGACTGTCTGATCGATGCTTCTCTGTCTCTGGATCTGTTTTTGTTCATCAGTTTATGTTGTTCATTAAATTCCACAAATGAGTGAGATCATGTGATATTTATCTTTCTCCGACTAGCTTATTTCACTTAGCATAATGCTCTCCAGTTCCATCCATGCTGTTGCAAATGGTAAGAATTCCTTCTTCTTCTTTTTTTTTTTTTTTTTTTTAACCAGTGTAGTATTCCATCGTGTAGATGTACCACAGTTTTCTAATCCACTCATCTGCTGATGGGCACTTAGGCTGTTTCCAGATCTTAGCTATGGTGAATTGTGCTGCTATGAACATAGGGGTGCATATATCCTTTCTGATTGGTATTTCTAGTTTCTTGGGATATATTCCTAGAAGTGGGATCACTGAGTCAAATGGGAGTTCCATTTTTAGTTTTTTGAGGAAACTCCATACTGTTCTCCACAGTGGCTGCACCAGTCAGCAGTCCCACCAGCAGTGCACGAGGGTTCCTTTTTCTCCACATCCTCGCCAGCATTTGTCATTTGTTGATTTGTTGATGATAGCCATTCTGACAGGTGTGAGATGGTATTGCATTGTTGTTTTGATTTGCATCTCTCTGATGATTAGTGACTTTGAGCTTGTTTTCTATGTCTCTTGGCTTTCTGTATGTCCTCTTTCGAAAAGTATCTATGTAGGTCCATTTCCCATTTTTTTTATTAGGTTGTTTATCTTTCTTTTGTTAAGTTGTATGAGTTCTCTGTATATGTTAAAAATTTAACCCTTATCGGAGATAACATTGGCAAATATGTCCTCCCATGCAATGGGCTTTCTTATTGTTTTGTTGATGGTTTCTTTTGCTGTGCAGAAGTGTTTTATTTTGATGTAGTCCCATTTTTAATTTTCTCCTTAGTTTCCATTGCTGTATCAGTGAAGATATTGCTTTGGTATATGTCTGAGATTTTGCTGCCTGTGGATTCCTCTAAGATTTTTATTGTTTCCTTTCTTACATTTAAGTCCTTTATCCATTTTGAGTTACACCATGTGTATGGTGTAAGTTGGTGGTCTAGTTTCATTTTTTTGCATGCATATGTCTAATTTTTCCATCACCATTTATTGAAGAGACTGTATTGACTCCATTGTATGCTCTTGACTCCTTTGTCAAATATTAATTGAGCATAGTGGGTTGGGTCAATTTCTGTGTTCACTATTCTATTCCATTGGTCTATATGTCTGTTCTTGTGCCAGTAGCAGGCAGTTTTGAGAACAGTGGCTTTGTAATACAGCTTGATATCTGGTATTGAGATCCCTCCTACTTTGTTCTTCTTTCTCAGAATAGCTGCAGCTATTAGGGGTCTTTTTTTGTTCCAGCTTAATTTTTGGAGAGTTCGTTCTATGTCTGTGAAATATGTCATTGATATTTTAGTGGGGAGTGCATTTAATCTATAGATTGCTTTGGGTATTATGGGCATTTTAATGATGTTGATTTTTCCAATCCATGAACATGGTATGTTCTTCCATCTGTTTATGTCTTCCTCTATCTCTTTTTTCAGTGTCCTGTAGTTTTCCAAGTACAGGCCTTTTACCTCCTTAGTTAAGTTTATTCCAGGTATCTTAATATCTTAATTTTTTGGTATTATGGTAAATGGGATTTTTTTTAGTTTCTCTTTCTGTAAGTTCACTATTGGTGTATAGAAATGCAATAGATTTCCTGGCATTAATTTTGTATCCTGCTACATTTCTGAATTCATTTATTAAGTCTAATAACTTTTTGATGGAGTCTTTAGAGTTTTCTATGTACAGTATCATGTCATCTGTGATAATGATAGTTTTATGTCTTCTTTCCCTATTTGGCTACCTTTTATTTCTTCTTCTTGTCTGGTCACTATGGCTAACACTTCCAGAACTACAGGAGTGGTAAAAGTGGGCATCTCTCTCTCGTTTCTGTTCTTAGGTGAAATGGTTTTAGTTTTTGTCTATTGAGTATGATATTGGCTGTAGGTTTGTCATATAAGGCTTTTATTATGTTGAGGTATGATCCCTCTATTCCCACTTTGCTGAGGGTTTTATCAAGAAAGGGTGTTGGATTTTGTCGAATGCTTTTTCTGCATCAATTGATATGACTATGTGTTTTTTATCTTTCAATTTGTTTATGTTATGTATCATGTCTATTGATTTGAAGATAATGTGCCATGTTTGCATACCTGGGATAAATCCTACTTGGTCATGGTGTATGATCTTTCTGATGTAATGCTGGATCCAATTTGCTAGAATTCTGTTGAGTATTTTGGCTTCTATGTTCATGAGGGATTTTGGCCTGTAATTCTCTTTCTTTGTATTGTCTTTATCTGGTTTTGGTATTAGGGTAATGATGGCTTCATAGAATGAGCTTGGAAGTGTTCCTTCCTCTTGAATTTTTTGGAATAGTCTGAGGAGGATGTGTTTTAGTTCTTTGAATGTTTGGTAAAACTCCCCTGTGAAGCCGTCTGGCCCCAGGCTTTTGTTTGCTGGAAGCTTTTTGATGACTGCTTCAATTTCCTCCATAGTTATCAGCCTATTGAGATTTTTAGATTCTTCCTGATTGAGTTTTGGACAGTTGTATTTTTGTAGGAATATGTCCATTTTCTCTAGGTTGTACTAACTGAATTGTTATACACAAAAAGCACTTAGCTTCGGCCCTGGTATATAGGAAGTAATCTGGAGTAGTTGAAGCCAATTTATTATTAAACATATACATTTCTTATATTGGAAAGGTTTATTTGCACACTTGGATTTCTGCCAATTTAATTCATGAATGAAAACAACAAAAAATGGTAATGAAACAAACACAATAACATCTATTGTGATACTAACATATCAAAGAGAGGTAGAAATTAGTCTTTCATCATTTATTCTCAAGGCTGTGGCAGTCCCAGTAGAGGCTTCTGGCTGCTTCTCCAAGGCTTAGGCCACATACACTCCAATAGTGGCACACCACCCACATTGTAATTGAAAAAATCAAGGGAGATTAGCCTTAAATGTTCTTAAATAAAACAATAATCATGATACCCAGACTGTGAAGAATGTGGGCTGCCTTCTCCCCAAATAATGTTAACATATACATTTTAAAAAAGGGATTTAATAAGGTCTAAGGCCTTTGACCCAATTAAATTCTCAGTCTCCTGTATCTCAGCCACTACTCGGCCTCTGATGCTCATGCATAGTTACTGGGATCTGCTCATTGACAAGGCCACTGTAGAAAATGGGGTTCTTGCCCTTGCTGCATATTATGATTGACAGCACAATCTGCAAGAATGTTGTGGTGTCAGGAATGCCATGATGAATGTGAGGTTTCTATGATGCCTAGCCGAGTTCTCTTAATTGTGATAGAGTACCAGGAGTTACAGTTATTGAGATGCAAACTGTGCAGGGGGGAAGCTTAATATTTAGAATGGAAATTTATCAGAGTGCACTGCACATGGAAAGGGTTCTTATTCTATTTCAGGAGTGTGTGGGGGGGGTATGTGCAGTCCCGTCAGGTCATAAATAATGCATAATCTGTATCTTACCGTATATTGTGACCCCTCCCTAAATACCACTGCTACATCTGCTCTACATCATTCATTCTTAATTTGTATGTGTCACAGCTTTTTTAAAATCTAAGGAAAATCATGCAATTGCTTCTGAGAAAATTCATATCTCAAGTTGTTTTATTTGGTCTCATTTAGTGTCTGAACCCCTCAATAGATGTTCATAACATGGGCTAACTCTTTTCTTTTTGGAAACCAATGGAGACCAAGAAAAGTTATCCTCTGTGGATTCCCTTAGCGGGGAGGGAGGAATGCAATATGTTTTTAATTGACACACACACACACACACACACACACACATACACACACAATATAAAGTCAAGGATCCCATAAGCAAAACATAATTTGGGAGGACACTTATTATCTCTATTGTATAGAAGAGTAAATTAATGACTTTACAATGTATAGAACATAGTAGTTCTTCACTAAATTCTGTAAATTAAATAAAATTCCAAAGCTATGTATTTGAGACAAAGAAATCAGAACTCCTTAACAACTTCTAGGGCAGTTAGCCATAGTCATGGCAAGAAGTGTAATCTAACACAGTGAGTTTTTGGTGAACAGGAGATAGTGTTTGTTCTGTGAAGAATCCGTTCACAAATGTAACTGAATGTATGTTTTTTTATAAAGCATATTGCTTTGCTTTTTTTCATTGCTACTTTCACCTTTACCCATTATTTTGGAAGGGAATGTAAAGCAACCTTCTTAGGTAAAAACGATTTGTAAAAGAAATGTTTGGAGATATTATACATGATGTTTTTTAAATTTTATAACTGAGCATGACATAATATTGGCTTTACTTACATAACATGCTGTGTTATACATATTTTATAGGGTTTTCATTTAAAACTAAGACATCACCATAAACAGAATTCTACCTGAACTCCAAAAATAGTCTTGGCAAAGTCTTCCAAATTATTCACTATGCTTGTACTTTCAAATAAAGAAATCAAACTTCTGGATTAAACTTATGATATAGGTGTAAGATCCTAAGCTAGTACTAAGATATCTTTCTAAGAAAAAAATGCACAGAAAGATGAAGAAAATATTTGAGAAAAGGGATTGGTAGACATAAAAAGCTTACTTCCTTCTGGATTATTCTTCAAATGTCATTTTTATTTTTCCCACATTGCTTATTACACTGATGAAATACCTGCTCACTAGTCTCTTCACCCATGCACATTTAGCTTTAAGAAAACTTTGGGTCACCCAGCCAGCATGGCTCAGTGGCTGTGTTGTAGTAGGCCGAAAAAACCCAAGCGATGCTTAGAGAAATGGAGTTACACAGCTTTATTATGCAGGTAGTCTCAGTGGAGTTGCCTCCAAAATCTGAGCAAAGCAATATGATGGAAGCCCCTCTTTTATCCCCTTTTGGTGTCTTTGTCCCACAAATATGGATTATGCTTCTGGACCTTTCTCAGGCTTTGCAAAAAGCCCCGTGGGTTGGGATGGGGGTCTTGAGATCATATCTAAGGGCCTGGCGCTAGCACTGTAATCCCCTTCTGGGGACTGTGTCATGGTTTATGGCCATGGTCAGCAAACCGTGGCTGGAAAGCCACATGCGGCTCTTTAGCCCCTTCAGTGTGGCTCTTCCACAAAATACCACATGCGGGCGCGCATGTACAGTGCGATCGAAACTTTGTGGCTCATGTGCAGAAGTCAGTATTTTGTGGAAGAGCCTGTATTTTTTGGAAGAGCCACACTGAAGGGGCCAAAGAGCCGCATGTGGCTCGCGAGCCGTGGTTTGCCGAGCCACAGTTTGCCGACCACTGGTTTATGGCCTCTGTGAAATGTGAGCATTTAGGTAACAGGTCTTGCAAGACCAGTTTGTGGAGAAAGAAACAATGACTTAATTATATGTTGTCAAGAATGTACATTAGGTTACTGGCACAAATTCCGATTGCTAGCCCCCGCCGCCCCCCATAAAAACAACAGTGTCTTATTTTCCCCATCAGTTGAGTGTGGACCTAAGACCCTAGAGGTCAAGGCTTCATTCTGGCATATGCCCAGGGCACATGATCCTCAGTAGGGGGCGTGCAGGAGGCAGTCAATCATTGATTCTCTCTCATCATTGGTGTTTCTATGTATCGCTTCCTCTCCCTTCCTCTCTGAAATCAGTAAAAATATATTTTAAAAAGAAGAAGAAAACTTGAATCATGCAACAGAACACCAGTCCTTATCGTCTGAAAGACATTTGAGAAGGCACTAACATTTATTGGGTCTGCGTGTTGCTGTTGTAAGTGCTTTATAGATAGCGTGCCATTTAGTCCTATGGAAATTCACTGAAGTATTATATTCCTTCTGAAGCTCATGTCTCTAAAAATTGTTTTGCTGTGGTTTTAACTCACCTTCCTCCTAAAATAGTATGTCTAAAATTAGCATGAAGATTTCTTTCCTGGGGAAGTTAAAATTGGAAGGTAGGGCCCTGGGTTCTGTGCTTTAAATAACTTCCCCAGGAAATTCTGATAAATGTGTTCCATAGACCACATTTTAAGAAACTCTATTTTAATGTTTACAGATATCTCTTAAGTACTTTGATATCTAGTAAAATAAAGTCTGTGTTTGGTTTGCTTTTTATATTGTGACTGTTTCAGAGCTTTGATGAAAATGAAGTGATTTCCTTATATAAAATAAATTTAAAAATAGAACACTTGCTTTAAAATTTTCATTTAAATATATACTACATTCCAATGTTTTTATTTTTTCTTTAGAAAGCCAAAATTCCTTTTACATATATATATGTTGGTTATTCACCAGATGAGCAGTGGGTGAGCTTTAGTCATACCGCTGTAAGCAGGGCTATGAGGGAAGCTTGTTGATTTTTTATAATGTGAGTTAAGTATGTTGTTGGCAGACTGCACAGGGAATGGATGAATAACATTCAGCAAATCCATTTTTCTTTAAGTAGATATTGTAATATATTTCAGATTTGGAAAAGCTAGCGTGGCATTCCCAGAAAAGTGTGGTTTTTATCTTCATTTAGAGGTGACCACAGTGCATACTGGCATGTGCACTGTGGTACTATATGGTGGTGTTATCTCATTATTGCTGGGGTCCAACCCCAGCGGGTCCAGGGGTCCCCAAAGTTGTGGACGGAGTCGGCAAAGAAGGAATGACACGGAGACAGCGTTCAGTTGATCAGCAGCCTAGCCAGGATCTCCAGCCAAGTTCTGGTCTGGATCTCCAGAGAAGTTCTATTTAGGATCTCCAGCCAGGTTCTGTGTCCATGGTCTCTAGCTAGGTTCTCCAGCCAGGTTCTGTCCAGGTTCTCCAGCCAGGTTCAGTCACCAGGTTCTAGTCAGGTTCTCTTGCCAATTTCTGTAGTCAGGTTCAGTCCAGGATCTTTTGCTATGTTCTCTCGCTAGGTTCTGTCTCTAGGTTCTGAGGCCAGTTTCTGTCCAGGATCTTTTGCCATGTTCTCTCCAGAGAAGTTCTTCTGTCTCTAGAGAACGTTCTGTGTAGGTTCGATGCCAATTTCTGTCTCTCTTGGTTCTGTCTTCTTACATCTGTATTTATACCAGTTGATTCCAATCCTATCAATCTCTATTTCAAAGGTTAGGGCATTTCTTATCTCCATTCCAGGGAGTAAAGATTATGTAGCTTAAGCATGATTGTTCGTAGTTAAAGTGATTAATCACCCGCCTGGCACTTAGTTAAGAGGTTTTATTCCCTCCCTAACTTCAGGGGAAAATCCCTACCTGGGGAAACAACCTTTCTCAGAGACCTTGGTTAAAACACATAGTGCCTAGAAGGTGAGCAAACATATTAAGAACAGTATGCCATATATGCCAGGTCCCTTGAAACAGCAAGGATAGACCGACTCCCGGCACATTATTTTTCATAACTTCACTATATTCTCTAGGTCTAAAAAACTTGTATAGATTTATTTTATCTCATAGAAAAAGTTGGGGAACAGCCGTCTGTAAGGCAGTGCAGTTTGTAGACTTGTCAGCTTGGTGACCAGGGGAAACATGGTGACATGAATGTCATCCACATTGACACATTCATGGGCTGTGTTGACAGAAGGGTAGTGTTCAGATCATAGGAGGCAATGGGTCAACAAAAATAAGAGATTATGTAGGTATTTTTTAGTAGAACATTTTATGATCTTGGGCAAATTACTTAACCTTTCTATGCTTAAATTTATTCATGCATAAAATGGTGTTGATGATAACAGGGATATCTACCTTAGTCCCATTATGAGAAAGGCATGAGTGAAATGAAGTGAAACACCGAGAATTGTGCCTTGCACCAGGTAAATCATTAAGAGGTATTAGCAGTTATTACTATAATGTTCCAAAAGGAATTTTTAGATGGTGGATTGGTTAAGAGATGGAATTAGATAAATTCTACAGTTCATTGACCTCAAGAAACTCTTTTTTGTTGTTTGTTTGTTTTTGGTTCTTTTTTTTTTGTATCTTATAGTAGTTCTATAAACTAGTTTCCCATAAATCTATCATGTTGGGCAATCTCTCTCAAAATATGTTGCCACGTGTATCAGAATTCTGTAAACTTGGAAGGATTCACTTGGCCTTTTGATACTGTGGTAGGCAGAATTCTAAGATAACTCCTCAAGATTCCCCACCCTAATCCTGGAAACAGTGAACATGCTTTCTTTCCCCCATTGTTACTCTGCAGTTGTATTGTTAAATATGTGACAATAGGGATTTTGCAGATGTAATTAAGGTTACAAATTAGTTGACTTAAGTGAGCGAGATTATTGGAGTGGGTCTAGCTTAATTATAGGATCCCTTTTAAAACAGGGTATTTTTGCCCAGCCTGGAATGCTCAGTGGTTGAGCTTGAACTATAAGCCAGGAGGTCACAGTTTGATTCCCAGTCAGGCCACATGCCCTGATTACAGACTGGATCCCCAGTGTGGGGCATGCAGAAGGCAACCAACTGATGACTCTCTCTCATCATTGATGTTTCTAAATTATATTCAAAAATAAACATAAAAATAGGTCATTTTCTCCAGCTAATTGAAGAAGGTAAGGAGAAGGCAGAGTTTCAGTGTGAGGAAGTTTCTACATGTGGGATCTTTTTTTTTTTTTTTTAAAAAAAAGTATCTTTATTGATTTCAGAGAGAGGAAAATAAGAGGGAGCGAGAGATAGAAACATCATTGATGATAGAGAATCATTGATCAGTTGCCTCCTGCACGCCCCCTACTGGGAATGGAGCCCACAACCCAGGCATGTGCCCTGACCAGGAATGGGATGGTGACCTTCTAGTTCAGGGGTCCTCAAACTACAGCCCGCGGGCCACATGCAAATACAAATATTGTATTTGTTCCCGTTTTGTTTTTTTTACTTCAAAATAAGATATGTGCAGTGTGCATAGGAATTTGTTCATAGTTTTTTTTAAACTATAGTCCGGCCCTCCAACAGTCTGAGGGACAGTGAACTGGCCCCCTGTTTAAAAAGTTTGAGGATCCCTGTCCTAGTTCATGGGTCAGTGCTCAACCACTGAGCCACACCGCTGGGCCATGATGGATCTTGTTGGTTGTGATGTTGTGAAAGGCCTGAGAGAAGTCCCACAGCAAGGAACTGTGCATAGCTTCTCGGAGGTGACAGTTGCTTAGCTGCCAGGAAGAGAAGACTTCCTTCCTACAAATACAAAGAAATGGATTTTGACAACAACCTGAATGTGTTTGGAAGTGATTTTGCCCCTTAGAATCTCAGATTTAAACATAGTCAACTGACATATCTTAGTGTGAGATGCTGAGCAGAAACCCATGCTTGGACATGCTGGACCTCTGCCCTAAGGGACGTGTGTGGTAATAAATGAGAGTTGCTTTTAAGCCGTTAAGCTTGTCTTGATTTGTTATGCCACAATAGGAATGAATACAGTTACTGAAAAGGGATATGGAGGTCAAATTGGTTTGGAAAATATTTTTATACAACAAAAGTTGACTGGATGTCATGTTTTGGCAAATGTGTGTGTAGAGTTAATGAAAAGGACGGATACACTATAAATGTCTTATTAGACAGAAATGGAAATCACCATTCTATCGAAAGACTTGAAGAGACATGGACCTTTTGACTGTGAGCTGCTGAATCATTTTCCACAAGATTTGTTCCCTCATTGAAGCCTTTCTTTTTTCTATGTCTTTCATATATGGATTGTCATTCCCTAAATGGTAATTTAAGCTCAGTTGTGAACCTGAAGCTTGAGGAAGCTTGCGTATGAAACACCTCTATTTAAAACAAAACTACTACTGAAAGCATTAGAGATGCATGCACATACACACATATACATATTTTTAGGGCATTAGGCCCAAACAACTATGTGAATTGGATTTTGTTTGTATCCGCAATTGATTCCTGTAGTAATGTGATAAGCAAAAAGATTTGATACTATTGTCAAAATTACAAACTTTATAACATACGTATAAATCTTGGAAAATTAAAGTTCCACATCAACGTGTAGTTGGCAATGAGGCATATTTGAATTCATTTGGTTTGCATTAGAATATGGACTATGCCAATAAAATATGGTTTTCTCATTCTGAGAAGACAAGTTTCTTTCAAATGAGAAGACCCCTTTAAAGTCTAACTACAGGAATGTCTAATCTGACATATATGGAAATAAACACAAGTCTGAGCTGATTTGTCAAAAGTTACTCATGGCAGATTTGAACCTAGAATTTTAATTTCTTTTCAATTCAGTGTTATTTCTATTAAATATTATTTTATGTCTTTTTCAGATACATGGTCTGGTGACTCAACTTATTCAGTGACAGTAATTTGTCTCATCATAAATAAAGTAACTTGGCATTATATGATAAACACATGAGATCTAAGACAAGTGTCCAACCATATCTTCTGACTTACTGTGGCTCCAGAGATCTGTGGGAAAGGGTATGAACTTGTTCCAAAATTGGTCTCGGTTATGCTCAGATCCTAAAGGGATCTGATTTGCAAAATATAGGTGCTCTGAAAGATGAAATCAGGTAGAATATGAAAGGATTGGCAACAGACTCAGTGTTCAGTATCCGTGAACTACAGTATGAGGTTGTGTGTGTGACAAACACTCAACTAACTAAAATCTCACCAGCTCCTTTCAGAATTTCTATTCTCTGGAAAGGAGAGGCTGGTGAAATAACACACACGCACTCACACTCATACACACTACCTAATCCCAAACTTACACATAGTGGGAAATATTTCTAAAAGAGCTAATTAGAAAGAGCTGAAGAGAGAAAGGCATCGGATATTTGTTTCTGTGAGAGAAGGTCACCAGCTGCTTAAGCAGCAACATATTGGCCTCACAGCAAAAGTGGATAATGTAGTTGAGGGATGGTGAGAAAAGCAGACAGCAGTGTAGAAGGACTCAGTGCTACAAATAGCAGCTCTGATTATATTTGTAAATCCCCACCCGAATCTCTCCTGAGAGGCAGGACCAATTGTGAAGTGGGATCCTGAGAGAATATTGAAATTACTGCTAATTAATTCCAAGACAGTTGAATTGGTTGTATTTCTAACAGTGTGAGTCACTAACAGGTGAGCCTCAGGAGATAGATGCTATGACATGAAAGCTAACTTTCCCTCCCTAGAAAATAAAACAAAACCGAAAGTATAGATAAACCAAGAGAAGAAAACAGTTACATCAAATCTGTACCTAAAAATATCTATTGTTAGCACATTGGTTTATAGACTTTATTACTAAACACCCTTCATTAGTGATCATCATTCATTGGTAAATATCCAAAATGAGATTCTGCTTTATATATTGCTTCATTACTTGGTTTTTACAATAACATAAAATGGGCCTCATTTCATGTTGCTAAATATCACTTTTATAGCTTTCATATCTGCATTGCATTCTATGAATGCATATCCTGCTCTTCAATGAATCAATCCCTTATTATTAAACACACATTTTCCTCTATTTTTATGATTCTGTAAACAATTATTTGCCATATATCTTTATAGCCAAATTTTTGAATACACATATAATTAGTTGTTTGAGACATTTCTAGAAATGGACTTACTATTTCCAAAATACTAACATTTAGTTTAAAGCTTTTGATAGGTGAATGCCTATTTTGTCCTCCAGGAAGATTGTATCAATTTACAATTTATGAGAGTTTTATCCACTTACAATTTAGCAAAGTAACTTCTTTTTTTTCTCCTATTGTGTTTTGCCTATTGGGTTGCTTAGTCTTACTTTCCCCATAGGCTTTGTTCTTGACAACTGGTGGTTCCTTAAAAATATTTGCAGAATGGTGATAATAACAATATGAATAAAACCAAATGCATTATTATACGAAAAAAATTGGAAGAATATGCACAAAACTATTGATAAAGTTTATCTTTGGTGTCAAATGCAGTGTGAATAAAGGAGTGTGGGATAGGTAGAAGTAGTGTGATATTTTAAATTTCTTCTTAAGCCATTTTCTTATCAGTTGCATTTTTTTTCCAATAAGCTCATTCGAAAAGCTATTCTTAGAGAAATATTATGGCAAAAGCAAAGGTGGCAGAGGGCAGAGGGCAGGCCCAATCCCTAGGTGCAGCCCCTGGTTGGGCTCAGAGCAGGGCAGATTGGGGAGTTGGGGTGCCGCCCCTTGTCATGCACAGAGCAGGGAGGATCAGCAGGTTGCGATGCTACCCCTAGTCATGCTCAGGGAAGGGCCGATTGGGGGGTTGGGGCACCGCCCCTGTCACACTCAAGGCAGGGTCGATAGGGAGGTTGTGGCGCCACCCCCTGTCATGCACAAGCAGGGCCGATCAGGGGGTTGGAGCGCTGCCCCCTGTCACACACAGAGAAAGGCCCATCAAGGGGTTGGGGCTCCGTACCCTGTCACGCACAGAGCAGGTCCGATCAGGGGGTTGAGGAGCTCCCCCCTGTCATGCACAGAGCAGGGCCCATCAGGGGTTTGGGGAGCTCCCCCCTGTCACAGAGTAGGGCCGATAGGGGAGTTGGGGCACCGCCACTGTCACACTCAGGGCAGGACCGGTGGGGAGGTTATGACTCTACCCAGTCACACACAGAGCAGGGCCCGTGGGGGGGGGGGCGGGTTGGGGTGCCGCACCCTGTCACACACAGAGCAGGGCTAATCAGGGGGTTGGGGAGCTCCCCCCTATCAGGCACAGAACAGGGCTGATCAGGGGGTTGGGGTGCCTTCCCCTGTCACAAACAGAGCAGGGTGGATAGGGAGGTTGTGGCCCCGCCCCCTGTCACACACAGAGCCACAGGGCAATCAGGGGGTTTGGTCGCTGCCCCCTGTCACGCTGATCCTGGTGCCGGGAGGCCTCGCGGCTCCGCTGATCCCGGTGCTGGGAGGCCTTACTGCTCCGCTGATCCTGGTGCTGGGAGACATATTACCCTTTTACTATATAGGATAGAGGCCTGGTGCATGGGTGGGGGATGGCTGGTTTGCCCTGAAGGGTGTCCTGGATCAGGGTGGGGCTCCCCACTGGGGTGCCTGGCCAGCCTGGATGAGAGGATGATGGCTGTTTGCAGCTGGTCACACCCCCTTCAGAGTGGGGGTCCCCACTGGGGTGCCTGGCCATCCTGGATGAGGGGATGATGGCTGTTTGCAGCTGGTCACATCCACTGCAGGGTGGGAGTCCCCACTGGGGTGCCTGGCCAGTCTGGGTGAGGGGCTGAGGGCCGTTTTCAGGCTGGTGGGTGACTGAAGCTCCCAACGACTCCTTCTTTTCTTTTTCTTTTTTTTTTTTTTTTTTATTCTGGGCCAGCTTTAGCTCTGAGGCTTGGCTCCAGCTCTGAGGCCTTGGCTGCTGAAAGCAGGTATCTGGTTTGTTTGGGTTCTATAATTGTAACACTGTTGCAGTCCTGCTCACTCCAGCTCTGAGATCCTGGCTGGCTGAAAGCAGGGATCTGCATTTGTTCTATAATTGGAACAATGTTGCGGTCCTGCTGGCTGAAGCCTGGCTGGCTGAAAGCAGGTTTCTGGGGTTTTGTTTAGCTCAGGGGTGGGCAAACTTTTTGACTCGAGGGCCACAATGGGTTCTTAAACTGGACCGGAGGGCCAGAACAAAAGCATGGATGGAGTGTTTGTGTGAACTAATATAAATTCAAAGTAAACATCACTACATAAAAGGATACCGTCTTTTTTTTTTTTTTTTTTTAGTTTTATTCATTTCAAACGGGCCGGATCAGTCCCACGGGCCGTAGTTTGCCCCCAGCTGGTTTAGCTTCTATATTTGTAACAATGTTTCAAACTGCAAGCTCAGAGGCCGGCAAGGCAGGCGGGGAACGTTGGTTTCCTCCATCACTGAAGCAAGCAAGCCTCGTGTTCGCTTCAAGCTGCCTGGCTGCCGGCCGCCATCTTGGTTGGCAGTTAATTTGCATATCGCCCTGATTAGCCAATGGGAAGGGTAGCGGAGGTACGGCTAATTACCATGTTTCTCTATTATTATATAAGATTGTTGATTTGATTCCCTGAATCCTCTACTCTACTATTGAATCCCTGTATATTATTCTTCATTTCAGTCAGTGTATGCTTAATTTCTGACTAGTCCTTTTTCATTTGGGGGAGGTTTCAAGAAAATTCTTGAATAACCTTATACTATGGTTTTGAAATCTATATGCAGTAGTTTGGTTTCTTCCATTTCTTCAATTTGTGACATGTTTCTTTGTCTCCACAATTTGTCTGCTTCCTTGTGTTTGTTTCTATGTATTGGGTAGAGCTGCTATGTCTCTTTGAGTTGGTAAAGTGGCCTTGGTAGTAGGTGTTCTATAAGGCCCAGTGGTTCAGCCTCCCCAGTCACTCTAGGTGCATCCCTTTGTGGACTGTGAGCACAGTCTTGTTGTAGTTGAGACTTGATTGCTGTTGGTGTCACGGGAGAAATTGACCTCCACGCCAATTGGCTGTGAGGACCAGCTGTGACTACAGTGGGAGAGCCGCTGTGAAGGAGACAACCTTATGGGGCAGGACTAACTTCAGTGGGGCTATGGTGCTCACTGAGTCTGCCTCTTGCACGTGTTGCTTATGGATGTGAAAAGTTGTAATCTGGTATAGTCTGACACTGACCACTGGGTATACTGGCTCTTGGGTCTCCAGGGAGGTGCAAAATCAGTCACTGCCTGGGACCATCCAGCAGGAGCTACAGAGAGATCTGCAGATTCCTCCTCTTTGTATCAGGTTTAGAGGTGCCCAGATGAGGCCCAGCTATGAAGCACAGCAGGCTGGTGCTGGTGCCGGGTTTGGTGCCTTTTATTGATAGGTTTGGGTCTCCCTGACCCAGCTGCAGCTTGTTTGAGAGATTTTAGCCTGAGCAAGTACAGGCCATTTATATGCAAAAGCTGTTGTAGGCTTCTTGGGTGGGGTTTTAATTCGGGTGAGGCAGAGTCTTCGGGATTCACCAGAGCAGAGAAAACAGAAATGGCTGCCAGTCAGCCCTGTGACCAGGGAGGTTTCAGCATAGGAGCAATGATCCCTGCAAGCACCTCTATCTGGGAGAAAGCTGCCCCGAGTTCCTGCCCTGATTCCAGACAATCCAGTTCCTCCTCATATGAATCTGTGTTCTTCTGATCCTTGCCTGGTGCTGGAGCACAGAGGAAGCAGGACCTTGTAAGTTCAGTTCATGGGATGGCCTTTTAAGAGGAACAGCTGGGTCTCCAGTTGCCTCTGTGTCTCTGAGCCTCAATTTGCACTGGTTTTTACAGCCCATAGTTATTACTTCCTGTAGGGACTTTTTTTTTTCCAGCTCTAGGATCCTGGGCTGGGGGTCTGGTGTGGGGATGGGGCCCCTTGCTCCTCACAGGCTGCCTCCACAGGGATGATCTTCCTCACAATTAAAAAAGTGGCACACGTGGGTGCCAGACCAGCCTGTTATCCACCCCCACCTCCTATCAGTGTCAATGTGCTTTCTTCTTACTCTTCTAGTTGTAGAACTACTTCCATTTAGCCAGCTTTCCAGTGGTTCTGGATGATGGTTGTTTTGAATTTTAGTTCTAATTTTGATGTGCTTGTGGGAGGCAAGGAGTACCGGCATTTACTTACACTGCCATCTTCAAATCTCTCCAACATGTATAATCTTGTTTTAATTTCCACTAACAACTTGAAAGAGGTAATATTTCTCTCCATTTTGAAGATGGGAAAACAGCAAGGCGAAATTACTTGTACCAAGTCACATATCTATTCAGCAAGGAAACTGGAGTGAACTCAGGTTCACCTGATCTAGACTAATTTGCAGTGGATCTGGGAGTTTCATACAGAAACCTGTTCTTTCCCCTGTGCTGAGCTACCAGGGGGCGGTGAGCAGACTTCTGAGATCAAGATGTCTGTGCAGAAAAGAGAACTGTTGGCTCCTTTGCAGAATCCCAGTTCTGAAGTTAATGAGTTCGAGTGTCTGGGAGAACTGGCTTCCCACAAGGTCACAAAATGGGAGTCAGTGATTTCTGACTGTCTGCTTATCCAGCACAGTTCCTTGCCAGTTCTCTTGGAACCAGCCCCATGGTATTATTTCATACTGACAAGGACAAATTCCAGAATCTGATTTCAAATGAATGAATGGGGGAGAAAAAAGAGTTGTGGCAAATCCTGATATACAGTGGCTGCTGCCTTTCAATTATTAAAGGAACTGTCTGCTTTCTTTTATGAATAGCATAGCTTTTCTTGTTCAATAATGGCAGAAATACAGTGATAGAGATTTAGCAAAGTATAATGATGATTAGAAGGCAAAGGAGTAGAAAACAATAGCTCTAAGTATAAGGAATAAAGCAGTGTTCAAATCCATAATTCAAAATCTAATGGGACTGAAGTCCTAGGAAATCAGACTTGTAATTTTAAAAATAAACTCTTTTTTATTCTTACAGATAGTACATAAAAATAAATGGAATAAAAGACACAAATTGCACATATTATCCTAACATACTGCTTTTTAATGAAATATTTGAATCAATTACTGTTTATTTAGACAATAGGAAGGAATATCCTGACTCTCACAATTGCAAAGAGGGCCTCTGTGAAACAGGAAGTGGGCTCTCATCAGACACCAAGTCTATTGGCTACTTGCGCTTGGATTTCTCAGCATCCAGAAGTGTGAGAAATGAGTTTCTGTTGTTTATATTACTCTCGACTGATATAAAACTCTTGCATTGGTAGAGCCCATACATTTGGTTTCACCCTTTTCATTCTTAGAATTTTTCATGGGAAGATATTTTTGGAAGTCTTAGGAGTGGTGGAGTTTTGAAGGGCTTAGATATATATCAACCCACTTAAGAGATATAGCATCTGAAAACTTAGGCAGAGGAGATGAGGAATACAGAAAATCCAAGTGATTCAAAACCATACTTAGAGTAGTTCCTGCTTTGTTTTTTTTGTTTGTTTACTTATTGTTGTTTTTTTTTGATATCCACTTAGTCAAGAAAGAGCAAGGTGTTCTGTATTGATTAGAGACATGAGGACTTATTTGTCAACTAGTGCTAAATCTTCAGTTAACTTATAAAGTGTGTCAGTCTTTGAGTTCTTGCTTCAATAGATAGCTGTCTCCTAATTCCAATGTGTCCACCTGAGATAATAAAGATGACGTAGTATAATATCCACAGACTTATGTTATAACTAAGACATGGAAACCCATACTTACATTGACTGTCACAAAACTGGGAAATGCAAGGGACAGGTAACATGTGAAGTCTATGGCATGTGACAGGGAAAAGAGAAAGCTGAAAAGCCCATTTAAGATCATTCTAATAGCCTTGTCTTTTATGTTCTATGTTTTAGCTAATACAATTTAACGTAATTTAGTAAATGATTTATTCTAGTTGGTAAAATAATGAGAAAGAATTGGATCACTGCCTCTACAAAGAATTTCTCTGAGTTCTAACAGATGATTTAACTCTTAAATGCCAAAGCATATTTCCTGGCTAAGTCACTACAAAACGTCTGACTTTATGCATGAGTTATTAATAATGTTAAAAAGAAAATGGAACATATATCTTGTGCCTTAATTGAAAAATACAGTAAAAAAGGGAGATTTATCTTTATAAAAAGCTGTGTGATCTGTCTAAAACACATTTAACTACCAAAAGATCATAAAACAGTGTTTTGCCTCCCCCTTTCTAATTTGTTCTCATTTGTTTCAATAAAATGATGGAGAAGAGGGAATGACACTTCTTTTGGTTTCTGCAAGCAGTGTGATATTTTAAAAATGTAAAATGCAAAATAAGCAAGCAACACTGGGCCCTTCAGTACTGAGAACTGATTCCTCAATTGATCATGCTTCCACGGGCCTTTGGAATCACCGTCCAAACTGAATATGAAACGAATGGGGTTCTGAGGCATGGCAGAGCTTTGCTGACTGAGGTCATAAACAGATCCACAAGTTGAATTGGAAAAAGCCGTTAGTCTCTCAGTTAGTGTATGCATGAGTTTCTCAAAGATCTCCAGGACTGAGTTCCCTTGTTTTCTCACTGACAAGACTAAATGTGAATTAAATGCCTAGTTACTTGGCTGCTGTTAGAAACAGTACTCTTAGAGGCTGCACTTATTGGAGTATAACATTGCTGCTTAAAATGTATCTACAGCCTATCCCCCAAACCAAAACTATAGTAGAACCCATGTTATGAAGGCTTTATAAGGCAGGTGCAAAATTTCATAGGTAGTCTACAGAGTTATAGTTCAACTTTTATCCGTATCTTAAAATGGAAAATATTTTAGGTCCATGTCAACATATGAAAGCATATATACAATGCTCATTTTTTTTTGATAGTCATTGCTTTCTTTTTCTTACTCTTTTTTTTTTTTCTAGACTGGTTGCTATGAATGCTTTAGTAAAAAGACATAATTGTTAACCTAAGTGCAGAAAAATATCCATAATAATAATAATGAGAATAACTAACATTAATTGGTTACTTGTTAAGATTTAATGTGGGTGCCTTTAAACGCTGAGATAAGTTCAATTCATTTAATCTTCACATTACCCCTAGCAGATGTCTGCTATAATTTACTTGTTTGATGGTTGAGAAAACTGAGCCAAAGGGCTTGTTTAGAATTTTAGAAACTGGATCCAGATTCTATAACAAATAAATGGTGTCGGTGAGGTTTAACCCAGGCAGTCTGGCTCCTAAACCCAGTCTCTAGCCTTACTCACACAACTTCTGAGCAGAAAGAGAAAAGTAGAGATTCTGAGACCTTTATTAAGTATGTCTTATGTGTCACACTGAGCCAGACAAGAGTGATGTAATAATCCTAATTCTGAAAGCACTTGCTATTTTGTGTAGTCTCTTTAACATATGATGTGACCTGAAAACAATATTTAAGATGAGATGTAGTCTGGCCAATGCAGGGTAGAGAGAGATGATATTCTTCGTTGTTTTAGACACCATGTCTCTAATAAAGTAGCTCAAACTTGATTTAGATTTTTTTTGCTTACACTCATGTCTCAAAATTAAGACCATGGCCACCTAAGGATGGTCATTGAGAGGGAGGGATGAAAGATGTGGAAACAAAGCAGTGAGTAAGGTTTAAGGATCTGTAGGAAATCAACCCATCCAAGGTCAATTGAAAATAGGAGAAGAAAGCTGTCGTGGCAAGAACGTTCTGGTGTGGTGGTCAGAGAGAGGCAACGACTGGGTTTGCTAAAACTGTAGTTTCCTAAGTTTATTCATACGCTCAAAGTGAGTGGTTTCTGGAGGGCAGCTTTGAAGTATGTATGATTTTTTTAAACAACATATTGGTCTTTATTAATAATTTCTGCATGTTTCAATGTAGTTGCCACAGAAACTGTCATCTTGCACCGGCCGCATCTCAATTCAGATTTGACAGGAGTGTGGGAAAGAGGGTGCCAGGTACACATGAGTTTTAATTAATCTCTTGAGTGATAGATATAAAGGGGAAATATTCTGTGTGTAACCCATGTTTCTCAGATTATCATTCCCCACATTACCAGCTAGGTATTTCTCTTCCCCCCCCCATTATTTTAATTTAATTTATTGGGGTGACATTGGTTGATAAAGTTATATGTTTCAGGTATACAATTCTATAATATGGAGTTACCATATTAAAAAGTGTAACTGCTTTATGACCTAGCAATTCTTCTTCTGGGACTATATCTGAAGAAATCTGAAACACTACTTCAGAAGAATACATGCACCCCCATGTTCATTGCAGCGTTGTTTACAATAGCCAAGATTAGGAAGCTGCCCAGCTAGGTATTTCCGAAAATAGCCAGGGAGTGTCTCCTGCATGCTCAAAAATAAATCCCTGAGACACACAGAGCATCTGCTGTTTCCTTTGCCCCTTCCAGCCTTCTTCATGAATGGGCCCTGCTGCTTCCCTTGGTGAATAAGCCCTTGCCCTCAATGGACACACATCTCCATTCCAGTCCCCTGAACCATGCAGCCCAAGTGGCTTCAGGGAACTCCACCCCCAAGGGGTGCCATTGTGACTGTGGGTTTTCCTTGTCTTCAGGTTGCCTTCTGCTCCCACTGTGCTTCCAACACAGCCAAGTCCAGGAGGCTACCTCATCCATCAGGTTCCATATCACCACCCGCCCAGCTGAGCCTGACAGCAGCCTGGCTTGCATTGTAAATTAGGGGTGTTGTATCTCTAAAATTTCTATGGGTTTCCTGCGCTCTTTGCATTCATCCCGATGTCTTCTCTGAAACAACGTTGTTGTTTTTTCAGGTTTTGTTTTAACTGCTTTTATTCCCTCAGAAAACTGAAGTCTGAATACCAGGGATGGGGTGGCCTGGGAGGTAGATACAGCACAGGAACTCATATACTCAGAGTATCTCTTTCCACTTATGGTTGTCCTATTGGCCCAAGCTTGCATTACCTGGTTCTGCTTCCTTTAAGATCTGTTTTCTAAGGATACTATTTAGTCTTCATTGTGAACAGACTACTTATGGGCCCATCTACCAGGCAGACCAGTGGTTCTTAATGTAGGGCACATGCCCCGGGGGGGAGGGCAATTTGATTTTTAAGGGGGCAATTTGAAAATGAGTTATTAACAGTGATTTTTTTACATTTCTTATGGTTCTAGCAGCCTTATATCCAGTATATAAATATATATTGTGACATATTTATGCATTTCAGTTCTCTATTATATGTTTTGAAACTTTATTTGCTATTTTTATATCACTTCATATTATTGTTATTATTATTATTATTTAACAATTTCTTAGTGATTTCTTCCTCAGTACTTCAACTGTCCTCTGGTTCTTTTATTTGTCTCTTTCATGGATGCCATGTTCTTTGGAAGCTTGTTTAGACCAAGTTAATGGCCTTTTAGGCTTCCTCCACGTGAATAGGAGTTCACCTTTTGAATACTAAGAATTAAATGTCACGGGGGATGGGGGGAGGTCAGGATTTTAGAGATGCTTAGATGGGACATGGCCAAAAAATGGTTGGGGACCACTGAGCTAGACAGAGCTGACATAACTACCTCACTAGTGCACAGGGCGTGGGCATGGGCGCAGCCTGGGGCTCCTGCTGTGTGAGGTCATATTATATATACTGTGCTCTGTGCTGCTTAGGAAAAGGTGTGCAAGAAGTAAAAGGTTTGTTCTGTTCTGTGAGTGCCCATGTTGTTGCAAACAACAGGTGTTCATCATCTTCCCCAGGTCCTAATAAGCCTCCCAAATGTACCTGCTTCTCTCAGAGAGAACAAAGCACTCCCTAGAGCTGTGGCCTTTGGAAATGACCTCTGTAATTTGGCAATTATATAATGTCCACAGCTTCCATTGGTGGAATAGGGGCGAGGTGACAACTTTATTTTTCTCTCCCAAGGCTGGTCTCTATCAATACTGTTTATTCACAGTCAATGTTGCTGGAAGTTTCTATTGGCTACTTGCTTATCTCCTGGGAATGATAACAGGACATTCATGTTGGGCTCCTGCAGGTCATAAGTATCACACGGTTCTTATAGAAGGACATAGGCTTATATGTGGCAGGGAGACACAGAACTCTCTCTCGTAGGCATGTCCCTTAACCCCGAGGTCCTAATTGCAAATCATACCTCCTATGATGGTTTGTCTTTCCGTTGCACACGGGAAAGACAAACCTCTGTGGAAGGGTGGCTGCTGTCCCAGACACAGAACCATGCACAAAGTCAGTCAGTAATGAGATTCCTCACAGCAGCAAACTGCACTGTCCATTCATTTTTCTTTTCCACCTGTCTCCTCAATGGTGTCTGTTTGCCGAGCCCACATGCAACAAGGCTGTGTTTGTAAGGAAGGGCCCATTCATTGGCTGTCTATTTAGAAGTCTTGACAGAAAATCCCATGAAAAGCTCCTCAATTCAAATTCCTCCTTAATGACTTGCTCCATTCACCAAAGAGGCCGGGGGAGGGTGCTTGGGGCTTGACTTCTTCCACTATGGGAGACAAGAAAGCATTTTTTTATAGAGCTTCTGACGTGCCATGGTTATTAAACAATAAGTCATGATAAATAATTGAATCTGAGGGAGAAATTATCTCTGTTGTTAAATAAAACCTCTATCTAGCTCACCGAATATGTTATCTCCAACTACCCATGGTGTTTTCAATTTAAAAAATTCAGTTGATCTTTATGAGTTCTGTTTGGCTCCCACCTCTCAAGAGAATTAGTTAGTTGTTTCTCCCTGGATGTGTTTAAATATCATATTAAGAGAGAATTACCTTTGTAGTTACTCTTATTAGCGAAGCCAAGGCCAATTACAATGAACCAAATTCTATTGCTTGGGTTGTGCTTTAGTTAGTTGAGGTATACAAAGCATGGTAGAAGAAATTCATTTGGTAACAGATAATCAACTACTAAGTAGATATTTTGTAGTAAGTACATGCTATATGAGAACATCACAGCAGCGTAAAACAAGAGGGTTCTGAACTTGGAACTCTTTGAGTAATTTTGTTCAGACTCATCACTCAGGGCTGAAAGATTTTTCCATACTACCTTATACTTCCTCTTTCATAGGGCTCACCACAATGAGGAAAGACATTTAATTCATGAATGTTTGCCCTGTGTCTAACACATTCACTACTAAATACTCTCTACCAGCATAGCACATGGCATGTAGTATATGCCCAGTGAGTATTTCTCCAGTGAATGAACGACGAATTGTCTGCCACTCTTTGTATTTTGAAAGAGCCCCTTACAAGAATTTCCCCTAAGTAGTGAATGCATTGAAGAACACACAGTGAAATGTCAATTTCCCACTAAAGTCTCTTGCTTCTTATTTTTGTTTACCAACATTAAATCTGCATAAGAGCCTGCTAAGTAATGAAGGTGAAATAAATATCACCAGTTCTCTGCCCTCATTGAACTTAGTACATAGGAGCTATGATAGAGAAAGTAGAATCATTGAGTGTTATAAACAAGGGAGAAACCAAGTGCTCTGAAATATTAGACAAGATAAAGTTACCTTTCAGCTGTGGGAATCAGGAAGTCCTCCTGGAGGAGTTGCTAGGATAAAACAAGTGAGGTTTGTGCCCCCAGCATTAATTTAAGTGGACTCCAAAAAATCTCAGTAGTCAAGGTTAAATAATATTTTAATACAACATTCTACAAAATCAATATTAATGCCAGCAATTCCATGATGAACAAAATAGTAAAATTTTAATAAAAACTGGATCAGTATTACTGATTTTTTCCTTTTGCCTCAGGCACCAACATGACTTGGCATGGGCTTGGTGGCTAATATTTAATATTAAGGAGATGTAAGTTTTGCAAACAGAAGACCTTAGGAGAAAGTTCTCCATCAGCAGTGAAGAGGGAAAGAAATGATGCTGTGAGGGAACCAGGAGTGGCCTGATTTAGCCAAAGAAACATGTAGTGGGTGCATAATAGTAATAGTCTGGGTCACATGTCAAAGCTTTAAGTCTTAAATGTAGGACACATTGTGAACAACCTAGAATCTCTGACTCAAAATTTGGCATGCTTATTTAAACAGTGGGAGCTATTGATGAGTTTTGAACAGAGAAAGTGTATTATGTTTAAAATAATACTAACAAATACCATTTTAATAATACCTGTGGGAAGTGTCATCAGTAGGGTGGGAATCTCTTCTGTTGTTTTCTTCCCCCCTCTTTGTTTAACAGACAGCTTATCAGAAGATTGCTTCAATTTGTGTTCTTCCATGTGCATCCAATTCAAAAACAGTGTTTGTTACTTGATCTGAATATTAACTGACCTAGTCTAATTCGTCCCACTATTTAGTACTAATAAAAAAGCCAGGGACACCCTACCCTTACTGAGAGAGTGCTACCTAACTACACAATGCTTAGGCAGTGTGGCTGGGAGGATCCTCTGTCCCTCACTTTTTTTTTTTTTATTTGCCATGAACTTGTTTTAAAAAAATATTATTTTAATATTTTTAATTATGGTTTCATTCAATATTATTTTTTGTTAGTTTTAGGTGTACAGCATAGTGTTTAGACAATCATACACTTTACAAAGTGTCCCCCGGATATTTCTAGTACCCACTTGGCAACATACATGGTGATTACAATATCATCATCTGTATACTGAGTGGCCAGATTATTATGACCAGCCAGATTATTATGATCACCCCATCAGTACTTCATTGACACTTCCAAAAATACTGAATATTGAAAACTTCCTAAGCAAATACTCTCAAGGTTTTATTATTATTATTATTATTATTATTATTTGCATAACTAATTCACTTCATTGTACTGATGGGGTGGTCATAATAATCTGGCCACTCAGTGTATTCCCTATGCTGTACTTCACATTCCCATGACTGTTTGTAACTACCAGTTTGTACTGCTTTATTCCTTTACCTTTTCCCCTTTGCCCCCCCCTAATTCTCTGCCCTCCAACAACTGTCAGTCTGTCCTCTGTGACTGAGCAGCGTCTCCTCCCTCTTTGCTGAGTGATGCATTTCTTCTCTAGGGCATATTAATGGTTTCAATGAAGTTACAGTCTATTCTTTCCTCTTAGACATATTTTAGGTGACATCTTATTTTTGTTTTAGTCTGTTTTGTGTCAATTTGCAGTTTAAGAGAAGGCTGACATTGTGTGTTTTTTTGGAGGGGGGTTTGGGCGTTATTATTTCCAGTTTTTAAGTCACTCCACTGCCAAAATCTATTCCATTTTGGTCGAAGTTAGAGTGTTTCTTGAAATGTGATTGTGAACTGTATAGTACATTATCCTATGGGATGAAGGACAAGTTTTCTCAGTTTGTTAGAATTAAAAGATCATGGTATTTGCAACTTACTCTCAAATAGTTTACCAAAAGTAAACCAACACAAGTGAATAGAAAGAATGGTATAGAGTAAAAGTAGTAGAAGTGAAGAGTGTGGAGTGAAAATGTGTGAAAGCCAAAGTAGGAATGTCACCAACTGGTGAATTTAGGTGAAGGGTATAGAGGAGTTAATTATTCTTATCTTGCAAAAAGTTGAAGTGACCAAAGACAGAGGAGAACTAAGCTCTTTAAAGTGATTTATTATTGATATCTCATCTGATAAAATTGGGTGTTTTTGCCCAGCCAGTGTGGCTCAGCATTTGAACATCAACCCAAGAACCAAGAGGTCACCTGTTCGATTCCTGGTTAGGGTACATGTCCAGGTTGTAGGGTCGATATCCAATAGGAGGCATACAGGAGGCAGCCAATCTATGATGTTTCTCTCTTACTGATATTCCTCTCTCTCTATCCCGCTCCCTTTCTCTATTTCTAAAAATCAATAAAAACACACTTAAAGAAACCTGGTGTTTTTGGTCAGTTAAATGAGGAAACTGATAAGAGAGAGTAATTATAAAAAATTAATTTAATATCTAACATGAAAAGCATCCCTTCACTAATATATTGTTATAGAGGAATGCCTTTTCTTGATTTAGTTTTTTTACTCCATTTAGAATTCTGAATCATCATTCTTGCATAATCCATTCCTAGAACATAATATTTAATTCCCTTTTCAGTTATTCTAAACTAGAGGTAGCATTTTTAAAAATAAAAGCTTGCAAAGAAATTTGAGTGCAAAGCTTATTTAATTTTTATGATATTTTTCCTTGACTTTTCAGAGTTTTCTCATCCACATCAATTTGACAAGGCTTTTAGTGACTCATTAATGTCAGGTCTTCACAAAGCATTCTGTTTGGTTTGCACAGAAATGGAAATTCTTTTTTTATACTTCTTTCATCAGTTTATATAATACTGAGAGTATTTAATTAATAATTAATATTTAAATGCCATAATTACAATAGCAGGTACATGTATTTGGGAAACTATACAACTGGTACTCGGCAAGCATGTATTTCAAGTCAAGGGAGAGGAGAGGCCCATACCTCCTAGAGCACAGCAGGAAACAGATGGTGTGCCTGAGACATGGGCAGTTCAATGTAGAGGGCATTGAGAATACCAGCTCGCCCAGTGGTTCCACTCAATTTAGGGCATTTAAGATGATTTTTATTATATTTTATTACTGTGTTAATATCCAAACCAAAAAATTAAATTAAAAAGTATGACCCTTCAATGATGACCCATGACAAATTTCAAATTCTTCTCTCTCTCTTTTCATTCTCTGCCTCTCCTCAATCCCATCCCCTCCCCCCATTATTATTTTTAATAGATTGGAGATTGGGAAATTACATTTTGCTTGAAATGTATCAGAATATTAGAGGGAAAAGGGACTGATATACTAAAGCTTTCTAGGGCAAGAGTGCAAGCAAATTTGCTAATTAGGTGCATGATAGCTGACCTCTTTGTACTAATTGAGACAGTTGAGAAATTATGGCCAGTTTTAGGTGAATGGTGATGATAAGTAGGAGCATGGTGTTGGGACAAGGGGTAGAGGAATTTGTAAAGAAAAAGAAATTTTCTGCCTCTATTCACTCTCCTTAAAGATTTGTGAATAGGGAAGATAAGATTAATGGGGAGAACTCAAGAATTGTTCCTCAAAATTGATGAAACATTTCAACATCACTGAATTGGGGATATTAGTGCTAGATTTCAGTGACTGATTGTAAAAATCTGTAATTTAGGGACTGTGAGAAAAGTTTTGATTTCTTGCATTTGAGAAGAACCTAGACTTATTAGAGACAAAATAACATTATTTCTAGGACCTGAGTCACAGAAAATTGAGCCTAATGAAGGAAGTAAAATCAGTTAATCACTAGGATAAATTGAAATGAGTTAATATTTTGGAGAAAATTCCAGTGTGTTAAGATTTGGAGAAGGTGAGGGAGAGAAGGTGGGAAGAGATTAACCGAAGAACTTATATGCATTTATGTATAACCCATCGACACAGACAGTAGTGCAGTGAAGGCCTGTGTGGGGGTTCAGGGTGGAGGGTGGTCAATGGGGAAGTAAAAGAGGACATCTGTAATACTTTTAACAATAAAGATAAATTTTAAAAAAAGATTTGGAAAAGTTGAATCATGGATGTGCCTATTGAAGTTCTCCAGTAAGTAGAAATACCCTCACAAATTTTAATTTACAATTAATACTCCAAGCGTTATAAGTTTATTTTTGTTTTGTCTGTTGGTTGTTTTTTGTTTTATATCCCACATAAGAATAAAATCATAGGGTTCTTAACCTTTTCCATCTGACTTACTTCACTTAGCATCATACTCTCAAGATCCATTCATATAACCACAAATGGCAATATTTCATCTTTTTTATAACTGAGTACTATTCCATTATATACATATACCATATTTTTCTTATCAAATCATCTGTCAAGTGACACTTAGGCTGTTTCATGTCTTGGCTATTGTGAAAATTTTTGCAATGAACATAGGGATACATTTATCTTTACCAACAATGTGGTGCTTATCAGAGGTGAAGTCTGGTGTGGGGGTGATGAGAAGGGTGAAGGGGTCAAATATATGGTGACAAAATGAGATTAGACTTTGGGAAGTGAGCACACAATGGAATATGCAGATGATGTATTATAAAATTGTACACCTGAAACTTACATAATGTTATCAACCAACATTACTCCAATAAATTTATTTTTTTAAAAGGAAGGGAAAAAAGAGAGAAAACACTATAAGTGTCAGAAAATAGTTTCTCTAATGACTCCTCATTGAATTCCAATTGATCTTGTAACGCCCTACTTCTACTGTGGTTTCAGCTATCGGTGCTACCCAGTTCTGTTCACCGTCCCATCAGTTTAAACAAAATCATTGTATTTTATTCTACCTAACATAAAATCTGCTCCCGTGACGATGCACTCATTATGTCTTTGAACCAGAATTTGCTTTCCTATAATTATCAGCCATCAGTTATGGTTCTCTTGATCCAAAAAATTATTTTCCTTTTTTTTTATGAGGTAGTCCTTCAAATATATGAAGACATATCAAGTTCCCATATACACATATGTTATCTTTAAAAGAAAATATACATTTATTACTTTCTGAAAAATGTTAGTCCTTAACAAATAACATTAGATTATATTTATTGTTGAAAATAGAAATTTATTTTCCATGCAGTGAACCCTTACATATTTTAAAATACTTTTATATTTCTAAATTTTTGATGGACCAAGAATTGACTGGAATTTCCAAACTGCATTCTCTCCTAATATTTTTAGTTGTCCACTTGCAAAAATTTACCATTTTTTTAGATATCTATCAAAAAACAACAGAACTTTTGAATCTTAATAATATTTTGAAATATATTATAAATAGGCAGAGAATATTGACCATTTATCTTAACGGATTATCATGCAGTATAAATTTGGTTACTATCGTTAAGCAAGAATAAGGACATCATTTTATGTTTTCTGACAAATGTTTGTTTTACTTATTTAAAAATAATCTAAGCTTTTATTCAATTGCAAGCACAGTCCCTCTTGTTTCATAATCCTCAATAAACTTATTATGTTTTATCCTTGTCAGATGAATCAGGAATTCAATTAAAGCATCATTGACATATTCAACATATACTACTTAACTGAAAGAGTAAGAAGTTGCATAGGAATATTTTGAGTCTTATTAGTCTGATGTTTTAAGTTATTCTTCTAGAGGTAGTTTCAGAGTTTGGGAGGGTAGTTGTATTTTTATATGGGTTTCAGAAATAAGAAAGAAAAAAAATATGCTAACAAATCTATTTTCTATAGTTCCCTGGCGTAATTCCCAAAATGAAAGAAGTTGTTTTGGATTTGATCCTGGTTCTCATTTTAAAAAAAGCACAGCATAATTTATCACCACGGATAACACACGTATAAGAAACAGGAACACAGAACAACCACCGGGGCCTCTTTTGCAGGCAGAGAAGATCTCAGCAGAAGTTTCACTGCCTTGATGATGCTTATCACTCCCAGGAACCTGGGCATGGGCCTCTGTCCCTCAAAAACTTTACAAACATATTTTCTATTTCATATAAGTATGTAAGAAACTGTAATCATTACTTAATTTTTACCTTCTTTAGCTTTTTTTTTTAAAATACCAGGTTCTGAAGCAGTGATCCACACTCTTTAGGAACATGGGATTTTGAATTGTTACTGACTTTTACTTTGGGAAACATCTAGCAAACATTGGAGTCAGGTCTGAGAGGCGCAGCTAAACCTGGGTTTGGTGTTTCTTATCATGTGTCACCTTTCTGACAACCCACTTGAACAGGGCTTAGAGAAAATGGCATTCAAACTAGACATTAGATCTATACAGTGGGGCCTTGACTTATGGGTTTAATTCCTTCCGTGACGGAGCTCGTAACTCAAATTACTCGTATGTCAAATCATAAAGTGAACGAGTGAGACACGTAATGCTAGGCTGATGTTGTGGCGTTCGCTGTGACGTTCGCTGCGCCAACTAGCGGTGGGGTATCTGAAGTTGGCTCATAACCCGAATTTTAGCTTGTGACTCAAAACAAAAAATCAGCCGAGAGACAGCTCATATCTCGAAAAACTCGTTAGTCGGGACACTCATAAGTCAAGGCCCCACTGTACTTGAAGTTAATCAACCAGGAATCACTTGACTCTAATAGAGAAATTGGTTATAATAAAATGGCAGGTGGAAACTCATAATAGCTGCTGTCATGTGATCTGTGCTATTGTGTCAACCTACAGTAACAGTCATGGAGATTGAAGTTACCAGGGTCAAAGTTATGCACTGAGTCCTCAGATCCTTTTTTTTAAAATGTCTCTTTGCTTGAATATATAAATTTGAAAATAGCCCTGTGTTTTCTTTTCTGTCCACTTTTTTTATAATTACATAAATAGAAATAAAATAGTAAGCAGTTTTCACAAAGAAAAATAAACCATCTAAAATCCCACCAACTAACAGAAGTTTGATTTTTCTCAAGCCCCTTTTCTTGCTCACCCTTGCCCGTGTGCACAGGTATTCTACTTCGCTGAACCACAACAAGCTTTCTATTTTATTTTGTATTTTGTTTTGTTTCATTTCCTGTGGTATGACATATTAGGTCAGTTGGTAAACTGAGTCTGTCACTAAGATGTAGGGATGGATATGTATTCTCCAATGTCATTAATATGTATAACTCTGCTGCAAATGGTCACAAAATATGCCTAAATTGTGATAGTCACAACATAAGTTTTAAGAGTGCTCACTATTTATTTTTTTTTGATGCTTATCTTGGACCCAATGTTCAAATATTTTAGATAACACTATGATGTTATCCCCTCTTTAAATTGGTTCTTCATGATAAATCATAGGGTGAAAGGGTGTGGACATTTTATGGCGTGGGATACTCATGCCAATTTAAAATGTATTAAATACATTTTAAATATATTATAATTTAAACAAGACAACCATGTATAAGTGTACTATCAGCAACTAGGAGCTATGTTTTAATGCATTTGCTTTTATTATCACTGACGTATAGGAAAATATTCAGTGTCACAGGAGGGATTATTATACTCAGACCTTAGCTTACTCAGGGCCTCTAAGAATTATATTCCTTTAAGCCATTGCTACATTAATGATTAAAAACATTTTTACTTCATTGACTGTGTGCATTATGACTCAATTACCCTTATCCTTGTTAATTCCCTTTCCCTGCTATCATAATTTTATTGGGATGCATTATGAAACTTGTAGAACCATAAATAGCCATGGATCGTATTGCATTTAGAAAGAGCGAGTTCCAAAAAATGTAAGTCCAAGTGAACAATGAAACATTAGGCACATGTTAACATTAAGGAAAGGGAATAATATCAGATAATATTTTTTCCTCTGAAACTTCTGTATTATACATTCTTACAAATAAATAATATCCTATATAATAAAAAGGCTAATATGCAAATAGACCGAATGGCAGAACAATTGGAACAACTGAACACTTGGTCACTATGATGTGTGCTGACCACCAGGGGCCGTGCACGGAACATGGCGGTTATCGTCCATGGCTGGATGGTGGGGCAGGTGAGCGGGGCTGCCAGACCAAGGTGGGGCTCTGGTTGCTGTCATTGGGGAGAGCCTCTGGTGGTTACTGAAAATTCTTTGCTCCCACACAACATGGTCCTGCCCAGCACTCGCACCTGCTGCCAGTGCCAGCCCTGCATGCACCCACTGCCGGTGCAGGAGCCGTTGCTTGCACCTGCTGCCAGTGCCTGGTGCTGGTTCTGATCACTTGGCACCATCAGCAAGTGCAAGCAGTGGTTGCTGCCCTGATCGCCCCTGAGGGCTTCTCCACCTTCCCCTGTTCCTGAGGGGCAATTGGGGTAGGAGCTGCTACTTGCACCCCCTGACAGCGCCGGCCACACTCGCACCTGATGCTGGCCCCAATCACTCTGTGCTGTCAGCAGCTGCAAGCAGGGCCAGCAACATCAGCACTTGGGAGCGGGGGTGGTGGGAGCAGGGCTGCAGCAGGAGGGGCTGGACGGGCGCACAGAGGATGGGCCAAGACCTGCCTCTGTGCCTACCACAGCCTCATGGCCCACAATTCCTTTCAAGGTGCACAAATTCGTGCACTGGGCCCCTAGTATCTATCTATCTATCTATCTATCTATCTATCTATCTATCTATCTACCTACCTATCATCTATCATCTATCTATCATCTATCTATCCATCTAAAGAAGTAATATGGCTGAAACCGGTTTGGCTCAGTGGATAGAGTGTTGGCCTGCAGACTGAAAGGTCCCAGGTTTGATTCCGGTCAAGGGCATGTACCTGGGTTGCGGGCACATCTCCAATAGGAGATGTGCAGGAGGCGGCTGATCGATGTTTCTCTCTCATCGATGTTTCTAACACTCTATCTCTCTCCCTTCCTCTTTGTAAAAAATCAATAAAATATATTTTAAAAAAATAAAAAAAAATAAAGAAGTAATATGCAAATGAGGTCAAGACTCCATAACAGTCATGACCAGATCAGGAGGAGGGGCTGGGCACGGCCCCGAGACTGAGAGAACAACATGCAGGTGCAGCCCAGAGCTGGAGAGATCAACACAGAGGGGCACCTGCTCCAAGCCTCCATGGTGCAGCCGGGGACAGGCCCCCGGCAGACAGACAGACACACACACACACACACACACACACACACACACACACACAGGGCGCCTGCTCCGAGCTTCCGCGGCCAGACTACAGCTTAGGTCTGCTCTCCTTGGGGAGCGGGCCTAAGCCATCAGGAGGACATCCCCTGAGGGCTCCGGGGCGGTGAGAGGGAATAGGCTGGGCTGAGGGACCCCACCCGCCAGTGCACACATTTCGTGTACCAGGCCTCTAGTACTATACTATAAATGAAAATACATCTTTCTTTAGAATAGAGCATTTGATTATATTATTCATTTACTCTCAGATTCCACAAACCTTTGCTTTCCTAAGATTGGAGGGGGAAAATATACATTGTACAGAGATTAATGAAACTGAGGGCCAAAATGGGTCAATCCAAAATCACGGGCAGAATGAATGAGAACCCTAAGTCTCACTCATTCTCCATGTGAAGTTATTTTTCTCTCACACTCCATGAGCTGGATTTTTGAGACATGGTCTTTTGTTTTTTCCTCCAGTGATTTTTGTTTTGAGGCTTAAACATTGGACTGCAGCTAGGGAAATGTGGGTGAAGTATATTCTCCTTTTGGAAATAAATGAGTAGGTACTTGAAAATAATCCCAGAGCTAAGAATAACTCCAAACTGTACATAGAAGTTGGCCTGGATTTTAGTCTTTTACTCCGCTTTGAAAGTTTTTTTTTTTTTTTTTAATTTATCTTTACTGTTGAAAGTATTACAGATGCCCCCTTTGTTTGTTTTTTTTCCCCCATTTATCCCCTCCACTCCATACCAACACCTCCCAGGCCTGCATCACTCTATTTTCTGTGCCCATGGGCTATGCATATATGCATATAAATTCCCCTGTTAATCACCCCCCCCCACCTTCCCTTTGAAATTCTTCAAGCCTTGAAAGGTTTTAAAACTGCTTAACTATGTTCTTGTTGTATTCAATAAAGGCAACAGGATGTAACAGTGAGGTCAAGTTCAATTGTTTCTCATTTGTCCAGGCTCAAAATGTGTGTGTGTGTGTGTGTGTGTGTGTATTTTTACATTTTTGTATGTTTAATAATAACATTAGTGAAGTTTTACATTAAAAATTAAAACATGCTCATTATGAAAAGCATATGATATTAAACTATACAGGGCATGAAGAAAAAGTGGTTTTATCATTTGCTTTCCACCACCATCTAGTTCTGAGGATAATGACAACATTTCCCTTTTCATTGACTTATATAGTAAGGCCTTTGTACATTTTAAGTTCTCTCCATAAACTTATATCTATGTTCATTGTAGGTTGAATATATCTATGATAATATAGTTTCTTCCAGGGAAGCAATGTAATGGGGCAAAATGAGAAGAGAAATAAGAAATCACGTTAAGCTAATACAACAGACTAATATAGATAGTCATGACACACTTCCTTTCTGGTGTTGGGATGTGTCCCTGGGATTTTCAAGCTCTCTGGCCTAGAAATATCAATGGATTTGAGACACGTGATCGTGAGTTTTCCTGCCTGGGAATAGTATACATTCAGGAACAAGCACAATGATGGTTAGTGCTGTGCAGTAGTGACTTTTTGTTATAGTTCCAAAATGAAGATCCTTTAGACCACCTACTTTTCATGTAGTCTACTCACTGCTTATTCTCAAGAACTTGCTTACCTTATTGCTAGCTGTTGCTCTTCCACTTGCTTTTTCTTCTACCCCAACAGTACCACAATTTGTATGGAAGGACTAGGGGTAGTTATTCTTTTCTCCATTTGTATTTTTAAACCATTATTTCTCCATATACATTAAATATAAAGCTCCTTTGAAATGTATACTGCATTGTTAAATTAATCTACCTTCATTAAGAAACTCTTCTTTACTTCTTTACTGAAGACCTAAGTTCATCAAGGACCTAGGCTCCTGATTTTCTCCCCAACCAACCATCATAGTGGTATGGTGTTTATGGCCATGGTTGGTACCTCATAGGATACAGTTTGGTTGCTCCACTATTTCATCATCTGCAAATAGACACAACTTGATTTATTCCTTTCTGAACTGCATGTTTTCTATATATTTTTCTTGCTATGTTGCATTGGCTAAGATTCCAAATAGAATGTGAGATGTGGTATGAACATGCTTTTCCATGTATTAAAAAATCTTTAATTTGAATTTATCAGTTAAATTAAATTTGCTTCTGCCTTTGGGAATGTATTGGTCTTGGTGTTGGGATCTACATATAAGGAAAACGTATAGAACCAAAACGTATGGAACCAACCATTTTTGCATTCTTATCACATGTGTTCATTCCATAAAAAAATTATTGAGAGAAAATAGGTATCTGTAGATTATCTTTTTTTTTTTTACCAAATCCTCAGCCCAGGATATTTTTTCCATTGATTTTTTTTTTTTGAGAGAGAGGGGAAGGAAAAGAAAGGAGGGAAAGACAGAGAGAGAGATAAACATTTATGTTAGGGAGACACATGGATTGGTTGTTTCCCATACATGGCCCAACAGGGACCAGGGACAAACCTGCAACTGAGGTTCAAGCCTAGGCTGCTAACCTGCTGGGCCCTCTTCCCTGAAGCTCCTAAGCTTCAAGTTTAGGAAGCTCATACATTCTCTAGCCCTAGTTCTTAAATCATTTCTTATTCAGCAATGCAGTCTAAGAACCTCATTTATAGCCACTGCTATAGAGGCTCTCTAGGGACACTATTTCTTTTCCCCAAGTGGATGGGAGTTTCTGGAACTAGAATCAAATCAAATGGTTTGACAAAAATAAAAATGAGAGTGGAAATTAGCCATTGCCAAGCCTGGATTGTTATTCTCCATCCTTGAATCCGGAGTGTTTATTTTAGACAGCTATAATGAGTTGTAGTCATTTGTTTGATTATAATATTAATTAACTCTGCCTTCTCATAGTTCATAATGTCCATGAGGACCAGGAGTGTGTCTCTTTTGTTCCATCAATAACCAGAGCCCAGTAAAGAACCTGGCACAGAGGAGTTCAATAAATATTTCTTAAATAAATGAGCCAACATATAATGTGCCTGGGGAGTGGGCTGGACCTCCCTCCTCCGTTGCATTCCTCTCCCATGAATCCAAAGGTTGCTGAGCAAGTACAAATGACAGCCTGAGGCTTCAGATGTTTATAATTTAGTTAATGTGAAAGGAAAGTCATTAATAAGCATCATTTAAAAAATGATACCTACAGCCCAGAGAACGAGTACTAATGAGTCAGGAAAAGGATTTACTTTTGTAGGCTGAAAAAAATCAGAGAAATATTAATGAGGTGAGGGAGGAAAAAATGCCTCTTTGACTATTAGGCACGGATTAGGAGGAAAGAAATGTCTGTAGCAAAATACATGATTTTATCAGTTGATTCACAAATAGTTTACAGTGAATAAAAGTTCTATCTCATCAGGTTGTGTATGTATGCCTGCTTTCTAGTAGTTTTTGTTGAAAATGGTTCCTAGGGAGTTGTGGAAACCTAAAACTCTAGTCATATATTCATAAAGCTCAATAATGTCCTATTGCAAAAAAAAAAAATAAGAACCCAAAGATTTGTATAGTTTTTATACTTGACTCAATTTACGGAACCTTGGTTTTCATCTTTGGGATAAAGATGAAAACCACACACACACACACACACACACACACACACACACACACACACACACCTCTGTTGTCTTGTGGTTTGGTCTGCTTTGAGGATTTCATCTTTTCTAAAAAAAAAACACACAAAATGGCACACTGGCTATTGAGCTGACTTTCCTTGTTGTTGTTCTACGCAATAACCAGACAGACCCTGACCAACTCCTTTAATGAAATTTAACAAGATTCATAGACTTGTGTTATACTTTTCAGAACGGATAACGTCTTATATTAATGAAAATTGTTAGGTTTCACTCCTTGTCATTAATTTAATTCTTATTTCATTGTTACTTTTGTTCATAGTACAAAGGTAAATCCACCAAAACATAAATTAGCAATATTTCCAGGATCTGCTGGTAATGCTCTTGGTATCTAGTTAATGAGCTGCTTATGATTCACTTTAACTTACTAGAGCTCCTACATAAGTAAATTCCTTTCACTACTAGAGCTCCTGTATGGAGTTCCTAACTGATGTGGCATCTCTACTATTTATTTGTTAAGGGAAAGAACCTGCTCGGCCAGTGTGGCTCAGCAGTTGAGCATTGACCTATGCACCAGGAAGTTATGGTTCAATTCCTGGTCAGGGCACATATTGGGGTTGCAGGCTCAATCCCCAGTGGAGGACATGCAGGAAGTAGCTGATCAATGATTCTCATCATTGATGTTTCTCTGTCTCTCTCTCTTTCTCTCTCTCTCCCTCTCTGAAATCAATAAAAAGTATCTACACTAATAAAAGAGAAAAATGGTAATTGGCGTACGACGATACCCTTTTCATTGGCTAATCAGGGCTATATGCAAATTAACTGCCAACTAAGATTGGCAGTTAACTGCCAACAAGATGGCGGTTAATTTGCATATGTAGGCACAATGCAGGGAGGCGAAAGGGAAAGCAGGAAGAAGCCCCCTGCCACTGACAGTGATCGGAAACCCAGCGGGGAGCTAAGAGCTGGGGGGCAGGGCAAAGGCAGCCCTGGGGCCACCTTTGCCCTGCCCCCCAGCCATGATCGGAGAATCAGGTGCCTTTTCCACCCTGGCCAGTGATAGCAGGAAGTAGGGGTGGAGCCAGCGATGGGAGCTGGGCACGGTGGAAGCTGGCAGTCCCAGGAGCTAGGGGCCCCTTGCCTGGGCCTAAAGCGAAGCCCACGATAGCGGGGCCGCTGCAGCTGCAGGTCCCCGCTGCCCGGGCCGGACGCCTAGGCCAGAGGCATCAGGCCTGGGCAAGGGCCCGATCCTGTGATTGGAGGGTGATGGGGGTCAACGCCTGAGGGCTCCCAGTATGTGAGAGGGGGCAGGCTGGGCTGAGGGACACTCCCCCCCCACACACACCCAGTGCACGAATTTCGTGCACCGGGACCCTAGTATATATAATAACAAGCCAGTGGTTGTAATGCAATAATGACCAAAGACTGGTCTGTGTGTGCCCTGAGGTCCGTGTAGGTGAGCTGGGCTGCGAGTATGGTGAGGCGCATGTGGGTGGGCGGGGCCACGTGATTTCACGTGCTGGGCTTCTAAATATATATATATATATATATATATATATATATATATATATATATCCTTTCCTAATTTCTGGAGCTGTAATGCTTTATACCAGGTCCTTTTTTGAAAAATAACAAATATTAACTGAATAGTGGAGAAGACTAAATGACATTTCCAAAAGCAAGGAAGGATTAGCTCACAGGTCCAAGATGAAGTCACCTTACCGTAAAATGCTAATTGTTCAATCTTCATTTGCACCGATCCTGTTAGAGCTCTCACTTGAAAACAAAACATATAACCCAGAATTTCCCTAAGAAGGCTCATCCTTGTAACCTGTAGATTCCTTCCACTTGAATCTCTCTGCTGGGTCATTTTCTCATGCTCAATTGTCTTTTTTAAAGTATAAAAAATAAATATATTTCTATGTTCATTAAAATATATTCTTTAAGCCCTGACCTGTTTTGCTCAGTGGATAGAGCATCGGCCTACAGACTGAAGGGTCGCAGGTTTGATTCCGGTCAAGGGCATGTACCTTGGTTGCAGGCACATCCCCAGTGGGAGGTGTGCAGGAGGCAGCTGATCGATGTTTCTCTCTCATCGTTGTTTCTAACTCTCTATCCCTCTCCCTTCTTCTCTGTGAAAAATCAATAAAATATATGTTTTTTACAAATGATATTCTTTGTTATTTCCTGGAGATTTTAGTCAATTTTAAATTTAGCAGTTGAATAATAACTAAACCAAATAATGTTAAGGAATATTTCTTTATTCTGTGATTGAAGATTATAATTTTTTAAAGAAATATTTCTTTAAGTAAAAGAGAAAGAATGGAGCAGGATGGAGTGAAGCAAAGCATGACTTTTGATCTTCGAAAGATATTGACCATGTGATGACTGTGCTATATAAGAACAGTTGCATATTGTACTCCCTCTCTGATACCAAACTATGAATATGCACAAAATTGATCAGTAATATCATGGATTGATAACATGGGAAAATCTTCAAGAGACTCAGCATCTTCCACTTGGGTGCAATGTTTCTCATGTGGGACATCTCTCTGTAACCACCTTTCCAGTGAATTACTTCATTATCTAGACCTTGGGCATGCTACTATTGTTCAACTTACCACTTTTTGTTCAATGTATATGTTTATGTTCCCTCCTGGACTGCTAGCTTACTAAAGGCCAATGTATAGTCATATTATTATTTATTTTTAATATATTTTTATTGATTTTTTACAGAGAGGAAGGGAGAGAGATAGAGAGTTAGAAACATCGATGAGAGAGAAACATCGTTCAGCTGCCTCCTGCACATCTCCTATTGGGGATGTGCCCGCAACCCAGGTACATGCCCTTGACCGGAATCGAACCTGGGACCTTTCAGTCCGCAGGCCAACGCTCTATCCACTGAGCCAAACCGGTTTCGGCGTCATATTATTTTTTTTTAAATCACCAGTATCTTGATTAGAATCAGCCTAAACAGCATGTATTTAAAAATAAGTTGTGCTTGTTGAAAGGTGGCACTACGGCTGTGAATTTAAGTTTTTGTTTTAACGATTTTTATACATGAAGTTTAATAGGTGAATGGATGGATTGGTGGGTGGATGGATGGATGGATGGATGGATGAAAAGATGGAATTAATCGTGATGGGTCTCCTTGTGTGATGTCTACATGCCAGACAATATACTAGGTATGTGAGTTACACCAAACAATCCAAATATTTTTCCTCGGTCCTCTTGTATTCATTCAACATAAACTCTGAGGTATAACCTGCCATTTGGGAAAAGAATATCCTCCCCATTAGGTGGAACTAAATGTTTTATTAGAGTCTAAGTCACCTCCTTGTCTGTGAACTCACACTAGCAAACTTTACCTGCACAGACATTCACAGATTTGTTTTTAGTGCTATTTTGGGGTGTAGTAGAAAATAAAGAATAAATTATGTGAATGGATGTTTTAAACAACATAGTATTGGGGAAATTCAGTGATTTTAATACATTGTGTCTAAGGATTGGTGTTCAACTTACACACCTCCAAACTTCTTTCCCAGGAATTCAGTCCATACCTAAAAGTTCCTTACTTATTGTTATTATTATTGACAGATTGTAAGGATGAGGAGAGTTTAATACAGAATAAAAATGCAACTATATGGGGAGGGCTGCTGGATGCTAATGCGTGGAGCAGAGGCTGGGAATGAAATTTTCAGTGTGATTAATGAAGTATGCTGCCTGCAGAAGTCAGTGGTCATTAGCAATGTGGGCAATGGGATGCACTTGGGTAAACTTCTCTCACACTTCCAGGTGACCAGCAGCACAGGTAAAAGGTGAAATGCATAAGTGTCACTCTAACGTTTTTTGTAGAAAAAAAATGTTGTGAAAGAGAAATGTGTAAAGAAGCAGAAGGCAAGCCTTTGGGTCACAGAATATTCATTCCTGCTGTTTGTGTAACCTGCACTTTCACATAACTGGTTCCATGGTTAGAATAATCTCTATCTCTTTTATATTTATGCTTGTTTGCCATCATATAGGCAATGTCAGGACATACAGTAAACTTGGGGAGAGCAGAAAAGAACAATCCCTCTAGTTTAAGATAATAATTGTTAATGTTTTGGCATATTTTCTACCAGACAATTTTTCTGTGAAGGTTTTTATTATTAACTAGAGGCCTGGTGCACGGATTCATGCACATTGAAAGAAAATTCATTAGAAGGTGGCCAGTGGGGCAGGACTGAGCAACACAGGTCAGACACACCCAGGAGCCAATCTCCTACAGTCCCTCCCTAGCTGGCTGCACCTGGGGCAGTGCCTGGGCTCAAAGGGTGTCTGTAGAGTGAGCTGGGTCCCTTCAGCAGGTGAGTTCCTCGACCTGACCTGCAGGGATTGGGCCAAAACCAGCAGTCTAACATCCCCTGAGGGGTCCCGGAGTGTGAGAGGGCACTCTGCAAAGTTGCTGTTGCTCAGCAGCTCCTGCATTGAACATCTGCCCCCTGGTGGTTATGGTGTGCCATAGCTACCGGTTGGATGGTCAGACAGTCAGACTGTCACTTAGGCTTTTATATAATAGATGATGCAATTATTTAAAGAACCCTAAGAGGCAGGTGTTCTTTTTATCTTCATTTTATAAGTGAGGAAATTGAGGCACAGAGAGGATAAGTATCTTTGCTAGTGTTACATGGATAATAAACACCAGATTTGGCACTCAAAACCAATCAGTCTAATTCCAGAATTTGCATGCTTTTCCCTTGACATTAGAGCAGGGTCAGCTGACTTTGTCAGTGAATACTTGAAGCTTAGGGATTTTATGGTCTCTTCACTATGCCATTGTAGAAAGATGGCTATAAACAAGATGTAATTAATATGTGATAGGTATATGAGTGAGCATTTTTGTGTTCCAATAAAACTTTATGGACACTAAAATTTAAATTTGATATAATTTGCATGGGTCACAAAATAGTATTCTTTTAATCTGTTTACTCAACCATTTAAAAATATAAAAAAACTATTCTTAACTTGAGGGTCAGACAAAAAATAGGCTGTGGCAGTAGTTTTTGAAGACTTTCATTTGCATAACTGATACATCATTCATTAACTTGTGCATTCTCCAGGGCTTGGAAACTTAGCTTATTTCCAATATGAAGTGCTTATTTTAAACAAAAATTAACCAAGATTGATGACATTATAATGAATATCTTAGTATATAAAATGTTAAATAATTTGTAGAATGTTTTGTTAAGGTATATTCGCAGACTTGATCTGCTTAAAGGGCATAAATGCCTCCATTACTCTTGAATTTTATTGCCCAACAGTTAAATAGCAGAATGACCAACATATACTGCTACCACTAATCTAAGAGGACAGCATATTTTGTGGTTGCTGTTGCTGAAAAGACAGTGACATCAATGATTGAGCACATGAGAAACAAAATAATTAGGAGTATTTAAAAATATAAGATAACCACATTTTAAGATAAATTAAGACAGTTCAGTGTTTTCCTTTAAGCATTTGAGAATTTTTTTAAATAATTTCTGCATGTCATCTCAGAGCACCATATCAGTATTGCATCTGAAGACAATAAACCATTGGAGAGTGGATGAAATTTTTTTTTTAAAGTGCATGTGATCGAGTGTTCTCTAATTTTATTCATCTGAAACAACCTCCCCCACCATTAGCTTTAATTTGATAGTTCTTAAAAAAAATGGCTTGATGGAAGGATGTCTGTTTTCTTGGGTAATACTTTCTAAAAATAGCAGTAAGTGGTATTTTATCACTTTAGTTATTACAGGATAGGCTTGAAGTGAGAGGATAAAATTGCTCTCACAGTCTTGGAAGTGGACTTTTCCAGGGGGTGATTGAGGTGTGTGGCAGCAGTCACTTTGCACTTTCTTCTTTTTTTTTTTTTAGATTGAGATATAATTGACATATAACATTAGTATTGCTTAAAAAACCCAGTGAAAATGAAAAGCCAGGCTGAATTCTGCCCAGTTGCATAGTGTTGTCACTGTCTGAGGGCAGAACTGTACCTGGTTCGCTGCTATGGAGGGTGGAATTCAGAGGCCCTTTCCCTGACCTCCTAGAGGTCACTTGTATTTGCTCAGCATCATGCCCTAAGTGGCTTCCCTTAGCCTCACCCCCTCATCAGGAACCAAGTGTGGAGACACCTAGGCAAACTCATCCACATCTGTACTGGACAGACATCCCAAAGTTCTATACACCTGTTAGAAGTATTGTCGTCACATAAAGATCCAGACAGTTTTCAGGTAACGAAGACATGTGGGTTGGTAGGGTTCCAGGAGTTGGCCCTTCGCCCACTGGATGCAGATACCATATGAAGTGATGGGAGACTTTCACTCACAAGTGCACTTCTTATATTTGTAGCAGGTATTTTAAGCTCAACAGGGATTTCCTTGAACCAATTCTGTTACCTTAGTGCAGTGGTTCTCAATGTTGGCTGCACATTAGAATCACCTGGGAATCTTTTTAAAATCCTGATTTCTGGGCCTCATCCTCTGGTAATTCTGTTTCTTTGTTACTAATGTTGTGGCCCCACCCCATAACAAAGAAACAGAATTTCCGGAGGATGAGGCCCAGAAATCAGGATTTTAAAAAGATTCCCAGGTGATTCTAATGTGCAGCCAATGTTGAGAACCACTGCCTTAGTGGTATATTTAATAAGTTGATACCCTTTGAACTGACTGACTTTACCTTTTATAATTTCCCTTGTACCTCAGGATAGAAAATTAATCTCTCTTGTGCCTCAGAATACCTTTGATTTTCTACTGTTCATAGTACACTTAAACATCTCAGATCAATTACTGGATTGCACATTTTACAAAATTGCCAAGGGAAAGAGAGGGGCAGTTCCCTGTGCTCCACGCAGGTCAGTCCACTTACATCTCATAAATCTATCTCTAAGGTTCATGTGTCTTTTTGAACATGAGGTACCCTTAGCTGGAAATTTCCTTTTGCTTGATCACGTTACCTCCTCTCCATCCACCTGTTAAACAAATATTAAAAAGGCCTCTTTATAAAATAATTGAGTCATCCCTTCTCCGTTTGTGCTCCACTATACTCTGAAGAAATTATATTATAACATTTATACTGTGTTGATCACAGTGTCTGTGTTTGTTTTGTTTTTATACTTCCAGCCCAAGCATGATGCCCAAGAGTGAAATTAAAGCTTGTTAGAGTGGCTTGGTGTGTCTTGCCATTGACTAAGCCCGTGGTTCTTGACCAAGACTGAATATGAAAATCACTTAAGACAGTGGTCGGCAAACTCATTAGTCAACAGAGCCAAATATCAACAGTACAACGATTTAAATTTCTTTTGAGAGACAAATTTTTAAAATTTAACCTGTATAGGTAGGTACATTGTTATTAACTTTATTAGGGTATTCCTAAGGCTTAGGAAGAGCCATACTCCAGGGGCCAAAGAGCCGCATGTGGCTTGAGAGCTGCAGTTTGCCAAACATGGACTTAAGAAAAAAAAGTTAAATATAAATGCCCAGGTTTTATCCCAGATGGATTAAGTCAGAAAGTTTGGGCACAAGACTTGGGCATTGGCAATTTTAAAACTCTCCCCATGTGATTCTGATATTGTATGTTGCAGGGTTGAAAACCACTGGCCTAACCCATTAGCCAGGAGACCCATTCACAGATCCAGCTGTGAAATTCTTCTCAGACATAATCCTGCTATTTTTTCTTCTCACCCAGTGACACACCAAATATATCACTTTTGAGACTCATCTCAAGCCCTCTTTGACATTCTGCCCATTTCTAATGGAAGACTGAGTGCTGTGCAATCTATTTCCAGAGCTCCCATGAATATTTATATGTGGCCTGCATCGTCTCGAATTAGAGAGTAGCAAGATGAATGAGAGTAGTGAATCAGAGAAGACACACACTGTGATACGGGCAGAAATTTACTATCTTTTTTCTATTTAAAACCTGATGACTCACAGAACGAGGCAGTCCACATCCATTTCAGTAAATTCCTTAATGATCTCCAGCATGGCACCTTGGATTTTAGCACTACAGGGGTTGACTTGATTTATTCCCAGGGAGATATCCGTGTTTGTGTGTGTATGTGTGTGTGTGTGTAAATGAGATTGTTTTAAAATACAATAGAAAAAAATAAATTACTAGGCTAATTGTTAATTATTATTGTTAAGCCTCATTTTCTATGTTGTCTTGATGATGGTTATGTACCTTCAACCCCTAATGAATAATTCTTAAGTCTGACAAAATGCTATTTGTTTCTAAATTGATTTTTAATGTCTTTAGTTTGCATTTTCTTCACTTAGTTAGCTTTCCAACAATCACTCATTAGATTTCCTTGCCTATTCATTTTTCTCGTGCTCAAATTCAAAATAGAGTTTACAGGAGACAAGTGTCAAGATTTATTGTGGTAATGTTGCAACTTGACATTCTGTATGAGAAGGGCACAGAGAGAACAATAATATGCATCCTTTCATCTTAGTGTTTGATATCTGGCAAATGTGGAACTATTTAAAAACTGCACATGATAGCATAAAATAAGGAAAACATCCCTATAGTGATATCCACAAGCCTAGATCATAAACACAATGGTGAGTGCAATATAATTTCATTAGGCCCAAGGCACAAGGTGGATTGAGCATGTCCTGTGGTATAAAATCAGTTTGATATTGTTCATTTCAGAGTTTGACTTATAAACATAAAAATGAATCATGATCATGGGGTTCCAAATTAGTCTTCTGGGTAAATAGATATTTAAATATAAAAGTCCCTATTTCTCCTCTCAATTTTCACTCCTTGACCAGTTAGTAAACTCCTCTATGTTGTCTCAGGGCTGAGGGTGCGCTATTCACATTTGTTCATGTTGTACATTTTTTGCCACATCCCCAGATGATGATGTTTGACTTTCTTCAAAAATAGCCATTTCATTAGGCATTTAGTCATCCAACACTTAAGTATTGTGACCATACTTTTTATTAACCACTAAAATAGGCATTGAAGTTGAAGTCATTTCTTCTCTTTCTGAAGCTCACAGTCTGGCAGGGAGTCAGATTGTTAAATTAAAAAACATCAAATACTCATTGAAAACTATGATATGTACTATGTTGTTGAGGAATAGGGGAATCATGACAACCCTAAACAGAGACATCAGCTTTAAACTGAGGGTCAGGCAAAAATGAACATTCGCTGATGAAATAGTGTTTATGTTCATATGTGAAGGAATCTAATACATTTTTGTCAGAGTGGACAAGTGGGTTAAGAAATAATTATGGCCAGCACATTTTGTATATCATGGTCTCAGTGTTCTAGAAGAGACATTGTACTCATTTTGTGTTTGTAATTAAAAATATTGATTCTAATTCCGGTGTCCAAGGGCCAGCTGGTTCTCAGTGTATTGAGCCAAGCAGCCATATGACCAAAAGTGTAATGACATAGGTCTGGTTCCCTAGAAACAGAGGCTGAGATGAGAATTCTTATTTAAGTGACTTGTTGAGGACACTAGAGGCCTGGTGCACGGATACTTGCACAGGTTGGGTCCCTCAGCGTGGCCTGCAGGGATCGGGCTGAATCCAGCATCCAACATCCCCTGAGGGATGTAGTAGTGTACCAAGTGACAGGTGGCTTGGGAGGAGCCACTCCCACTTACCCAGCCCTACTCATCCTGGTCAGCTGAGTGTCTGCTTCCATCTTCCACTGCAGCTCCTAACATCTCCTGGTCTGCAGCTCTTAGCTATGGAGAAGTGGGTTCCTAGGGTGCAGTTCCCACGGCCTCACTAAGGGTGTAGACTGAGGCTTAGAGAAGTGGGGTGAGTGCCTGAGGATCACCTGGGTTGGATTGGGGAGTCGTAGCTGCACAGCAAAGCCACCCACTTCACTCGCCATCCTGCAAGTCCTGGGGTGGCTCTGGTCTGATAGGAGGAGGTGAGTGCTAGGGACGGAGTTCATGGCCTCTTTTTTCCCTCCTTCCATCCCTTGGTCCCGGATGCCCAGGGAGGATGTGGTTGGGAGCACCACACCTCTGGAGTGGTGCCTGGGGAGCAGCGGAATTTGGGCTGGTAGCCCGGCCTCCCAATGTGAACTGCATCTCAACCCCACCTGCTTGCGATCTTTCATACACTCAATGGCCTGTTTCTCTTTTTCTGTCCAAGTTGACTGCCTCCTGGTGGTCAGTGCACATCATAGCAACCAGTCAACCACTTGACCAGTTGCTTAGGCTTTTATATATATAGATTTTCTCAGAGGAGGACAAGTGATGGGAACAGGAAGAAGAGCGAGTTACTAGTATATAGGAAAGTGAGCCCAACCAGAGTCTAACTTTGACCATAGGAAGCGTTGAACTTGAATTATTTCCCCCCAGAAACACACGCACACAAAACATAAAAAGCTTCCCTTTTGTACTCATCTGAAGCAGTCATTGCAAAACACAAGGCTGGTGATATTCCTGTTTACTCCTTTGGCCAGGAAACCCTTTGGGGAAAAAAAACAACAAACAAACAAAGAAAACACAGAAAGGAGAGTTATAGTGAACTATTAGTCGACTCTCACAGCAATTGGTAAAGGAAATGTGGGTGGGACACTACCAGCCTCTACTTCCCCAGGGATCTCCCTGGATCAGTTGCAGCATGACCTGGGGACTGAGGGAAATGCAAATTACCAGATCCCTGCATCAGAAACTTAGGGGATCAGGTAGGGCCCAGCAATTCAAGGGCCCCATGAATTGTTCTAACAAGTTTGCAGAGTCAATCTGATATATGCTCAAGGTTGAGAACCACTTTCCTGCAGGGAGCTTTAATTTTGTTTTTAATTTTTAAAATATATTTTTATTGATTTCAGAGAGGGAGAGAGAGGTAGAAACATCAATGATGAAAGAGAATCATTGATTGGCTGCCTCCTGCACCCACCTTATTGGGGATTGAGCCTACAACTCTGGCATGTGCCCTTGACCAGAATCCTACCCAGGACCCTTCAATCCACAGGCTGATGCTCTGTTCACTGAGCCAAACTAGCTAGGGCTCCTGCAGGGAACTTTGAAAGAGCTGGTAAAAAAATTAAGCTCCTCATTGCATCTGAACAAATCAACAAATGGAGACAATAGTAGCCTAATTTTGAGTTCTCTAAAAGAGATTATCATAATTTCAGGCAGCATCTTAAACTTCACAGGTGAATTTGCAGTTACTGTATTTCCACTTGCATTGTTTATTACTATTTCATTTCCCCCTGAAGCCTAGCTCAGTCATCAGCATCTGGGCTTGCAGCACAGATTTTACTTCACTATCATGCTATTTGGGGGTGGGGGGTAGGGAACTGGCCCAGTAAGTAGGTAAGTAGGTCAAAGCAGTAGCAAAGATTACTGGTGCAAGATAGAAATGGCAAAGTGATGGGGTAATTAATCTCATATCTTTACTGTTGACAATCAGTATGAAAATCTATTTTCCAATATTCTTTCCAGAAGTTGAAGAAGGTTTTTGAAAAGAAATAATACTAGATTTTTTTTTCTCTTACAGTTAGTTGTGTGTGAATTTTATGGTAGTTTTAAAAATTGAGTGTAGCTGTAGGTAATATTCAGTTTATATATGATCAGTGATGTATATGGAAAATTCATATATGTTATTTAAGGACTGTGTAAAGGATTATGTTTTTTAAATGCTTTCTTATTGGCTACTTTGGTATTTAACTTGTGTCTTTTTATTGTTTTGCAAGTAAATGATGCTTAATTCATCCAAACATTCATTTATTCTACCAAGATTTATAAATTGCCTACTATGTGCAAAGCTCCTTGTTCGATGCTGTCAATATAGTGCTGAACAAAATGGATAGATTGCTGCTCTGGAGAAGTTTACCATCTGTGTTAGTTTCTTGTTGCTGCTACAACATACTGTGATAAACTTAGTGGATTAAAACCTCAGCATCTGAAGCTAAGAAGCAGATCTTATTAATTACAAATTTACCATGTCTGGGAATACAAATTAATATTATTGGTATGATAAGTGTGTCCAGGCTCATACTTCCCTCTTTTCAGTTAAATTTGAGTACCACCTGAAGCAGGTGGGTAGAATATTATATTGCTTTATATTTTTAGAGTTAATCATAATTTCCTTCATATACCCCTGCTTCATTCTTTCATCTCTCCACTTTAAAAATAACATTTTTTCATGGGGCTAATACATTTTTTCTTATAATTCGTCCATACATTTTCATAAATGTTATCCCATCATTTCTGATGCCAAGTATAATCACCTTTAAGATTTATTGTGTAGCCCTGGCTAGATGGCTCAGTTGCTTGGATCATTGTCCTATACACCAAAAGGTTGAAAGTTTGATTCCCAGTCAGGATAAATGCCTGAGTTGCAGGCTCTATCTCCAGCACGGGGAGTGCAGGAGGCAGGAAATCAATGATTCTCTCTCATCTTTGATGTTTCTCTCTCTCTCCTTCTCCCTTCCTCTCTGAAACCAATAAATTATATTAAAAGAAAGAAAACATATCCTTGGATGGGGATTACAAAAGCATTTGGTGTGTAGACTTATAGGTATTTTCCCTATGCACATATCTATAATAATAAGGGTGTAATATGCTAATTAGACCAGATGTCCTTCCGGATGACCTTCTGGACGAAGCCAGGGCTGAGAGGGAAGTCTGGGTCTCAGGTGCCTGTGGGTAGCCAGAGGGAAGCCCAGTTCCTGGGTGCCATAAGGAAGCCAGTGCTGGCAGCTGGGGGAAGGAAGGCCTAGTCTTGCATGGATTTCATGCATCGGGCCTCTAGTGTACTTATAGAGCTTTAAAGGCTCTTTGTTAACCTGAATTTTTCCTTTTCCCACTATATGCTGACACATTTGTATATAAATTGCATGTAGTATTAATATTTTTTAGTTCATAGTAGTGGTTCTAATAATGTACAACAGATAATTTGACTATGTTATTGCCAATATTTTCCTATAACAAACAATGTAGCAGTGAGCATCCTTGTATTATTCTCACACAACACATTATTCCCCCCTTGGGATACATTCCTAACAGTCCTAACAGCGGAGCTGTAGGGCTAAAGGACATCTTTGTTCTTTCTCTAATTTATGCTCTGTTGACATATTTTGCACTCGCAGAGAGCTGACTTAAAATCATATTGAGCAACACAGGGTAATTAATTTAAATAAACACAAACAACAACGAAAAAAGAATGAAGAAAAAAAATATGTCCCTGTGTTCTGGTTCTGTGTCTAAAAGGACAGTGATGGTTGCAAGAAAGCAGTCATTCACAGAATATTCTTTGTTTATTGCTTTATGTTTTAATAGAGTGGCACATATCTCCATTTAGGTAAATGGTATCCCCTGCCATTCGGTTGTTCAGACCAAAAATCTGGACATGTTCCTGCTTCCTCCCTTTCTCGCATGTTCCACAGGGTCCATTAGCAAGCCCTGCTCAAGCTGACTGCTTCTCACCATGACCTTTGCTGGTCTCGCTCTTGTTCAAGCCAAGGTCACTGGACTTAGGCATGGCTCTTCTGATCTTTTGGCTTTGGTTCCTGATCCTTTTTAATTTATTTTCAACACAGAAGCTATAGCTGTGCTTTAAATCTGTTAGATCCTGTCACTCCCCTATTCAGCATCATCCATGGGATGTCCTTAGAATGTGAAACGAAACCCCAGGCCCTTTCTCTCCCGCTACTTAAGCCTCCCTGCTGTTCCCTGACATGGTAGCCACGGAATTATACTCCCTGTTCCTACCTCTGTTTCCCTTCCCCAATTATCTATAGGCCTTGCTCCCTCTCTTCCAGATCTCTGTTCAAATGTCCCTTGGCACCTTACCATCACTCTCCATCTCCTTAACTGCTGTAGTCTGTCTTGATAGCACTAACTACTGCCTGGAGTTGTGTTTTCTAACCATTTATATGTGTATTTACTGTCTATTTCCTTCAGTATTATATGAGCTCTAGGAGGGCAGATATGTTGTTTGCAGTGTTTGACCAGACCCTGGTTCACAGAAAGTCTGAAATATCAGTGGAATGTACTCATACACGCGTGAACCAAGGGTTAGGCTCCAATTTACGGCTGGCCAGGTCTGACCCTGAATTCCTTTATGCAGGTCGTGGATATGCGTGGGAATTGAATTATATGCCAGGCTGCTGATTTTAAATAATTATTTAAGAAATAAATTCCCTGTACATTCTTAATATTTTTGACTGAGTGTGGCATACATGTTCAAAAATCAGCTAAGATGAGAGGAGGAAAACTGGAAATAAGCATACTTTCTTGAAAGATGAGGATTAGAGAATGCATCTATTTCCTCAAGAAGTAGTTTCATTTTAATTCTTTAGAACATTGTTTTTAGCATTTAATTTTTTTCTTCTAAGTGCTATGAAGTGTGTGTGTATGAATGTTTCATTAACAAACCAAAGCAGCTACCATGGTTTCAAAAGTCTGTTGAAGCATACTGTAATCGTATGTACCAAGAGATGACAGTTTTGTAACTGTGGATTACAGAGCTGAGAAAATACTTTATTCAGTTGATTTGAAATTTAATTTTATCCTCTGTACTGCTTCACAATGCTCCTGACTGAAGCACCTGAGATTCTGTTTCCCTACAAGTCCGATGGAGCTCAGAGCATGTGTTGAGACATGCTAAATGTAGCCCTGGATCATTTGTACGGCAGCCAGAGGAGGTCTGCATCAGTTCTTAGCCACCCACAATACTAATTAAATTTACCCAGGCGAAAAGCAAACACCCACCCCAGTTATTTTGAGCTGCTTTGCTGAAACACTGGGTAGGCCTTCTGCCTCCCAGCACTTCCCCCACCCCAAATCCATGGGCGTCCATCAAGAGGTCAGAGCAGAGCATCATTCCTTTTGGAAACACTTAAGAGAAATTAAATTAGAAAACTATGGCACTCTTGTCACTAGTCTACTTCTGTAGTGTGAACACTCCCTTTCCTTATACCTTTCCTCTGTGGAGTAGAGTTAGTTGGAAGAGCATGGGTCTTGGAACCAGATAGGTCTGGGTTGGATGAAAGCTTCAGTGTCTTATATGACTTTGGGAAGATCATGTGCAAGAGATATAATGGAACCTTCATCACAGGATTGGAGTGAACACTTAAAAAGTTAGTATATGTAGAGAAAAATAATTAAATTTAACAATTATGATTACTTCCTTTTTCTATAATCCCCCTTTTTTTTCTTTGAGACACGATTATTTTATTCTTTCATTCATGAAACATTTTTTTTTTAAGTTATTGACAGTATTTCAAACACTGGTTATGGTGGAGAAACAGTGATAAATGAAACAGTCCCTGATCTTATGACACATTCTATTTGGGAAGGGAACAATGAACATTTAAACTAATAGATAATGTCATTTTAGATTATAGTACATCCTTGAAGAATATAAAGCAGGTTCTGGAACAAAGAGTGACTGTGAGGAGTGGGAGCAAATTCAGGTAGTTTGATCAAGGACATTTTCTTTGTAGAAGTGACATCTGAACTGAAATGTGAAGGGTGCAAACCAACCCGATGGTAAGCAAGAACAGCTGTTAGCAAATTGGGAGAAGAGAAATCTAAGACAGGAAGTATAAAAATCGTCTCCTGTTTGTGGAACTGAGAGAATGTGAAAGAGGAGGAAAGGACAGTAGTGGGAGAAGCTGGGGAAGAAGCTGTTGAGTTTAGTATAGATCCAAACCTACAGAACTGGACTTTTGCTTTATTTTTCTCTGCAGTAGAAAGCTTTTGAGGTGGGATGAGCAGGAGGATGATCAGGTCCAATTTACATTTTTACAGATTCTTAGTTTAGACTTTCGGACAATGGCCTGTGAAAGGACAAGACTTATGACCTTTATTGTTAGTATATGAGGCAACTTTATTGAATAGTTGCCCTCCTGAGTGAATGAATGTGACCTTATTTGGAAAGAGGGTCTTTGGCAGATATAATTAACATAAAGATCCAGAATGAAACACCCTTGGATTTAAGATAGGCCCTATATTTGATGATTGGATCTATAGAGAAAGGAGAAGGAGGTACATGGCACAGAGACACACTGAGGGGAAGGCCATGATTCCCAGCAGCCACCACAAGTTATGGGAGAAGAGAAATCTAAGACAGGAAGTATAAAAATCATTTCCTGTGAAATGATAACAAAACAAATTTACCTGAAACGATGCCTCTAGAAAGAGCCAACCCTGTCAACACCTTGATTTGGGACTTCTGGCCTCCAGAATTGTGAGAAAATAAATTCATGATGTTTTATGCCACCAACTGTGTTAGAGCAGCCTTGGACAATAAATAAAGCAGTCAAGGCATCATTTATAGGAAGAAAAATGCAAAATGCCTCTTTGATGGCCGCAGAGCAGTGTACTTTAGGATTGAAGAAGAAAAGGAAACTGTCTTCTGAAGGCCACACTGGGAAGGTGTGCTGTTATTTGACAGGAATATCGATTTCTCCAACTTGGATTGAAAAGCTCTTTCGTGGGGTGGGCGGAGGGGCATCTGAATAGCAGACCCCAGGGACAGACACTGCTTACTTAAGTGGACCCATCCCATTCCCAAAGGAAACCCCCCTCATGCTGGGAGGGCTGACTAGAGGCCAAAGCCATTTCTTTCATTTTGGTGACCTTGTTATTTCTAATATACTTTGTCATTTGCCAATAGGGTAATATTATAATCAGCAATAGTGAGGACAGCAGGTCCTTGGATAGCACTGTTTTGTTCAATGTCATTTTGTTATAACGTTGATGAGATGCTGTGGAAACTTAACTCTTGTTTATATCAATTAGCCTCAGGCAAATTGGTTTTGTTATACCTCGTTTCGCTTAAAGTCACAGGGTGTATTGAGGACATTTAGTGAGGACTTCCTGTGTCCTGAAGCAGGACCACTTCTTTAATACAGAGGCCTTACTCTGGTTACCTGCAAAACTGATCAAGACAAGGGATCCTTACCAATGGGATATGTACAGAGTGATATTTGGAACTGAAGGAGAGGGGCAGAAATTTGAGGATGTGGCATTTATTTGTCCTTGACATTTCTCAAATATAATAGAGAGTTAACATTCATTGAATTTCCAAAATGTGTTAATGTCCTATGCTATCACTTTTTCATCTAGTTCTTACAATATTCTCAGAAGACGTATTAATTCAATTTTAAAGATGAAATAGCTGAGTCTTAAAAAGACCCAGCCATTCACCTACCAAATGTCTGTTATTACACAGAAGCAGGTTTATATATTTAGCCATCCAGTTAGTTTATTGGTAAAGCTAGGATTTTAACTTTGTCTATCTCAGCGGTTCTCAACCTTTGGTTCACGACCCCTTTGGGGGTCGAATGACCCTTTCACAGGGGTCGCCTAAGACCATCAGAAAACACAAATATAATTACATATTGTTTTTGTGATTAATCACTATGCTTTAATTATGTTCAATTTGCAACAATGAAATTGGGGGTCACCACAACATGAGGAATTGTATTAAAGGGTCACGGCATTAGGAAGGTTGAGAACCACTGGTCTATCTGAATCAAAGCTTTTCTTTACACCCATGGGTTAACATAACTTTGCCAAAATTATTCTGCCATAGACCTCCTTAATGAACACAGAGATATTGTTTTAAATTTGGGTGATAATGGTCATGTTGGTCATAGAGATTGACTGGTCGACACCCAGGAGCCTGTGGATATTGAAGCCACTGTTATTATGACACAGGATGGGAGGGCAGTGGAGGAAAAGTCATTTTTTTATTCATCCTTGACTTCCTCAGTAAAACTCGTATGTATTGGGAGCTCATACAATTGGAGAGAGAGAGAGAGAGAGAGAGAGAGAGAGAGAGAGAGAGAGAGAGAGAGAGAGAAGAGAGAGAGAGAGAGAGAGAATTGACCATGTCATCGTCCCTCCCCATGTTCTCTCTCTCCAAGCCAGAAGGCTTTCTCCCTGACGGTCCAGAGCTGATATTCTGACTTGAGCCCAGTCATTAAACACTAATTAGATTGGTGCTCTGCTCTCCTTCTAGTTCAAGTTTTAATAAACTGTTGCCTTTTCCCCCACTGTCTTTTTCTTGAAATCCCAGACAGGGTCCTCCTCTTCTTCTCCTCTCTGTGGCTTAAACTCTCAGTCTGCGTATGTTTCCACTGTGGGCAAGGTGATTTAGATAAAAGGCATAAAGAGCCAAACCACCTGGAGTGAACACATTTCTTAAGAGGAAAAAAAAGTATAAATAGAAAAATCCAGATCCACTTCCCTGACACTGCACACTTGTTTCTCGAAGAGCACTTTGGATCTTGCACATTGTAATTTGCCCATTAAAAATCAGTGGCATGGTCTCTGGGCTCAATTAATTTGAGAGTGCTTCTGGGTGAGTCCCTTGGATATTGTTTAATCTTTTGACTTGAAGATATCATCAGGGTCAGCCTCCCCCAGTGGCCCAGTACTATTAGCTTACCCTACTAATTTGGTCCCCATGAATGTTCCCTTTGAATTCAAAGAGAGCAAATTTATGACCCACACCTTGGCCATGATTAACCCTGCCCCAGCCATAATTAAGTAAAAGAGAATGATTTCCTTTATAAGACTAGATACTTTTGCACAGGTGGCTATGACTATTTTATCTTTTTTAAAATTTCTATGATTATATTTTTAGATATCTGTGACTATAGCAAAACAAGTGTCAGATGAGCATTATAATATTCTTTCAAAGTATAAGTGAATATTATTATCATCATCACCATCATCAACATCATCATCTTCAGTATCGGGCACTGAGGAATTGGGGATGCTCAAGTTCCATTTGCATATTATCAATTGCATCAATAACCCAAATTCTGAATTAACTATATATTAACCAGGTATGATGTTTTGGTGTATATTAAAAGTCGTATTTGTACACCACAGTTATGCATTACTAGTAGCTATGTGGATAAAGGGATTATGAGAGTCAAAGACCAATATTTAGTGCAGTAAAGAAAGTACAACTATGCATCAAGTACTATGCAAAGTTATATGGGGAATTTAAAATTAAGGAATTATTTCCTATGCATAGTCTGAGTGTTCTAAACAAGCTTACAAGTATTATTGCAAGTGCATTCTGCCATATTTTATTGTTGCTCTATTGCATTATAACAGCATCACTATCGATCTAATGGCTTAAAATAACACCCATGTATCCTCTCACAGTTTCAGTAGGTCAGCAATTCAGACAGAGCTTAGCTGGGTCCACTTTGGGGCCTGACAGGTGGCTGCAGCGAGGGTGACTGCCAGGCCTGAGGTCTTAGGTAGGGTTTAATTGGGGAATGATCTCCTTCCAGGTAGGACCAAGTTCAGTGCACATTGAAGGGAAGGTTGAAACCATGGCTGCAAAGCATGGCAGGCCCTTAGCAAGCTTAGGGTTCTTTAAGAGAATTGCATTAATGTCACCTTATATGAAACCACAACACAGACCTAAGAAATTTGACACCATGTAGTGAATGCAGCTAGGCATTCTGCATTAGCATAGTGCAAGCTTTAAAAATAAACCTTTGTCTGCACAATGACACAGTAAAAGAAGCTTGAAGCAGCCTCAGAATGATATAGTAGCTGCCAGCAGGGTGGGTGAAATATTTAAGAAAACAATTTGTGGTAGGGAATATTTGAATATTATTTGTATTACCACTCCTCATACCAATGAAAATAACTAAAACTGTGAAGTACTTACAACATTACAGACATTTAACTATTATCTTATTTTGTCCTAATAAGGTCCAATTATGAGAGCATTATTATTACTTTTTTACAGATAAAGAAACTGAGACTTAGGTGATTTGCAACTTATTTAAAATCACACAGTGAGCAAAGGTAGAGCTGGGAATCCAACTCCTCTATTTTTATTTATTTATTTATTTCTTAATTTACTTTTTGTTAATTCTCACCTGAGGATATTTTTCCATTGATTTTTTTTTTTTTAAGGAGAATGAAAGGGAGGGGGGAGAGACAGAGAGAAACATTGATGTGAGAGAAACATATCTATTGGTTGCCTCCTGCAGGAGCCCTGACCAGGGTCCAGGCCAGGGAGGATCTGCAACCAAGGTATGTGCCCTTGACTGGAATCAAACCTGGGACCCTTTGGTCTTCAGGCCGACGCTCTATCCACTGAGCCAAACCGACTAGGGCCAAGTCCTCTATTTTTAACAAATATAAAACATTGCAAAGCTGCAGCTGTGGTATGCTACAAGGAAAAATAAATTTGGTGTAGTTTTAAAAAGAATCATACAAAAAAACTTTTTGGCAGACTCTAGAGGTAGAGCTGTTGGTAGCAATAGGGACTACAAAATAGTTTGTGATTTATTGCTGGGTGCTTTACCTCCATTGATGGTACTTGCAACAGGCCTGAAATGAAGATATTCATGGGATTTCTTTTTCTGGTTATTAGCAGGGAGAGCAAAAAAGTTTCGACAAACTTGTGACTGTAGTGGATTCTAGTAACAGGCCCCTTGCTTTGTTCACATGCAGAACAAATATTAATGTCATTTGAAAGAGGCTGTTGAAAGAAAAATACTGCATGATCTCACTCATTTATGGATAATAAAGACCATTATAAACTGATGAACAAAAAGAGATACAGAGGCAGAGCAGCATCGAACAGACTGTCAAACTACAGCGGAAGGCTGGGGAGGGTTAGGGGAGGAGAGCAGGTAAGAGATCAACCCAAGGACTTGTATGCATGCATATAAGCATAACCAATGGACACAAGACACTGGGGGGTAGGGGAAGCCTGGGGAAGGTCAAGGGGGAAAAAATGAGACATATGTAATACTCTTTGTAATACTTTAAGCAATAAAACAATTTTTTTTCTTTTTTAAAATATATTTTATTGATTTTTTACAGAGAGGAAGGGAGAGAGATAGAGAGAGTTAGAAACATCGATGAGAGAAACATCGATCAGCTGCCTCCTGCACATCTCCTATTGGGGATGTGCCTGCAACCCAGGTACATGCCCTTGACCAGAATCGAACCTGGGACCTTTCAGTCCGCAGGCCGACGCTCTATCCACTGAGCCAAACCGGTTTCGGCAAAACACAATTTTAATAAAAAAGGAAGAGGCTGTTGATACATGGACTGCTAAATTACAGCAATTTTAATGCAAGTCACTTTCTTTTCTTCTCTCTTTTTTTTTATTGTTTAGTGAAAAGTCCTATCTGCTAACAGCTAGGTACTGCCATTTTGAGTGCTAAGGGAAATCTGGAATAAAAGCCAAAAACAAATGGGGTTTTAGGCCTGGCCCAGTTTATGCTGAGTGGATTAGCCTCTGTGAATTGTTGACTGGACTATTTTATATATTGCTTTGTACAGTACTTACAGCGTTGAGCGGAAATGGTAATCCACTTTCTTTCCCAAGAGGTGCAATTCTCCTTGAACCAACACAACAGCATGCATATATTTCCTATCAATCATTTGTCATTTGGTTGTGCACTTGCCTAAATTAGATGATTACTAAACACAGTGAGAACAAGAGAAAGGAGGCGTGTTCCTCCACTGATCTGGAGACTAATTTTGGCACCAAGAGAAGCCGGTCATTTACATTTTGCTGTGCGAAGGGTTAGGGGAAGAGATTCAAATTACATTAAGAGGATTTAAAAATAAAGATAAAAGTTTTTCTTATATACCTGTCTCTAGCAATGAATCAAGAGAGGACCAGTAGAGTATTAAAAGGATGCCTAATCATATTTCATTTTCATTTAATTTTGCTTCTTTTTCTTTCATTCCTTAAATTCTGTTACATTTGTTTTCCATACATCATTAAGATAATAGAAGCTTCAAAATTTTGTATTCCTTTTCTTCCTTTGAACAAATTATTTCTCCCCAAAGAGTGAGTGGGAAGGTCAAGATATACTTTGTTGGGTTTATGTTTAGCTGCAGTCACATAACTCTTCAAATTGAAAGGGAAAGAGGCAAAAGGAAACCTTTTTTCTCACAAATTGTGGATATTGAGAAGCTTTATAATGGAGTCCTACAAATTACACTCTCTCAGCAAAGTTGCTAGTGTCGGGCATCCAAACCCTGGACCAGGGGTTATTTCTCGTTGACTAATTGAAATAAGCACTGCATTTGAGAATTTCCCCATATGTTAGTCTATTTATATAATTTCACTCTTCCTTGTTGATAGTAGTAATCCATGATAACATGGAGATTAGTTAGCGAAAACTGAACAAACTCTGTCCCAATGAAACAGTATTATTTGTTAGGTTTTAATTCATTCATATTTTTTTCTTAGCTCTTTCTCTCACTTTGTGATATAACTAAAGCAAAGCAATAGCAAAGGAATTGATTTTCTTAGGTGTTGCATGTCATACACCAAACTTTGGGGTCATGGAAAAAATACAATCAACTATTGAAGAACAGAGTAATAATATAAAAAATAGCACTATGCTTGCTACATCTCTGCTTCCAGAAGCAAGGACAGAATTGTATTTTCAGAAAGTTCAGTGGTATTAGAAGCCAATGAGGAATTTTGGCAGAGTCCCTACATATAACTGTGATGCAATTGGGGATGCATGAGGAAGAGGTTGCCACTCTTCTTCTTTTTTTAAATATATTTTTATTGGTTTCAGAGAAGAAAGGAGGAGGAGAGAGAGATAGAAACATCAATGATGAGAGAGAATCATTGATCGGCTGCCTCCTGCACGCCTCACACTGGGGATCAAGCCAGCAACCTGGGCATGTGCCCTGACCTCCTGGCCATAGGTTGACACTCAACCACTGAGCCATGGCAGCCAGGCTGCCACTCTTCTTGAACCAAGACAGACTAATCTAGATTCCAGAATATTACTTACAGATTGAATGCCCTAACATATTCTATTGTGCTGATGAAAAATATAAAGTTGCCATTGATTTTCTAACAGCTAGATTTCTCTTTCTTCTCTTTTGTGGTTTTTTTTTTCCTTTGCCTCTTCTCTCAATAAAGATAGTAATTTTTAAATTGAACTAAAAAATTGGAAAGAAAAAAAATAACTTCATGTGTTTATTCTATGAATTTAACAGAGACCACCTGGTTTATTCTGCTTTTAGGGCAAAATTCTTCGCTTGATTTGAAGGTTTACTTTGACTAATCTTAGCCTTATAACCTGATCATGCTTCAAACCATCAATCAGCCGCTGCCTTAATCAGCCCAGTATTCTCTGCTGCAGAGGTAGCTTTAAGTATTAGCTCTGTGGTTTATTGAGACATGTCTTTAATTTTCTTAAACATTAGTTTTTTAATCTGTAAAATGTGCAGGCTAATATTCTTGAACTCAGAGTGTTATTATGGGGACTGGATGATGTATAGAAAGAGTATCAAAGTATCAGACACTAGTCATTAAAAAGATGTCATATAGATTCTTACTTGTAAGGTGTTTGCTCATATTTTGACTGTCCTATCCATTTATTCAATAAAATTGTAGAGCTTTATGTACTGTCAGTTACCGTTTCAAATGAAGGACAATAGTCAACTAAAAATAGAGTTATGCCATTACCCTCACATTAGTTACCTGCTATTTTAACTGGTAGCATGAGGAAAACAGATTACTCATGGAGATAGGAGACTTTCAATCTAGTTCCTGTTCTAATACATCTCTGTGACCTTGAACTTCCCATATCTAGGAAGTTCAATGTCAAACCACACCATTACATTGTTCTCTTCCACAGCAAGCATTTGTAAATCTTTGCCTGATACACAGTAGCATCTGAGTGTACTGTAATTTAAATTTGTCACTAATTATATATATATATATAATTAGTGATTATATATATATAATCACTAATTATATATATATATATATATATATATATATATATATATATATATATATATATATATCTTCTCTTTGTCATTAGATTGCAAACTCCTTGAGGACAGAAGCCAAACCTTGAAATAATGTAAAACCCTCACCACACCCCAAAACCTACTGAGAGATCTACCCCTATATCTGACACAGAGCAAATATTTCTTACTTGATTATTTCTCATCTCCACACTCAATTAATATATTATTCTTTCAAGTGTTGATATTATTTCAAGGATTTTCATTAACCTGTTAGTACAATAAAAGATTGGACACAAGGATGTGGGTCTGTATGTATATATGCATGTGTTTGACTTTTCTCTTGTTCTTAGAGCAGGATTTCTTACCATTAACATCCATATATAAGAAGTTTGAGTCATTTTACACCATTCTAGCCTCCTACTTATTAAATAGCAACTTATCTTTAAAGATAATTCATATCTGAAACTATTTAAAAATAACCATTTGCTATTTCTGTATTATCATACTTCATAAAGTATAATTATCACATGCTGGATGATAGACAAAGAAAACTATATGAAGATCACATGAATCACATCTTTCTAGTCCCTAAGCTCATTCCACACAAGTCTCCTTCCCCTAACCTTAAGTCCAACCTCCCAAGTTTATTTTATTTCTTCATCTATTTATTCAATTATTCTTGCATACATTGATAAGTATAGTCATTCATTTACCCATACTTCAATATTTATTGAGTCCTGACTATGTGTTAGACCAGTGATGGCGAACCTATGACATGCATGTCAGAGGTGACACACAAACTCATTTTTTTGGTTGATTTTTCTTTGTTAAATGGCATTTACATATATAAAATAAATATTAAAAAATATAAGTCTTTGTTTTACTATGGTTGCAAATATCAAAAAATTTCTATATGTGACACGGCACCAGAGTTAAGTTAGGGTTTTTCAAAATGCTGACACGCCGAGCTCAAAAGGTTCGCCATCACTGTGTTAGACACTATCAATAAGTAGTGTTAAGTACCCTGTGAGAAAACAGTTGACTGTCACCTGCATGGACAATCCTGCATTGACTCACCTACCCCCAGGCTTCTTTCTTTCCATGTGTTTATGCTTCCCTCCTCTCCAAGTGTTATCAGAAAATAATTATTTCATTGGGTCCACAATAATAAAAAGACCCCAATCAAGAGGTGTTTCTTGTAGTTTTGGGTGGTTTTCTTTTGTTTAATACAACTTTACCTAAAACATTCCCTTACCAAACCTCCATAGATGGATTTTACAAACTGTAACCTCTCCCTAATACTAATACCAGATTTCGATCTCAGAAAAGGCAAATTGCACTTTTATTAGAATACTTACTTGTTCACAATTCCCAAATGATACTATGATTGTATGGTGATATAGGTATAGTTACCAGTTTTTTAAGTTAATGTTTAGCTTATTTATTCCTAAGAGTATATGTTTGTCATCTTCTCTGAAAAAACATATTTTCGAACACAACAGTTTTGATTAATAACATTTTTTTCTAGCACAACTGATGTTTGAAACTGTAAGTAGTGATGAGGAATAGAAATCTACTGACCTTAAGGTGTTATTTCCTCTGTGACCAAAAAGTGGGAATTTTTTTTAAAGTAGGTAGTTCATTAGAAAGCCTATGGGGAAACATGACACTGAGAGACCGTGCAATATGTTAAGGCAATGTGATGTGAAAGCAATTGAACAAGAAAGATGCAGACAGAATACCATGTAGGATTTTCCCCATGGGAAACTCTAAGTCCAGCTCAGAAGTGTGTGCTGGGCTCTGTCTTTGAGCTCCTCTGGGAAGCACATTTGCTAACGGACCTTTTGGGTGGTGCACAGATGTCCTTACTTATATAACATTTTAAGAAAACCTGTATTGTATATTTTGAACCACATAGGCAACTGAGCAAAAACAGTTGACTCTCCAAAATAATAATATTAATTAATAATAATGATGATGATGACGATGATGATGATTTTCTTTGCTTAATCTGAAGCATAATCTATCCACTCTCTTGCATATGCCAACTGTTTCATCATCCTGGCTTCAAATAAGACCATCCATAATGCTTACAAGAGGAAAATGTATGCCAGTGCAGAATGCCAAGAAAGAGACTTCCTCAATTTTGCTTAACTCATCACTTTAGTGTACAGACGCACTCATTGTTTACAATGTATTCAGCACCACTAGGTTTCTATTTCTTTTTAATCAACTATGTAAGTTCATAGTCTAGAGTAGTTTTAGCAAACGTTTTGCTCTATAGTGCTGATATTTTAGGCTGTATGAGCAATATGGTCTCTATTGCAACTATTCTGTTCTGCAGTTGCACCGTGTAAGCACCTATAAAATTATATAAATTAATGGGTGTGTCTGTGTCTGTAGAAAACTTTTTTTTTTTAAAGTAAAGGAGGCCACCCAACAGATTCGGCCTACATGCCATTGTTTGCTGACCCCTGTTTAGAAGGTCAAATATTTGTTATAAAAATGGCAGTCCCCTTTCCTGACTATATCCCACTCACTAGAATCTGTGTCTCTTAATTATTAGAGTACATTTTACAATATGTTTTTATTGATTTCAGAAAGGATGGGAGAGGGAGAGAGAGAGAGAAACATCAATGATGAGAGAGAATCGGTTGCCTCCCGCACATCCCCCACTGGGAATTGAGCCTGAAACCTGGGCATATGCCCTGACCAGGAATCAAACTGCAGCCCCCTGGCTCATAGGTTGATGCTTGCCAGCCAGGCTATTTTAGTACATTTTTCCAAAACTTACCTCCATATTTTTATATGGCATGGCATTTATGCATTATCTATTGACTTCTTCCTATAGGAGATGAGGATTTTCCTCTCTTTTAGAATCTTCCCAGACTCTGAAGTACACACTTACATTTCTCTAATATTTTTTAATTATAATTTTAATAATGAGGCTTAATATATAGGCTCGGCATTCTTTGGGTTTCTAAGTCCTATGCATAGCTGGAAAATGTTGACTTTAGTCCTCTCTGCAGAGCTAGCTGACCATGTTATTTCTTTAGAGAATCTTAGATGTAGACATCTTTGTCTTTTTTTCTTGATTTCTCTAGAGTTTTGTCAGAGAGGACTCTTCTAAATTATCTCTCTGGGGCTCATTTCTGCTACTAGAGTTCTAGGAATTCGCCCATGACCCCATAAACTCCAGGTATCTGGGAGACATCTACTTTATACTAAGTACCAACATAAATAATTATGAATAGCACCCACTTACATTGTTAAAAATGTCCCAGTTTGGGTGGTAAATTGTAAGATGACCCTATCTGGGAGCCCAGGTGAGGGAGAAATTTGGAGGGGTCTCAATATTCAGCTTATTCAACTTTAAACTTTTTTCGCACACTCTAATTTCCAAGCCATTAACACCCAGGCAACTGAAATTCCTGTTTCCAGTTTGGTAGTTTTAACTGGGTCTAATGCCTCCCAGAGCAGGGATCCTGTGTTTGGCTGGTCAGATCATAAATGCCCAGTCTTCTGTCCGTGAAGAGAGAAGGCAGTTGTCAGGCTGTGATGGCTAACAGAGCATCTAACAGCTTTTTACACAGACTTTCAACCTGTTTTCTATGGTTTTAGTCGCTATTTTGAAACTTTGAGGACCCTTGGCCCCAGGGAGTTCCAGGTATGACTCGGGTTGTTTATCGGTGTTCCCTACTGTTAAGTTAGGGTCCAGCCTTTCACTCTGCTTGGCAGTTACCACGTGTCTGTCTGTCTGCTTTCTAGCTTCCTAAATTTTGTTTTTGTTACCTCTCGTTCCCCTTTTCTTTATGGGCTACTGCATTGCTAAAAAGAAGTTTAGAGATGGATACATGAATGGTTCAAGGTTACCCACTCAGTATCATATATCATACTGTCCTCCTAGTGCTTGTAGTGGGTTTGGGGAGGAAGCAGAGGATGGAGCCTGTGCGCTGCCAGCATCCTTAACTGGAAAATCATAGAATTGCAGTCTCTCTATCTTACTGCTTGTCTTTCGAATTCATAAGTAGGAGATGATCATTATCTTATCTCTTTATCTTTATTTCTGAAAACACAATTTCAGTTCCCCTCACTTAGTTTTCTGCTCAGTTTCAAATGATCCAGTTCCTTTAAACTTATTTTTACACATCCTATTTTCCAAGCAATAAACTTTCCTTGTGACTCCTGTGAACTTTTGTGAGTTCTCTTTAATTTCTAGGTTGTAATATTTAGAAAAAGGCAAGGTGTCTTTTTGTTATATATTTTGGGGAAGGAGTACAATCTAAGAAAGATAGAGGAGAATAGTTAGTGGCCATTGAATGACTACTAATTGAAAGACATTATGTGCTTAGTAAAAAGTCCTGTTTTTCTCTCTTAATAAATGATAAAACTGTTCTCCAGAGGGATTAAGAAATTGTCCCAAAGTTACATAGCTATGGAGTAGTTAACCTCAGATTTGAGCCAAGGGGTATTAATATTAGATACTGAAAGCCATCCTTTTCACTGCACCATTGAATTTACTAGAGACCACAGGAATGTGAGTCTCTTAGAGGCCTGTAGGATTATTGCTGAATAACACTTAATTATTTAAAAAGGATCCGTGTTATTTATTGCACTTGAATTTTTCAAAATCACCATGAGACAGAAGAGCTTTATTACACTTTGAAAAGAGAAAAGTGAAGTTTAGAGGTGGATAAGTGTACAGTTCAAGGTTACACAGTCATTAAGGCTTAGAGACCAGTCAGGAACCCAGATTGTGTGACTAGTGTCCTGCCAATGTTCTGCTGATCTCATAAATCAAATATGACTAGGTCCAGTGTGGTATACAATAGAATGATTTATCTTAAAATGTCCAAACTGCACTTGGGCATACATGGTCAAGCAATGTTTTTCTCTTGTACATCCCTGACTGTCAGCCTCAGGTATATAAAATGGAAAGAAAGCAAAAGGACCCGGGTATTTATTAAGGTCAAGGCTCTAGGCAGCATTGTTTAGCAAAAGTCTTCTGGAGTTAGGAATTAATTGATCTGACCACATACATATTTCCAAAATCTACTGGGAATGTAGACATTATACGGAAAAGTAAACATCACAACTGTGTCCATCAGAAAATAGCAATAGTTAAGTCGCATGTGCTGGTGTTTTCTTACAGAGAAAAAAGAATGCACAATGTTAGAATAGAGGTTTTGGAAATGTTTTTTTATATGGGAAAGACAAACTGAGTTTGTGACCAACAAAGGGTCTCTGGATTACCTCTACTCGAGAAATTACAACTCCCCAGACTTTTAAGATTATTTTTATACTAGAGGCCCGGTGCACGAAATTCGTGCACTTGGAGGGGGGGTATCCTTCAGCCCAGCCTGTGCCCTCTCACAGTCCGGGAGCCCTCAGGAGATGTCCTACTGATGGTTTAGGTCTGCTCCCTGAGGAGAGGGACTAAACCATCAGTCAGACATCCTTAGCACTGCTTCGGAGGCAGGAGGGGCTGCCGCCACTGCCACTGAGCTCACCAGCCATGGGCCCAGCTGAGCTCACTCCCCCTGTGGGAGCACACTGACCACCAGGGGCAGCTTCTGCATTGAGTGTCTGCCCCCTGGTGGTCAATGTGTGTCATAGCGACCCTTCGATCGATTTGCATATTAGCCTTTTATTATATAGGATAAACTCTCATTACCTTCAACTTAATCAGTTGTTTGCCACTGATTAATCTTTTGCTAAATATATGATAGGGAGATTAGAGAGACTATATCTCACTCCTGTGGCCACTTCTTGGCAAGCAGATTACTTTAATAGCACTTCTTTTTCTACAAATGGTGAGCTTGCACCTTCTGAGTCATATTTCTTTATTCATAAAGCTCCAGCAGAAATAGGAGAGATGCTGATTTTTGGATAATTTGCATTAGAAGCAATAGGGTATTTGTAATATAGCCAGACCCAGTACAGCTCAGTTTTATGAGCCAAAGACAGACTTCATTCCATTATGTTGACAGGAAAACTCTAAAGTTGCTGTTAATTAGATAAAACTTGCTTATTTTATTTAATGACAGAGAAACGAGTTGATTTTTATGTCAATTACATTTTACTTAGTTCAAGTCAGCCAACATTTGCTGACCTACTCTCTTCTATGAGGGGCTCTTTATAGTTGGGATATAAATATGTTCTTTTCCTCAATGTATTCTAGCAGGTTAGGCATTACAAATATTATATTTTTAAAAAATCTAGAATTATATAAATTCAAAAGATTAGTTTATATGTAGCAGGTTGTACTTGTCAGTTGTTTTCCTCATGTCCTTAGGTCATAGAGGAATTAAAGTCCCTTTAAGGTGCATCAAACCTAGTTTATTCAACAGTTGGCCCAGTCTACTCAAGATAGAAGACTGGGGAACACACAATAGGTTGCCAAGTTCTTAAAGACCTTGTGAAAGCTAACATTTCCGTGTCCCCTTCCCTTGCAGATGTCAAGACTTCTCCAGCCCTATTCCTATGACTAAAATACTAACTACAAATTATAATATTTTTGGACAGTATAGTAATTCTCTGAATGCTCAATTATCCTGAAAATCATTTCCCAGGAGAGCAGGGATCTGTATACCCTCAAGTTAAAGCCATCACCAAAACTCAGACATCACATTTGAGCATCATGTGCTGAAATCTGCATCCTGTTCTTCTTTTTTGAAAATGCTGCTGTTTACTTTGGTCTCTCATTCAGCTTTTCCTTGCTAATACTGAAGTTTGGTTTTCGAACTATCTATTCGAAACTAGCCTGCAGTGCTTTTAGTTCTTTCTCTAAATAACACAATTTTTAAAGCATATAAACCAATCATTAACAAATTGGTTAACAAATAGGAGAGAAAAAGGAGACTCATATTCACTACACACTTTCTGCAAGGGAGGTTTTGACTTGCTAAGTATCCATGTGGAGGAATGACTTTTCATGGGGAAGGCAGAAGCTAAAACGAATGCAGGTGATAAGTAAATATTCTGGCATAAGCAAAGTCCTGTTTGCGGTAGCAGAAAGGCATGGGGAAATGTTAGTACATGTGCTCAGTGTCTTCTGTTTGTCTCCCTAGATTCATTCTCTACCTTTTGGCTCCCTTGCCCTTGGGAATCCTGTTGGGTTTTCACAATATTGGAGCCACATTGGCAGGAACCCAGAGGAAAGGAGGAGAGCAAAGTGGGGATAAATCAAGTCACCAAATCTCAAAATTCTCTTTGTGTTCTGCAAACCGCTGCTGTCCAAGTGGATAGAAATAACCCTCTTCTGTGATTAGCCTGGGTACTGACCCATACCTGTGGCTTTTTATACCAGGCTGCATGTTTATAAATAGGCCCTTTGTTGAATGCTCCTCAAATTTACCAAGCCGACCGTGCCCTCTGTTTCCTGTGGAGAATGTGATTCAGTCTCAGCCTGATGGTGACTGTGTTTTGAAACGTGTTCTCTTGTGTCTAACCATCACTCTAACTTTTTAGCTGTGTCTTTATTTTCTTTTAAATTCTCCATGTTTCTCATTTGTTTTCTGCTTATTTTCCTACTTGATGACTGGACCTTGTTATACACTATTTTGTTCTTTAACTCTTCTGGGTCTGTTGATTGAGCTGAGTTGGAGATGCCATGTGCAACGGGACTGTTTTGTCCACAATACCAAGGCAAGAGCAAGCCCTGGAAACATCATGGGTGTTCATGGTTAGTTGATTGGTTGATATTTAATGATGAGTATCCCTTTAAGATCGGTCTCTACCTCTAACTCAATTTATTCATCTTCTTAATGTAAAGCTTAAAATGACAATAACCCATGATACTCTTAAGGTTGTGGTATAATGCATAATATATATGCTCTTTCAATAAGTATCTGAATGAATTCAGTTTCTTGATTTTTAATTTTGTACTCTATAGGCTTAAATTATGGTGGGTTTTAGGGGTGATCTAAACAGACCTTCACCACTTTCTCTCAATGTAAAAACAATATACCCAAGGATATGTTTTTTTAATCCTCATCCAAGGATATGTTGTTTTTTTAAAAAATGATTTTAGAGAGTGAGGAAAAGAGATAGAAACATCAATGTGAGAAAAAAAACACCCCAAAAACATAGATCAGTTGCCTCCCATATGCGCCCCCAACCTGGGATTGAGCCAACAACCTGGGTGTGTACCTTGACCAGGAATCAAACCCACAACTTTTTCGTGCACTACATGACACTCCAACCAACTGAGACACACTGGCTAGGGTGAGAGGTGGTTATTTTTAATTTTAATGAAGTGTTTATCTATTGTCTGGACCTGAACAAGCCTCATTTCCATGCATGAATTCATTTGCATGGATATATCGTCTATAACTATCCTTTGGTTTTTATTAATCTCTAGGTTTGCTGGGTCCATTTTCCTTTTTTGGATTTCCAACTCAGTGCAGTAGAACAGATGGGGTGTTGTGCAGCATGGTAGGACTTGATGCCATTTGATGGTTTGATTGGTTGACTAAACAATGCAATTATCATTTAATCTACCACACTGGTAGTGGAATGGAGTAACTGATTGGCATACTGGTTTGGATAGAGTTTGATAGAGTAAATGCAATAGTGTTACTTTCCCTACAGTGAGAGCCTGCTGGGTGAGACTTGCTCATTTTTCTGGATTGATTGATTGATTGATTGATTACTCTGTACACAGTACTTAGTTTATGTTGTCACCCAGGGTGACTGAGCCACACAGGAGTATTGGCAGTGACACCCTGTCCCACAGAAGGTGAGAATGCTTTGGATAAAGAAACAAAAATCCAGAGCCAGCCTTAAAAAAATCAAGCTGCTTTCTATTAAGCTACCCTGTGGGATTTCTTTTTTAAAGATATGTTTTATCATATTCAGAGTCTGAGGCTTTTTTCATTTCTCTTCTGCTTCTTGTTACATGTACTCCAAAGAGGCTACCTTTTAGTGTTGTTCCGCGCCCCCCCCCCCCTAAAAATCAGCCTTCAATTTGGTCTCTTTGATGTTATCAAGCTACTCTGCTTCTCAAAGTAGGAAAAAAAAATTATATTGGCTGTCTGAAGTCAGGTTCCTAATGTGGACTGATTGCTTGGAATGCCTCAGTCTAGAAAATCAAGGCATTATAACCTGACCCAGATACCTAATTAATAGCACACTGGGCTTGACCAGAGCTGTTGAATCTGTATTCTGGCATTCCCTCCCAGAACATCAAGAGTGAAGAAATACCAAAATGGGGGGAAAATAGCTGCAGCGCCCCTAATACTCTCTTTTACTGCCTCACCTTTGGCTAGCACAACAATTTTACCTGGCATGTGACATGCTGCCTGGCATAAAAAGATGAATACAGAAAAGAATCCAAAGGGATTAAAAGGTCAATGGATTATCCATTAAGCAATCAAGTAGCAATATGCCTCCATTTGTCTAGGTCATGATTTATTGCCTGGGATAAATGGACCAAGACCTGTGCGGTTTTCCCCAGGGGCCATTCTCTATCAAATCTCTCCCACTGCCATTTTTTAAAGTCCTGGTCACTATTGTGTACCTTTTTACTCCTTGGCAATATTTTAAAATTACTTGTAAGCATCACACAGCTCAGATTATTTTAGCTGATAAGGGCACAAGGCTTCCTGAAGTTCAAAGGCAACTAGCTTGGGAATATAATTCAGTCAGCAGAGAAGAAGATTCTTCTGAATTGTGTGCCATCCATGGGGCAGGGATCCAGCTAGCCTGCTCATTGGAACACAGCTGGGGGGGAAATATCAAGCTTTGTGGAGCTTTCAGGAAATGGTACAGTATGTTAACTTGTATTACCTATTTAGTTTCTAATGTGTTCATTCCACCCTGGCATCATCACATTCAGGAAAATAAGCAGTTTCCTGTGCATATTAAACACAAAGTAGCTTTACTCCAACTGTGTTAACATTCTGAAATGTTCCCAAGTTTGGATGTCAGACGAGTACCTTTTCCACTTGGGAGTGGGCGCTTTGATACAATCAGTTGCTCGTTGTATTCTATCCGGCAGCTTTGGGTGATAAAAGCTTCATCAATAAGCAGTAGTCCGCTAAAGGAAAGACAGAATGGTTCGAAGCAATTCTAGGGAAAGAATCTATGCCCTTCCCCAAAAGTATGCATTTTGAGGAATGTTCTATGCCATTTAGCATGTGGATTTTAATTTTTAAATATATGTTTATTGATTTCAAAGAGGAAAGGAGAGTGATTGGCTGCCTCCTGCATGTCCCTTATTGGGAATGGAGCCTGTAACCTAGGCATGTGCCCTTAACCAGAATCAAACCCTGGACCCTTCAGTCTGTCCACAGGCCAATGTTCTATCCCCTGAGCCAAACCAGCTAGAGCTAATTTATTTTAATAGTAGTTTTCAGTAGTAGCTACTCACCATAATTCTTAGACATAGTGTCTTAGGAGTAAATCGTCTTTGAGTGAAAAGAGGATTAAAAAATGATAAATTATAGATTGTTTTCATTATCAGTCCATGCGTACTTCTCACTACCAGTTCCTTCCTTTATCTCAAGAGACAGTTAGTTGTTAGTTACACAGATTTGTGAAGAAACATATTATGGTTCCCTTGAATAACCAGCTCAGCACAAGTCATGAACTAAGGTTTTTGTAATTTGAGACATTCTGACTCTCATGTATATCACAAAGAATACATTCCTTTTTAGATGAATAATCTACTTTATTCAGGTTTGGCTATTGCAATTATACTTACCCAGATTTTAAGTGTGATCTAAGCTACACAGAATTTCAAGACTATGAAAATATTTTGTTTTCCTCTAGAAAGTGAATGCAAGTCAAACTCAGGACTAAACAATGTACGTAGACTAGTGACTTCCAGCTTTGGAGGGTGGGGGGATTGGGAATTGTTATGGATTTATTATAACAAAAAACATTCTTTATTTTTGTGTGCAAACCAAACATTGCATGCCGCCTAGAAAAATAATGTTTCCATGCATTTTAAAAAATATCATGGAAATTGTTTGTTTCTTATAGAAACAACGTAAACATTTACAAACTCATTCATTAATATAAGAGCTGAAGTTTGGCAACATGATTATTTCTATAAATTTCTCTTAGATGAGGTTTAGACAAATTAAAATTGCCTTGTGGCTGGTTTGATAATGAGTGCTTTTGTCTGGGATGGCAAATTCTTTCTTTTTAAAGAAAAAAATATTTGTATTGTTGAAAGTGTTACAAATATCCCTTTTATTTCTTCTCCTTATTTTAAAACTGCCTGCTCTTTAGATTCTACATATAAGTGAAATCATATAGCATTTGTCTTTGTCTAACTTATTTCACTTAATATAATAAAAGTTCATCCATGTTGACATAAAGGGCAAGATTTTCCTTTTTAAAAATTTTAATATATTTTCACATCACATTTTCTTTATCCATTCATCTACTGTATTGATGGACACTTGGTTGATTTCCTATGTTGGTTGTTGTAAATAACAATGCTACAGTGAACATAGGGATGCATACATCTTTCAAATTCAAGCTTTTGCTGCCTTAGGATAGATGCCCACACATGGAATTGCTGGTCACATGTTAGTTTAATTTTTAATTTTTGAGGAACATTTATACTGCTTTTCATAAAAGCTGTACCAAGTTGCAATCCCACCTACAGTGCACAAGTGTTTCCTTTCTGTTACCCATTGTCTTTCGATAGCCAATTGGACAAGGGTGCGGCCGACAAACAAAATACAATTGAAACAGGCTCAGAGATGTAGAGAACAGACTGATTATTGCCAGAGGGAAGGAGGGTAGAGCAGTGAGTGAAAAAGGTGAAAGAAAAAAAAGAGACACAGACTTCCTTATAAAATGAATAAGCATCCATATAGCATATGGGATATAGTCAATATCATAATAACTTTGTATGGTGAGTACACTTTATAAGTTACATAAGTGTTGAATAACTACGTAGTACATCTGAAATTAATATAATACTGTATGTCAATTATATATTAATAAAAACTAAAACCGTGTGTTAATAGTATTCCATTACTTCTTGTGGGGTTTAGGATGGTATAGTTTCCCCACAATATGATCAAATATAAACTAACTTTTGTCTCATAGTGATCTTGGGAGATAGAAGAACCAGAACCTTAGAATTATGAGCCATTGGGGATGAAGGAGATCTTAGTAGTTTTGGAGCTTAGCCCTTCTATTTTATCGATTTGAAATTATAATGTTGGGCCAGGGACATAGCAAGACTTTGTCCCTTGGTTAAGGCTTCCGTCCTATTATTACACTGGTTTTTTGGAAGATGGAATGCAGATTAGCCTAAACAATCCTGAGCAAAAGTGTGACAACTCCACTGTACTGCCTGCCCGTCTCACAGTTTGGGTAAACTTGGACTCCTGTAAAATGTTATATACAGAAATACATGTTTAGATACTAATAGTTAACTTAGGGGGACAGAAGCTACTTGGAGGAACTTTTTCCCAATGAAAACTGGAATTTTAGTTGGAAAGATCACTGAGGGAAGTAACAAGGAACTAGCTAAGAGAATTCTGTGATCCTGTTTCTTGATTTTAATGATCATTTTCTACCTCAGACCCATCAAGCAATCTTATATTTTCTTCCTGTGGAATTAGAAAGTCAAAAGTGGAGGCAATGAGCATCCTCAGATTCTGTCTTCTTGGGGCCTTGAAAGATGCTCTCCAGTGGGAACTATTAAACTTACCAACTTTGCAAGACAAGATTCTTTGGAGAAATAGGCACATCGGTGATAAGCTTCACTGCTTTGCCCAACAGAACATTTTAGTGAGTTCAAAAAAATGTAAAGGATACTTTTTTTTTTTTTTGGTCACCAATTACATTTTAATAAAAATAATTTGTAACAAAAAGACAGAAGGAAAATATTACCCATCATTATTATTTTTGTTTTGGGCACAAAGGCCTGTTTTACCTTTAGCTTGACTAAATTTTAAATAGGTTTCCTCCTGACTATAGACCCCTGACTCCCTTTTCTTAGAGCATTTACTTATGAAAAGTTGCAAATATAAAATCTTTCTCTGCCCCTTGGGATGTAAACCTTCTCCGAGCCTCTTGCCCGTTTTACAACCCAGAAATGTCTTTCCAAGGACCCAGAAGCCATCTTTTTGAAATGAAATCAAGAAAGATGGGGCCCCTGATTTCCAGGTTATGTGGAAGGGTAAGAGTTTAATTTAATAATAAGTGGGAATTGGCAAACATATGTGACCTCATCACACACCCCACCTCCATTGTTAAGGATTCGATCCATAATAAGGATAGTATGAAATTTAAAGTTTAGCATAACAGATACTTTATGCCTTGGTTGTCACAAACAGAAGGCAGAGACATTATAGCAGTCACTGCTCTCAGGTTTGACAGTGAAGGAGCCGTAATAAACCAGGCACACTGATACGAACTGTATTGATATATATATATATTTTTAATTTTTTTTAATATATTTTATTGATTTTTCACAGAGAGGAAGGGAGAGAGATAGAGACAGTTAGAAACATCGATGAGAGAGAAACATCGATCAGCTGCCTCCTGCACATCCCCCACCGGGGATGTGCCCGCAACCCAGGTACATGCCCTTCACCGGAATCGAACCCAGGACCTCTCAGTCCGCAGGCCGACGCTCTATCCACTGAGCCAAACCGGTTTCGGCGATATATTTTTAATTAAAACAAAACAAAACAAAAACCCTCCAACCTTACCCCAAAATGTTCTCTAGTACTTTTCTACTATCTCCCCTAAGAGCTTAACAATTCTTCTGCAATGGAGTTGAATTCAGTCTCTCCCCTTTGCCACAGACCCTCTCCCCTAGGGCAATGGTCTTGAATAAAGTCTTCCTCAAGTTTAACCCCATTTAATGCCATTACTGTTTGATACCATACAACCTAAAGAAACATTGTTTTTATTTCTTTAGGTTCCTGTTCAGTCTCTTTTTCCATTATACATGGCATGTATATATTCAGAGCATATATAGATTTTTTATTAATCTTAAGCATTCCTCTCTGTTGCTCTATGATAGCTATATTTATTACATGATACCCTATCAATATAATAGTATAATGCTTATATTATCTCCTTTTTCTTACTTGAGACAAAATGTTAGCTAAACAGCATAACAGCACACAATTCCATTTTTTCAGATGTTCAGCCTTTATCATAATATGTTAAGGTTACAAGAGTATATTCATTTTTGTGTTATTGGTAATATTAAGGCCATGAAATTAAGCTCAGCCGTAGTAAGCAGGCAGCCAGGATAACTAATACTCATTTTTGTCAGTCAGTTCTGGTAGATGGGCATTAAATTAGTCCAGGCTGTTTCACAATCTTTAATTGCTTCCTACAAAAGTGGTCATGCACATTTGGCTATATGTTACTGAGAATATTGTTTCCAAAAATACTTGTATTAGGCTGTGACTGCTAAATGATTTGGAATAATACAAAAGGTGAAATAAGTTACAAGCAAGGAAAAACAGGACAGATATTTCAATTTTAATGGGCACATACTTTTTATCGAGGGATATATTTGGACATCAAAAGTAGGGAGAAAAGTTGATAACTTTTGGGAGAAAGAAATGGTCTCCATTTGTAGGTGCTGTGAGTGAGCTGTACAAAAAAGAATTAGATGTTGGTGATGAGTTTTAGAAGAGAGTTCACAGTAGACATATTTTCCTTATTTGTTGTATCTCATGAAATGAAACCTCATTTTTAATGGTGATATATCAAGTTGCCATTCAAGTAACCAAATCCTCTTGTGAAATGAATACTAAATAATCTTAATGTTTTTTTTAAAAGAAATGTTTAGTTTTTTTCTGTTTTTTTTTTTTCTTTTCTTTCTCTCTCTCTTTTTTTTTTGTCAGGGGAGTTTAAGTCTAACATAGAGATAAGGATTAATAGGTACAGTAGACAGTAATAGAAAATAATATTGAATGTAAACTGTAATTGAAGATATTTTTTAAAATAAAAAAAATAGAGATGGATAAGATTTTGTAATTTTTTTTCCAACTCTACCTGGTAAAAAAAATCAAAGAAAATTTTCTATTAATGTAGAGGTGATATAGGAAATGCTGTAGAATATTTAAAAGAACTTGCTCAAAAGTTAAGTCTGACATTTGAGTCATAAATTTAGATTTTGTTTAACAAAGTTAATACATTTCAAGCTTCTTCTGTCTCTAGAATTAATAAAATGCGAATGACTGCAGAATTGAAAACAAATTGGCTTGCATTTTGAACCACGTCAAGTTTAATTTAGCAGAGAAGTTAATTTGAAGTAGTTCTATGTTAATTGTTATGGGGAAACATTATTGGGAGCAGAACACTCAGCCAGACATTCTGAACATGTGCCCTATGGACTCACATGAGCCAAGGATAGAGTCAAGCAAGCTACAGAGGTGCTAAGTCATCACAAGCCTGTGAATCTTGGCTCTCAGCCCCAGTATCTCAGAATGCCTGAGACATCAGATTTCCCAAATCCATATTTCCTAATTATTATACCAGGCTCACTTTCTATTATGTCAAGGGAAATTTTTATTTCAAATATGCATGATCTTTACGAAGTATCATATATAGCTTTTATATATTTGAGTCAGGAGACTCCCATACTTTGAATATTCTTCTAAATCAGGTGAGGACAGATAATTCCATTTTGTTAATTCTACTCATTGTTGTAAAGTAACTATTCAAGAAATTTTGGAAATTGTTTAAAGGCTTCTATGTGCCAGGCATTCTTCTATTCACTCCAAATACAGGTGTGAACAGAACGAAATCAGTGTTATCTTCAAGTTTAGTGAGTAATGATATCTAGTGACAGGTAAGTGCAAAATATAATAAATAGGTTAAAGGGACTGGTCATGATGGGGCCAGGAATGTGATTTTATATGGATCACTGAAAGCTTTTCTCATGAAAACAAACCAAAACACATTTGAATAGAGTCCTAATGCAAGCATGTGAGTGTCCTGAGACAGAACAGTCTACAGTGGGGCTTTGATTTACGAGTGTTTTGAGATACGAGCCTTCTCTCGACCGATTTTTTGCTTTGAGTTGCGAGCTAAAATTCGGGTTATGAGCCAGCTTCAGATACCCCACTGCTAGTTGGCGCAGCGAACGTCACAGTGAATGCCACAACATCAGCCCAGCATCACGTGTCTCACTCGTTCACAAATGATTTGACATACGAGTAATTTGAGTTACGAGCTCCGTCACAGAAAAAATTAAACTCGTCAGTCAAGGCCCCACTGTATGTGGTATAAGCAGCAAGTACATGCTGGGGCTGTTTAAGGGGCAGTAAGGAGCTTGGTGTGGATCTAATATGTGAGCTTGGGAGCTAGTAGCAGGAGAAGCAGTGAAAGAGGTGGAAGGATGCTAAAGCCCTGATAGTTGTCTGGATTTCACTCTGAATAAGATACGAAGGCTTAGATGGGCTGTGAAGGAGAGGGATGACTGATCTGTGTTGGGTTTTTGAAAAATTACTCTGACATTTATATTTTGAATGAAACCTAGGTGAAAGTGAGGAGAATGGTGAGAAGTCTCTTCTAAGAACCTAAGCATGAGAAGACAGTATCTTAGAGTAGGAAGCTAGTAGTGGCAGTAGTTAAAGATGGGCATGTTCAGAATATATGCTGAATGTAAAACTAATAGCATTTGCTAATGGGTTGGAAGTGAGATATGAGAAAGGGGACTAGAAGCTAAAAACAATGTTTGGATCTGGTAGGATAGAATTCCCCCTTGATGAGATAGAGAAGACTGCCACTGACCTGAAAAAAAGTAGGCATTAAGTGTGTGTTTGATATGCTTTGATTTTAAGATACTTGTTAGAATTTTAATTGCAGTTATGGAATTAAAAGTCTGAATTTCAGGGGACATAATGAGACTAGAGATGCAAATTTGGTAATCAGTAGATTGATGGACATTTAGGCCATATTATGGGATGACAACACCAAGGGAGTATTTATAAGACAGTTAAGAGATCTGTGGGTGCTTCTTGGGATATTCCATCAAACACAGATTGGAATAAGGTGGAGACCCAACTACTGAGGAGTGGTGTTTGTGGTTGAAGGACCTAACTGTCTTAGAAGCCAAGTGAAGAACATCTTCTAAGAAAGAGAAAGGATTAATTCTCTCAAGACTTACTGGTAGGTCAAGTTAGCTGAGGACTAAGAAATGATCATTAGGCATTTTGAAACGGAGGTCAGTGGTGATTTGTGTGTAATCAGAGGCAAAGGCCAGTCAGGGGTGAGAGCAGGTGAGCTCTTAGGATAGACAATTCTTTCCAGGAGTTTTTCGTCAGAAAAAAAATTGCTATGAATACTGATGAGGAAGGTGATCCAAGAGATACTTTGTTTCCGTATTTGTTTAAGATATCGGTATAAAAAGAGGGGTCATTTTTTAAAATAGAAGATAAGTCCAAATACTTGATGAAAACCCAGTTCTCACCACTGTTATTTCTGTTACAACCTCCTTTCCCTTTGCCTTTGGGTAAGTTCTCAGTGCAGTGTATCTAGCTTGAATAAACTGTAGCCTAGCTTCACAGCTCCAGGAGTCTGATATCATTTGACTTTGAGTTGGGCAACAAAAATCCAAAGAGCTTTCTTGCCAAACAGAAAAAATATGTCTCATGCATTGTGATGTGATCTCTCTCAGCTTCAAAGCGGGCCAGCTGGGAACTTCAAGTTGATTAAATTGGAATCCAATAGACTCATAATTCTGCACAGCAGCTTTCTGCACAATGGAGTTAAATTTACTACAACTCAGCCAAGGGTAGCACATGCCATATAATTTTGTCGCCCGTACCTCTTTAGATTTTGATTTACTAGGATGTGGTTTGCTGTTGACTGAAATGCAAACAAATGTTCCCTTCTAAAAAGTGAGCATAATTATGGCACTTTCCCCTCCTTCTCACGCATGCACCCTCTCTTTTTCAAACTTTAGTACCACTTCTGAGACAATTAAGATAATTTGGCCATTTAAGTACTAACAGCCACAGCGGTGTTGGAACCACTTACTTTTTTAGTACTAAAATGCAGTATAAAAGAACATTATTGCTTATTGGAATTTTAATGTCTTTTTATTGGGTTTGAACTATAAAGAGCATTGGCGTTGACTTTGTGCTTGTTCTTAAGTAGACGTTGAAAAGCAGGAAGAAAGAAAAAAAAAGTTTTTTTGAAATTCACTTCAAATCACTCTAATTTTGAAGCCACCTTGGAGTTTTGACTTGGATTGAGAGGCTTGTGGACAGCCAGGGAGAGAGTTTTGGGGAAAGAAGGAGATACTGAAATGAAGAAAAAGTAGACTCTAGTCCTTAAAAACTAAGAGCTTTCTTTCAAAAGAGGAAAACTGATTGTACTTATTTTGTGATTGTCATGAAACCATTAATAACTCAGATTCACATCATATAGCCCTTTAATACTGTAGTCAGCCCTCCTGGAAGCTAAGAGTGTCCTGTGCTTCAATTGTAATGAGGCCGTGATGAGAGGGCAAGGAGGGTCAGCCTCCCTTCATCCTGCAGGGTGGGCAAATGTCCAAGTTCAGAATTTGAGGGGGTGAGGTTTATGGGGTAATGAACCCTCCGAAAAGTTGCTGCTGAACATTTAATGTTATCACGTTATTAGAATGAGACATGAAAGGGTGTGATAGAACGATGGCAGGCTAGAGGTCTCCATACCAGGGTTGCATCGTTGATGTGTCACTTATTAAGTGGGTACACTCTCTGCGCCTCCGTTTTCTTCTCAGGAAAATGGACATAAGGACAGAAACAGGAACAACAAACACATGTAAGACTAGAGTTGAGCACTGTTGTCTTTATTGCCTAACGTCATTCTTAACAACTTTGATAAAACATTATTTTTTTTTATTTTTTTTTATTGCTAAAAGTATTACAAAGGGTATTACATATGTGTCCTTTTTTTCCCCCGCCCTTAACAATCCCCTGGCTGCCCCTACCCTCCAGTGTCTTATGTCCATTGGTTATGCTTATATGCATGCATACAAGTCCTTCGATTGATCTCTTACCCCCATCCCTCCTGCCCCCCAACCCTCCCCGGCCTTCCCGCTGCAGTTTGACAATCTGTTTGAGGCAGCTCTGCCTCTGTATCTATTATTGTTCATAAGTTTATAGTGGTCTCTATTATCCATGAATGATTGAGATCATGTGGTATTTTTCCTTCATTGACTGGCTTATTTCACTTAGCATAATGCTCTCCAGCTCCATCCATGCCGTTGCAAATGGTAAGAGCTCCTTCTTTTTTACAGCAGCATAGTATTCCATTGATAAAACATTATTAATTTTATCCCCACTTTGTAGAATAGAAATCTGAAGGATAAGAAAGTGAAATAAGCTGTGTAAAGTCTCAGAACTAGAAGGAGGAAGAAAGAGGTTTTAAGTTAGGCAGTATGATTCTTTTAACCACACTGATTCAACTGAGGGTAGAGGGAGCTGTGAGAAATCAATGAGACTATGTAGGCACACTTCTTGCCCTGTTTTAGTGCTTAATAAATGCTAAATATCGTTGTTGATGAAGTTCAGAGGTCCCATTATCCTTCCTTTCCAATCAAAATTTAGCAGACGGATAGAACTGTTACTACTTAGGAAGCAAAATGGAGAAATTTAAGGCCATTATCTAAGACGTTTAGCTAAGAATAACCAAATCCAAACCTGAAAGAAAAGTTTTGTCATTCAGACAGTTTCAGACCATTTCCTTTGCTGCTTTCTTGAACATGATAAAATTGCTAGTTTCATTCATTATCATGTGCTTTCGGGTTCAAAACTGCATTCAAAATCTTGACTGTCATTTTGGCATCAGAAGCTGTGGCTTCAATCTCCTCTTTGCTTCACTTCCTTTGTCTTCATCAGAAAGAGCTGCTACTTGCTAAAATTTTAGAAAGATGTTCCCACAACCAATAAAATGGGATTCTATTTCTGTTACTCCTGGCACGCAGGATATCGCATGCTTGTCTATTTATTTATACCTGAGTCTACAAATGTTTAGTTAAGTAAGGACATCACCTGTTTGACACTGTAAGTCCTCTTTTCCTTTTCCTTTTTTTTTTTTTGCTTTCTTTTAAAACATAATACAGGAGAAAGAAGGGTTTCTTGAAAATAGCATACTGACATGAAATACAGGCCACTGAACTCTTAAAATCACCCAATTTTGTCCTATTAGTGGAACTATCCATTGTCTTCTCATACCCTGACTATAAACTGAGTGATTCTAATTAAATAGGGTCCCCTTTAGCTTGGCAAGTAGACACATTTATAGGAGCCATTGTTTAATAGAGAACAATCTGGAGCTGTACTAGGAAATGTGATGTTGAACCCTGGAATTTGTTATACCATTTCATCGTCAATCATGTAAAATTCCTGTGTCTTGATATCCTCCATTATAACATAGACGCATAACGCGTACCTCATAGGGTTGTTATGTGGCGGAAACATTAGATATGTAAATCATTAAAATTCAAGCCTAAATGTCAGCAGACCAGCACTGATAAAGCAGCTCTCCAAATTCTTTCAGAAATCCTGTCTCTTTCTGGCTCACTGCTCCATCATCTCGAGGCTGTTTTTCCAATCCTTCTGCTCCTAAGATGGTTGCAAGAACTCCAGCCATCACACCCACCACCAGGCAGCATGATGTACAAAGGTTAAGAAAGACAGGTTCCCGCTGACGTTCAAGGCAATTTCATAGATGGTACATGCATCTGATAACTTAGTCATATAGCCACACATAGCAAGGAGTGAGGTGCGGTGAGCGGGGGGGGGGGGGGGGGGTAGGGGGGGGGGAGTGGGGGGGGCGGTGAGGGGGGTAGCATTTACTTGGGCAGCAAAGGCCCTTGCTAAAAATTAGACTTCTTAGAACTGAGGAAGAAAAATATTGAGAGTGAGACTGTCTGCTGCAAATGGCGGTTACGCCTATGATTTTATCCTTTAACTTGAACTAAAAAAAGGTGAAAATCTGTACTGAAATGTGTTTCTATTCCAATAGAAATGTGTTTCTATTCCAATGCTTAAACCTTTACTGAAATGTGTTTCTATCCAATGCTTTCTCTTTTACCTTAAACAAGATAATGGATGTGGAAACCCTTAAAAGGAATAAAATGACTAAATAATTATAAAGAGGGATGTTTGTATTTCCGTCTTTTATAGTGAGTAGCTTTGTAAGTGCCTGTGTATCAGGATATTAAAGAATCACTGAATCTTGAGCTAAAGGATAATTAAAGATAAGAGGGTCAGGGATGTTTAGGAAACACAGCTAAGCAGAACATCAAAGGGAGTTAGCAAAAACTTTGATGATTGAAAGTGGGCACTTTTTGACACCAGCATAGAGTCATAGTTTTGGGCAGAATATGCTTTTATTTTCGGAAGACATAAATGGCTATATTTTGTTCTTTCACAACACTGGTCATTAAACTCATTCAGTATTGTAAATATGAAAAAACTAAGCTATTTAGCTGTGTATGTAATGAAAAATAGCATTAAGTAACTTCAACAAATTGATAATTTACAAATATATATTTGAAGATTTGCAGAATAGCATGGGATATGCCAGGTATAGTTTGCTCCCGTACTTGAAATTGGCATGCTAAATAACAGCAGTGTGTCCCAATACTTCATCTATAAAATAAGACTAATAGTAAAGTGCTGCCTTCCAAGGTGATTTTATGGTCAAGGAGAAAGTAATAGGAATTAGATACATAAATACACAGATGCATAGATAAATAGATAAATATAGATGACAGATAAATGATAGATATATGATAAATTGATAGATATAGCCTTAGCACCTTGTACATGATTAAAAGATTACTTATATGATGCTTAATCACTGGTAATTCCTATTATTTTACTTTTCACTCTATGTTGACTCATGAGTATTCAGGATATCTGAGTTCTTAACAGATGATGTATCTCACCTTTCAGATTTTTCTTCATTTCATAGGTGCTTTATATCTCTTGCATTCCTTGGACTTTCCTCTAAGGACTGCTAGGCTGACCCAGTGCACACCTCTATAATATACTGGGATGATTCTCTCATGAACATTTTCAAAGGAAAGAGAAAAAAATATGTTAGAAAGTACATGAAAAATTTAGACTTGTGCCGGGAGCCAGTCCATGCTTGCTGTTTCAAGGGACCTGGCATATATGGCATACTGTTCTTAATATGTTTGCTCACCTTCTTGGCACTATGTGCTTTAACCAAGGTCTCCTCTCTGAGAAAGATTGTTTCCCCAGGTAGGGATTTTCCCCTGAAGTTAGGGAGGGAATAAAACCCCTCAACTAAGTGCCAGGCGGGTAATTAATCACTTTAACTACGAACAATCATGCTTAAGCTACATAATCTTTACTCCCTGGAATGGAGATAAGAAACGCCCTAACTTTTGAAATAGAGATTGATAGGATTGGAATCAACTGGTATAAATACAGATGTAAGAATACAGAACCAAGAGAGACAGAACCTAGGCACAGAACCTACACAGAAGGTTCTCTAGAGACAGAAGAACTTCGCTGGAGAGAACATGGCAAAAGATCCTGGACAGAAACTGGCCTCAGAACCTAGAGACAGAACCTAGTGAGAGAACATGGCAAAAGATCCTGGACTGAACCTGACTACAGAAATTGGCAAGAGAACCTGACTAGAACCTGGTGACTGAACCTGGCTGGAGAACCTACAGAACCTGGCAATAGAACCAGGCAAGAGAACCCAACCATGCTGATCAACTGAATGCTGCCTCCATGTCATTCCTTCTTCGCCGACTCCGTCCACGCCTTTGGGAACCCCTGGACCTGCTGGGGTTGGACCCCGGCATCTGGCGCCCGAACAGGGACCCCTAGGTAAGCGCCCCACACTCGGGACGGATCGGACTCCACCGTAGGAATAGGGTGGATAGTCTTTGCCGTCTCCGTCCACACCTTTGGGAACTCCTGGAACAGGATTCCCCTAGGTAAGCCCCCCCGCACCCCATTGAGAACCCCACACTTGGGACGGATAGGACTCCACCAGGGTACTGTAGACCCCCCTACAGAGGATAAGTAGGGTAAGAAGGTGGATAGTACAGAACTCGGATTGAGAAGATGTGCCATACTGAGTCCAAAGAAAGAAGACTCTGTATTGATTCTTAGATTGAGAAGATGTGCCATACTGAGTCCAAAGAAAGAAGACTCTGTATTGATTCTTAGATTGAGAAGATGTGCCATACTGAGTCCAAAGAAAGAAGACTCTGTATTGATCTTTTAACACATATGCTTGCTAGCAGAGGAATTAAGGTTACTCCCAGTCAGACAGAACGTTTTATACAAGAAGTATGTCCATGCTCTTCTGAGGAAGGAAAGGTAAATGTAAAGGCATGGGAGGAGGTAGGCCCACGGAGCCTTATCCTTAACCCCACTGCAGCCTTTCCACCCTGGGAAAGTGCAGGATTGGCAAGCTCTCCCTGGGGTGATAGATCAGGACTCAGGTAATAGCGGAAAGCGCCAATCCTACTCTTAAAATGGATACAAGAGAGCATTTTGGGTTTTTCTTTTTAATGCCTGCTTTTAAAAAATAAAAAAGGGGGAATTTGCCGGGAGCCGGTCCATGCTTGCTGTTTCAAGGGACCTGGCATATATGGCATACTGTTCTTAATATGTTTGCTCACCTTCTTGGCACTATGTGTTTTAACCAAGGTCTCCTCTCTGAGAAAGATTGTTTCCCCAGGTAGGGATTTTTCCCTGAAGTTAGGGAGGGAATAAAACCCCTCAACTAAGTGCCAGGCGGGTAATTAATCACTTTAACTACGAACAATCATGCTTAAGCTACATAATCTTTACTCCCTGGAATGGAGATAAGAAACGCCCTAACCTTTGTAATAGAGATTGATAGGATTGAATCAACTGGTATAAATACAGATGTAACAAGACAGCAGGAGACAGAACTAAGGAGACAGAACCTAGGCACAGAACCTACACAGAACGTTCTCTAGAGACAGAAGAACTTCGCTGGAGAGAACATGGCAAAAGATCCTGGACAGAAACTGGCCTCAGAACCTAGAGACAGAACCTAGCGAGAGAACATGGCAAAAGATCCTGGACTGAACCTGACTACAGAAATTGGCAAGAGAACCTGACTAGAACCTGGTGACTGAACCTGGCTGGAGAACCTGGACAGAACCTGGCTGGAGAACCTAGCGAGGGAACATGGCTACAGAACCTGGCTGGAGAACCTGGAGAACCTAGCAAGAGAACATGGACACAGAACCTGGCTGGAGATCCTAACCAGAACCTCTCTGGAGATCCAGACCAGAACTTGGCTGGAGATCCTGGCTGGAGATCCTGGCTAGGCTGCTGATCAACTGAACGCTGTCTCCGTGTCATTCCTTCTTCGCCGACTCCGTCCACACCTTTGGGGACCCCTGGACCCGCTGGGGCTGGACCCCGGCAACTTGGCCTAAAATAGTGGTTGTACCTTGGAGATAATAATTCAATATCTAAGGTTATAGGTATGAATAAAGAAAAAATCAAAACTGGAAAATCAAGGTGGTGTCTTTATTTTTATTCTAGTACTGTACCAACCTAAAAGTGCCATAATCTTAGATGGATGGCTTGGAAAAGGCAAAGTACTACATTTTAGAGGGTTAAATCAGCATGGTTCCTCCTGAGAATGATTCGGAAACTGTGCCATTAATGTAGCAGAACTAAAACAGAAGTTCACTGGGGTATTCATTTGGAATACTTGGGGAATTCCTACTTGAAGTGAAGAGTCTCACTCTCTCTGTCACTGACTGTGGCCACACAGAGCACAACTGAGAACCAGGGACCATTGCTTCCTGAGGAAAAGTCCTCTCTACAGACCAGGAGGAAGGTAGGAAGGAGAGAAACAAAGTTGGGGTCAAACCTATCTGAGTCCTTCCCAAAGAAAACTGATGACTTTCTAAAAAGTCTAATCAACCATCATCACCATTTTCATGATCACCCTCTGGAATGATAAATCAGGTGTTGGCTCCAGAGCTGCTTACCTTTTCTGTCCTGTCTTCATTGGTGATCCTGCCATCATTTCTGGTCTTTAAATTCCTGAGGACACCCCACTGCTTTGTTGGTAGTCTTTGAATACAGGATGGGGGGGGGGGAGTAGATTTACAGCTGTAAGTATGTGAAACACATCAGTTTATTCTTGTATTTATTATTTTATCACTTTCCCTATGAAGACTGTAAACCTACTTTTGCCCCACCCTGTATTATACCTCTCTTGCGTTCTTACTGCTCTCTCATAGGCATCTGCTTTAGGCCTGTCCACATCCTTCAACTCAATCAGCATTTTCTACACTCAGCGTGTCACATGGTCACATTTAACAACAACCTTGTTGGAAAGTGTTACCTGCTTCTACAATCGATCCATCATTATGGGGAACATGTCTTGGATGATTTGAACACTGGAATAAGATGAGTCCTTGAGAAGATTTTATTCCTCCTAGGTAGCTGCACAAATCTACTAAAAATTAAATAGGAATTTAAAGAATGCTTTACTTTGGGAAAAATTAATTCTCCCATACACTTTCTCATTTTAAAGAGACATTCAACATTTTAAGATGCTTGGGAGAACCACTAACCCCACTTAGCAGTTTCAAAAGTAAGTTACACAAATGGTAATTTACCATCTCTTGGAAAGTGAAGTCATCATACAACCTGGGAAAAGACCAGGTCTCATGACTTCTAGACCATGGCTCTCCACAGCAACACAGTGGCTCCTTTAAGCTTCCCTGTCAATGGTTGTAGAACAGTGCATATATATTTTTCAGACTATTTCCAATCTAAAGAGAATAAAGTTCCATGTAATGGAGCTGGTATCTCAAAGACTTAAATATTTTTTTGGTGTGTTTTCCCCTCCCAGTTTAATGAAAGTGTTCTCCTGGGGCAACCATACCATGCACGTCCTAAAAATTTCTTACACTCGCTCCCATTAAAGCAAAATGCCATTCATCCCAGTTACTCACTAGGAGATTCTCCCCATGCGGAGTCCTCCATGACCTCTGCTAGTCTCAGGAATCCATTTATGCCAAACAGTGGCTTCAAGAAACTTATTTTGGCTTCTAATGCTAGTTTTCCCCAGAAGTGAAAAGAAAGCCTTGCTTAGTGCAGATTTTCATATATATACATAAATCAGAGTGCTTTTAAAAACAGTATTCCATTACACAATTAGAATAATAGCCTCTTTCTCTTTATTGCTCTTCTTTAATATTTACAGAAAAGAAAGCATTCCCTCGGTAATCAGTTGTTGTTTTTCTTATGCTGTATGTTTCTGATTGATTTTTCTTACATTTTGGTATACTCATGAATTTTATCATTGCGATAAGAACTGTCTGCTTTTCTCTGATTTCTTTCTATTTTCTCCAAAGCATGGCATCAAGAATTAGATGCAGTAATGCTGGGGGATAGCTGCCATTACCTGACGTCCTTCAGACATCCGAAGCCGCATAACCTGCACATCTCATGATACACAAAAACCCACGCTTTCCATTTTTCTCTTTTGATTGTGAAGACAAAAGACTGAGTTCAAGGACTTTCTATTGTAGCTGGATTGAATGTTTATAGTCTAAGCCTTGACACTTGCTTTTTTAAAATAAATATCTTCCCTTTATTAACATAAAGGAGTATTAAATACAAAACACACAAAAAAACTTATGATGTTAGAGCTCATGTCATCATGAAAAGAAGAAGAAATAAATTATATAAGCTAATTGTAATTTAAATGATGAGAACAATTAAAAGAGTTAATAGAATGGAATATAGGATATGTACATGCAGTGTTATATAGGATGTCCAAGTAAGATGGTGAGATTTGAGGTAGGTGAGACAGGAAGCCTTATTTCTACTTGGGAGGAAAGATTCCAGGTCTAAGGGATAATAACCAGTTCAAAGGCCCTGTGTTGAAAGCACTGAAAGCAAAGCCATTGTGGTTGAAATGGAGTATGAGAGACTAGGAGAAAGATGGGATGTTTGGTGAGTCATCTTAGACTATTAACAATATTGTACAAGTGCTCTAAGTAAAATAGGGAAACCCTGAAGTCTTTTGATGGACAGTAAAACCTTTTGTAGGATGGCCCACAAGGTTGAGGGGAAATAAACTCGCTGAGCCTAATCTTCTATAATAATAAAAGCATTATATGCTAATTAGATTGGATGTCCTTCCAGGACAAAGCTGAGGCTGCAGCTGTGGCAGTGAGGGAGGGATGTAGGCAGCTGCCCCAGGTTGTGAAGGAGGGACCCAGGCAGTCATAGCTGTGAAGGCCTACTCTTGCACAAATTTTGTGCATTGGGACTTTAGTATCTATATAATGGGGAAGAGGCATTATGAGAAATAGAATTTTATCTCTGTAAATGACATTACAGGCTGAGATCATGCAATTCTAGTCTTCTGTTGAATAGCTAAGGAAATGACTTAGAGAAAAGATATGAGTTTTGCAAGATCATACAGTTAAGTGCTATCGTTTTGTTTGTTTTTATGCTCAATATTGGATCTTTATATTATACATAGTCATGGGGAGAAATTCAGTTCTGGGTATTGATTTTATTTGTTATGGCTGAACTGTCGTGGCATGATATTTCTGTTTCATATCTGTATTTTAATGTATGTCCAAAAGAGAAGTTAAAATAACAAATATTAGCTTTTGTTCCCTTAAGCAAAGGAGGCACTATACCTGGTAGCTAAAGTTTGTGTTGCTATTTTGCAGCTCAATTTTTAAATCTTGATGTCTAATCTATTAGTTGTATCGAAGGCAGGTAGCCTGACCTCTCCAAGGGTGAGTCTCCTAATCTGTAAAAATAGAGGTATTAATAGTAACACTCCTCTGAACTTGGAATGAATTAGTGCTCAACAATCTTATCTAAGTTTTTGATATATCATTTTAATTATTATTGGATACAGGTCAATTAAATAAACATTTGTTGGCATCTATGTGTTTCAGGCACTTAGACACAGACATGTGTAGATAGATGTTGTCTCTATTCTCAGCAGAGCCTAACCAGAAAAAAAGATGTCAAAACCCTAGAACCGTACTGCGCTAGCTGAAGTATATACAAAAGCTACAGGAAATTCATAGGCAGTGTGAAGAGAGAAGAGGAACATAATATGTATGTTAATGCATCTAATACACTGTTTAAAGTAAAGTAGAAATTAGACAAATTAGAGAGGTAGAAAAGTAGTGGTTTGTAATTTCTTAGTGGGAAGTGCTCTTTTGTTAAGAGAAAGAGTGACAGATGAGCTAAGCCGTAAGCCATGAAAGGCATTTATACATGGAATTGAGGAGGGATATTCAAGTGAGGAAGTGTATTGGCTTAGAGGAAAGAAAATAAAAGTCATAAAAAACCCAGTATTTTAATTAATAAAAATACGCATTTCCATGTCTCACTCCCAAATATTCTGACTCAGTCTGGATTTGGACTGATACCATTGTAATTAGCTAATTATTAATAACTAGTGGGTCTGTGCACGAATCCGTGCACAAGTAGCTCGCTGTCGCTTGCCTCAGCTGGCCGCCCGCCCACCGCCACACATAGCTCACTGCCCCGCCCTCCTGCTGATTGGTTGTCATATGACAGCATCCTGGCCAATTTGCATATTACCCTATTATAAGTATAGATAGGAAAGGAGAAAAGGAAGGCCAGACATTATAGACATGTCATTTGAGCAGCTTCACCAGGAACTGCAATTTTACACTCCCCAGGAAACCACCAGCCCATTCTCTGCAAAACACCTGGGAAAGGAGTCCAACAAAGGGGCGCTAGACACATGCCCAGTAAAGTTGAGGTGACATAGGGAAGTTACTGCCTGTGAGTCAAATCTGAGGACAGAGATTGTTGTCCAGAATTTGTAGAGCCACCGCAAGCCAGTGACAATATGGGGCTATATAATCCCCTAAACAAAGAAGATTGCTCTCTTGTGGCTCTTGGCTGTCTTGCATTTGTCAGTGTGGCCCACAGGCATGTGGACTCCACAGGCAATGGGCTGATGGACTGCCGTGGAAAACACAAACTAAACTAGTCTGATGCTGGATTGGGCTATGTCTGAGCGTGTCGAGAAAATTTCTTTTTTAGGATATTGTTAGAAGTCCAGTTCCACAAGCAACAGGTGGGGGCGTGGACCTCTCACCACTGGTAACAGGACCAAATAACATACTTTTTTTTTTTTTTAAATAACATACTTTTTAAACAAAGCATCACAATGACTGATACTGGTGATCCATGAAATACCATTTATGAAAAACTAAACTATAATCTAGAGTCCTTGAAGGGATTTTCTTTGAAAATCAAATTGTGAAGGTAGGTTGAGTTTGATTTGTGAGAGGCCTTCCAGCAGCTTTAACCAAAAGCTAATACTTAGGTAATTAACATTTTAAAAAGAGACATTGAAGTGATAATTAGTAGAGAAAAACATATTGAAAGCTCTGTTGACATTTTGCTAGAATGTAGAAATTTGAAAAAAAAAAATCACAGTGAGTCAGAGCTAACACCTTTCCTTCACACCATCAGCATGCCTCAAAATGGTAATTTTCCTCTGACACATTGAAGGTGCTTTTGTTTTTTGCAAGAAGATATTCTATCTCTCTGAACCTTATGTGTCATGTAGTAGTTGCTACGGTAACGAGTGTAAGGACTGTCATCCAGTTACCAAGTAAATAGTCTAGTAAGGCAGATATTATAGCTGACATGTAAATTAAGGCTGCCCTATCACTATAGGCTTTTCTATTCTGAATTCTCTTGCTTTCCATACTTAATAGGGGGCTTTTTCCCTTGCAACAATCTCAATTCCTTACCTAGTGGAGCATCATTTGAATGCACAATTGACAGTCCCTTTACTTACTTTAGTTTTACAGAACTTGGAATTGATTCCCCAATACCACTCTGAGCTGACAATAGTAAATAAGATGGTATATAAATTAACATGGTATATAAAAGCCAAATAAAAATTAATTTTTGTTAGTCGAGATAAGCAGATGGTAATTCCAAACTTTGTTTCAGTAATTATAACAGTTTGTAATTAATTTTCCAGATACTTTGGTTGGTACATAGATGAGTGAGTGCTTTGTGAGAAAGGAATTTTAATGTGGGGGGACTATGGCAATTTCAATATGGTAAATTTCAAATTTATGATTTCCTAATTTTAGTTGCTTACCAAGTCATAATGTACAACCTTCTAAACAAGTATAGAAATAAAATTTCACATAATCGTTTTTCTTCTTTGTGGTATCTGCAATTTCTAAGGTAAAATTTGTAATTACAAATATCAAAGAATAATAATAATGCATGTGGTGAATAAAATAAATGAAAGCCTTTCTGTGTTCTCAAATTTGAGTAGAGAGAAAGAACAAAACTTTTATTTAGTTCATTGTTTGTACAAAGGTAAAATAATATACAGCTATTGAAGATAAATTTAAAATATTGAGTTATCTAAAGAAATCATGTTACCCCTTAGTCCTGCCATTCAGAGAGAATCATTAACATTCTTGTGTTAATGATTCTACTTCTTAGGTTATTTGCCTGCATGATATCTCTTCTAGTAAGAGCAAAAAGATCTTCTGAAGACATTTGTTAAGTAAATGTCTAAAGGAAGAGCAGTTTAGAAATGATTTTTAAAAATTTAGCTTTTATTTCCAAGAGTCATTGTAAACATAGTCACTTGTTTTGACAGTTGTCCAGGAGATTATATTCCCTTCAGGTTAAATGCAGAGTTTTTGAAATTCAAACATAAGCTCATTCAATGAAGCCATTTATAATTGGCAGAAGTACTAACTTAACTAAACAGTAGCCTTGGGAAAATATATATGAACAGGCAGCCAATTCACAAAATTGCTAATTGCTCTTACTTAACTGTGTATCTTATTTGGCATTTTGCCTTTGTGCTGTGCATCTGTGTATACAATTAATCTCACGTCCTTCTAATCGTATTTAAACTTTAGCTCTGAGAATTACTCAAAAGTATAATTCACAAGTAAAATGTTTAATGTTTTTGTTATTTAAAGTATAAGTTGTAATGAAATATATCAAAGAACAAGGATATATACTGTCTGTTGGTAACTAAAACAATAAATATTATGTGTTCTACACTTATTCAGTCAACTAATGTGTCCGGATTGCAGGTGATGGCTTTAAACACAGAACTTTTGAGATATGGTTCCTATCTTAAAAACATGGTTCTCAGCCAGAAATGACTACCCTTGCCCCCCACTTGAACATTTGACAGTGTCTGGAGACATTTTTGGTTGTCATGTCTGGTGGGGGTTGGGTGCTCCTAATATCTAGTGGTTAGGTGTCAGGTTCACTGCTCAATATCCTGTAATGTGCAGGACAGTCCATACAACAATTACTAATTCAGTATGTCAATATCATTGAGGTTGAAAAACCCTGTCTTAAAATATTTAACAGTCTTAGGGCGGAAGGCAGGCAAGCTATTATATCAATGGAATTCAGATTATAGTAAGTACCAAAGATAGGTGTTTATTGTAAAGGTACAAAGGATGCCTACTTCCTCTGGAGAAGCCTGAGAGTTTTGAGGAAGTGATGGTGAGCTGAAAAGGGGAAGGAAGGACCAGGAGAAAACATTTCAGAGTGAGGCAATAGCTTGAGCAAAATCATGGAACCATCACACAGATGTGCTTAACTAAGCTGGAGTTCAAAGTGGTTAGTATGGAGCCCTGTGAAGAATAAATCTGGAACAGTCGTCAAAGATTCAATTATTAAGTTTCAGCTTTGCTAGTTTGGACTCTATCCTATTGGCAAGATAAATCCATTGGAAAGATTCATGGGATTGAAGAGCATGAATTCACTATTTAAAAACAAACAAACTGGTGAAAACTCTGGCAGCCAAAGAAAACTAGAATATAACAAAATGGTTAGAGGCATGGATGTCAATTTGGCTTCTTGGTGTCACTAGGTGTGGGGTTTGACAGTAGCTGCTGTATAATGGTGGCACTAAGGAGCCTGAATGGACGGAATTTGCGTCTCCACTGAATGTGGGGGGTGAGATAGTAAATGGGTATTTCAAAAATTTAGTTACCTGAAACTTTAGAAGAAAAGACAGATTCTCTGAAAATACTTCTACTTAATTGTCAAGTAGAGAAAAATAAGTTAGCTCTTAGATGTTAGAATATGTAGTTAGAGACATGATGGGAAAAAGAGAGTTGGCACCATGAGCTATGATGAGGAGATGGGGCATTCTTGGAAGTATTTGTAATTAAGATCATACAGAAGGATTCCATTTTTGCTGCAACTCAATTAAATTATGAATTACATGTAAAATACTTATCTAGAGTAATCAATAACCAAGGAAGGGGGCTCTGATTCCAGAGGGGAGAAAAACAAAACAATTTAAAGTGAGATCAATAATTAGAGGCCCTAAATCTCACCAAGTCATCAGAACTAGGAAACAGACCCTTGGTGTTGAGGTTGACATTTCAGAAACCTTGGAGGGGAGCCCAGGCCACAGGCTCCATCACAAGGAGGCCAGATATACTACCTGTGTGACGTTTGCCTGCTGTGCCCTTGAAAGTAGGGCTAGGGAAACAAGTTGAAAACATACATTGGTGTCCAATAAAACTGCTTTCTTATCCAGTACCTCTTAATTACTATGTAACTTGAGTAAATTTATACAATCTACTTAGGCTTTGCTCACTTAGTTTTTAAATATTTACTATATTATAACATTCCCAACCTTCGAGGTTCTTTTCTTTTTCTTTTAACAATGCAATGTGTATGGCACAGCACTTGGAGAAAATATTGTAACTGGAAATGAATAGACAATAGTAGCCTGATATTAAAGGAGAGGAGAGATTTTAAAAGGGGAAAGGAGGTAGCCAAAGGTTCAAATCACTGATGTTGACCATTGAGTTAACTCTTAGCATCTCACCGATGAAGTTTAGCTGAGCAGTTTGGGGAGATCTGTGAGAGCAGAAGACTCTGGCCACGAGTTTAAGAGGGAAAAGGACAGATAAGAAAATGCTCGCAGCATTGTTGGAAAGAAACGAGGAGGCAAGGAAAAATCACATATTTATTTATAGAAGCAAGAGAGAAAACAGGAGTTTTAAAAATGGGAGATGGCAAATGTGAACTATTTTAAGTAGTTTGGTTGTGGAGAAAAATGGGTCAGTGACTGGAGCTAGTTGTGTGTGTGTGTGTGTGTGTGTGTGTGTGTGTGTGTGTGTGTAAAGATTTTAGCATGTTACAGACTGAGAGGTCCAGTAGTAGCAAGTGGGGAGGTGAGAACATAGAAACAAAGGTAGAAGTCTGATGGATCAAGGTCCTAGAAGAGACAGGAGGGGTTGGAATCATTAACACAGATGGAAGAGTTGGCCTTAAGCAAGAGAATCACTTGTTTGGAGATTAGAAGGAAGTAGAATGTGGATGTTGTCAGTGATAACTGTCTACATGTGTGGGCAGGACATTGAGGGAGTTTATGACTCTTAGCTTGAAATTTGTTTGTGAAAGATCAGAGGCAATGTCCTCCACTGGGAAAGCATGTGTAATTTTTGTTATTTTCGCTTTTAGTGCTGGTGTGCTTCTTCCCCATCAAGAATGAGGACTCAGGCATTGACATGCTCCATGAGGGATGTTTCCTCTAATGAAAAAATTTTATTCAGGCCCGACTCGACTCTCCTTCTCTAAAGAAGGGTTTTGTATGTGAACAATCTTTGAGACTTCAAATCACCATACTCATTTGATAATTGTGAGAGATACTGACTAAGCCTTTTGGGAAACAAACAGGAACCAAAACTCCACATTTTCATGTGGAACAGAAACAGATTTCCAAGAATAGACTCATACAAGCTGTAGTCACAGTTGAATGCCATGTTTCCCTTACTGTGATGACATAAAATCATTAAACCAGTGCCTGTAGTAAAGCAGTCATGTCTGATCATAGAACTGCTCTGAGCCCATTCAAAGGAAATTGCATTTTAAATGACCCACAGAGAGCAATGTCCTCCTGAGGAGCAGGCATGGACTGAGGTTTGGCTTCCACAGTAATTTATTAAATGTCCTCCTTTGATATGGCTGCAGTACTCAAGCCCTTAGTTCTCAATGGTTGTGTCTAACGGGCTGGAGTACAGAGTACAGGTTCATTTCTGAACCATCTCTTCAATGTTTGAGTTTTCTGTATTTAAAGTAACAGAAAAAATATTAAAGTTTTTAATATCAAGACTCAACCCCATCCCTAAATCTCTCAAGGGTCTTTGTCTAGACTTGTCTTTACATCTCCTATGTCACAGAAGCAAAATTATGATTACCTATTATACGTCAGGCATGTTATCTCAGTTAATCCTCACAAAATCCATGAGTTAGGTATTATGGCCATGGATAAATGAGTACACTGCCATTGCAAGAATGAATTTAATCTTTCCAAGATCAATTGATTTAAATCCATGTCTGAATTTTTTTTTTTTTTAAAAAAGAGAGATACTTTGTCTGTAAGGCCAAAATAGACTTTCTATCATCCCACTAAAACTGGCCCTTGGGGCCTCATGTGGTGAGAGATGTAGATATAAGGCCAGTTAATCCCATGGAGATATAGAACCTGCCTCTCACCTCCCAAAAGGAGTGGTACAGGTGATACAGTAATTGGATATGGTAGAAGTGCTACTTGTGGGGAGGGGAGTGGTCAGATTTATAGGATTGGATTCTATCCAATATCCCCAAGAGAGCTTTATCAGTAGAGGAAATGGATGGTTCCCCCTGGACATGGCACATACCTTTTCTATGTCATATTATTCTCTTAATGTAATTAGTTCAATATATTTAAGATTCCCTGTTCTTTTTTTATATAATGAGCTTCTTACAAGTAATAAGTGAGTTGAGAAAACTCAAAACTAGGTCAAAGCGTGCACAGTAGGACTGATGAAAGAACATTCTTCTGGAGGCATTCACAATGCTAGAGATCTATGCTCTCCATTTTCCCATTGTACTTTGGAGCAGCAAACAGCAATCTAGCAAATCTAAGCATTGGATTCCAGGAAGATTTTAAGAAACTAATTAGGAAAGCAATAATTCCTTCCCTGGCATGAGTAAGAACTGGTATCCAACAACTAAGTGTATGACATAGTCTCAGCTCTAAGTCCTGATCTACCAACTTGACAACCATCCTTGAGAGAACGCAAGCCTCTTTTCTGACAAGATACATGCGCTGGTTAGAAAGCCTTATCCAAATCTTTGCCATACTTGAACATGGTTGAATCTGATACCTCAGGATTGATCACTTAAAACTTTTGCAGTAGCTGACTTCCACATGATCTGCAAGAGACTAGCTCCTTTTTTGGGAGACTGGCATTAGGGGATAAGTTTGATAAACCAAATCTTCTCATATTAGCTTGGTCTTTTTATGTCATCATGGTGCTTAGTACAGTGTATTGCAATACTTAACTGAAGGAAGTAATGCATAGAGGAATGAATGAATGGATGAATGAATGAAGTGAGTGAATGTGTAGGGAAAAATTGTAGTCAGTTGGGTTTTCTTTTTCTCACACCACTCCTCCATTAGGTTCCTTCTTGAGAGATGCAAACAGAAGACGCTAATTAGAAGTCTATTTCCCAGCTGAAATCTAACTCGCTTCTCTATGATAAATCCCTCTTCTCTTTGATCTGAAACCCAGACTCACTCAGTCTTCAAATAATCCCTACCACATCAACAATGGAGCCACAGACTATAGAGTAAGGGCTCTCTATGCCTCTTAATGAAAACCCTCCAGTATATTTCTTAGTTTCTTTTGAGATATGATAAAAATCTCTCTATTTGTACTAAAAAATCCCCTGGACTTAAATCTTAAGTTTTAGTAATACTTAGTGTTTTTAAATGTTTCACAATCTTCAGGTATTGTGACAAACACTTGACCTAGTTATCTCATTTAATCTTCACAGAAACCAATGAAGTGTTTACTGTCATTATCCCTATTTGATGAAGAGGATACTGAGGCTCACAGAGAATTAATACTTTGTCCGAGATCATCTAATGTTAAGTAATCAAGAGTGAATGACCTGAAAGCACGCACACCAGCTGGGACCAGCCTGTCATTGAGGGGGAAACTTACAGAGTCAGAGCAATAGCAGGTGAGCAATCTTCTTAATGGTAATTGCCCAGTGAATTGGTGAGCAAGATATATGACTTGAGAGGAGCCCAAGTCTTGAGCTGTTGGACTAATAAGCAGCCTGGTTGGGGTTAAACCAGCCCTTCCTCTAGGATGGCTTAGAGCTGAGGTCCAAACTCTGTGGTGACAGTTCTGTGATGTAGCAGAATTCTAGCTTCCAGCCCTGATCTTCAACCTCAGCACTTAAAACTGAGACATCTCCAGCCCATCCCTAGCTGTGATCAGAGTCCAGGACCTGAGCTTTGTTTTTATAGAGGTATGTTGTTGCAGATTCTTGACCTTCATCTCTGTTCTGTCTCATCAGCATTCTACTAGGGTGTGTGCCTTCAGTACTCGGTTGTTGGCTGTTTCCATACTTCTGGTTTTAATAGCCAAAACATCATGTTCTTTGAGGGGTAGGGAAGTAGTAACTGTCTCTCTGGGAAGCCAACCTACTGGGTATCCAGATTAGGCAAATTAATCCTTGCCTATCACCTAGCTATTAAGCAGTCAAAACTTTATTTATGTACTGCAAGTTGATGCTGGAATCTTTCCAGTGTTAAATTATTTGCAGTAACAACTTGATATAATTATCAATATGTGCATTCTAAGTAGCATTTATAGTCTGCAGTACCTACTTTTCCTACCATATAATATTATCTTGTGGTTCCTAGTTTACCATTTGAAATACTTATGTACTATTCACCTGTTTCTAATCCCTATAACTCACCATTTTGGTACTTTATGCTTCATTAGCCATCTAAAGAGGATATGTTGTTGAACATAGAATTGATAAGTTTATTCACTGGGTTGTGTGTTTGGGGGTAGACAATGGGGAGATTCTAAGAGGTAGAGTTCCTTAGAAGAAAAACTAAGTCCGAAAGCAGAGTTTGTGGCTTTTGTGCTATGTATGCATATTTGCAGGAGGTTGTAAACTAGTACTAATGGGGTTAGGAACTTGTTTCTGTGTCAGTTGGATTATTTATCTTGAATTCTATTTGTTTATGTCAAAATGACTCATTTCATTTTTTCCAATACTTCTCATTTTATTTTATAAATTAATTCATAAACTTTATAAATATAAAATGTCTATGAACTAATAGAAACTATTAGTAATTTAATACTGTAATGTCTTTATCACCAAATATAAGATTCATGAGGTTTGATCTCTTTTGTTGATTGCTGTATATACATCGTCCATAGATATTAGATAAAGCAAAGTTGTTGCTCAGTGAATATTTATTGTTCAAATAAGTAATGAATGACTCTTTTGCTTTGAAAATTAATTATGAAATCAATTAAATTTTCTTGTAACATTAAGGTTTTGGTTATGTTTATTACATTAGAGGGAAAAAGAATGATGATTTTTATACTAAGAATTACTTATGTATGAATATAATAAGATGGGAAAATTTATCATTTGCCCTTATTTTACTATATCCAAAACACTTGGTTTTCAATGAGAAGGATCAATATTTAAAATGTATATATATATATTCCTGTGATTAAAAGTACTTTCAACTCTGTGGAAATGTATATATAAGTGTGTGTATAAATGGCAAGAGTAGTTAATGATTATAAAAATATATTCATATCCAGTGATCAGGCACTGTTTTGGATATATAATTGTCCCCCCACAATAACCATAACAAATAAAAAAGATAATTTTAAATAGTAGGGACCAAATAAATCTCTGCTTGCACAGCTCTCTTTTATAAGCAGTTCTATTATATTAGTGGCCAGGTGCAGGGATTCGTGCACATTGAAAGGAATCAGGCTCCCTCCTCTCTGGTTCTGGGTGCATCACCTGGCAGCTCCTGCTTTGAGCGTCTTTCCCCTGGTGGTCAGTGTGTGTCATATGTACTGGCCAGTTGGATGGTCACTTAGCCTTTTATATATATAGACTAGAGTCCCGGTGCACAACATTCGTGCACTGGGAGATGTGGGGGTCCCTCAGCCTGACCTTCACCCTCTCCAATCTGGGAGTTACTGTCTGTCTTTGCAATCACATGAGAGAATTGTCTGAGACCCCAACTCAGTTTGGTTTGATGCTCACAGAATAATTGAGGCATTTTTTTTCTTTGCTTTGTTGGTGGAGATTTCCTGGAAGTTTTAGGATATCTTTCCTTTAATTTTTCCTAGACACTCTGATTTTACTTATGTCTCTCACCTCTGCTTTCCCTCCATCCCCCACCACAACAGTAACTTGCTCCAGGTTCACTTTGCTCTAGTGTCTAGTAGATCCGTCTTCCACCAGAACTATGATTCCCAGCATTCCTGGTGCTCTCTGCACTCTGGGCTTCCACTTCCACTTCCACTGGGAGCGACCTAGGGAGCCACGTCTCCCCAAGCCACCGGCTCTCCCACTCTGCTCTCCAACAGCTACTTGCAGGGAGCGACCGAGGGAGCCACATCCACCCAAGCCATCAGCACTCATGCTCTGCTCTCCACCTGGTGTCTGTGTATGCAAATTAACCCACCATCTTTGTTGGGTTAATTTGCATACTCACTCCTGATTGGCTGCTGAGTGTAGTGGAGGGATGGTCAATTTACATGTTTCTCTTTTATTATATAAGGTTTATTTAAGAAGGTGAAGTCTTATTGACTAGTTTTGTGCATTTGAAAAGGTTACTTCATCTTTCTGGGACTTGTTTTTCCCATTGACAGAAAGAAAATAACAGTACTGACCTTATAATTTTGTTGTGAAGAATTAGTGAGATAGTGCATGTAAAGCTTGTAGAGTCAGTGCCTGATATAATGTAAGCACTCAATAAATATTATCATTACTGTTATTTTCACGTCTTAATGAATAAACCATCACTTTTTCTAGGCAACTTATGCAAGTCAGGAATATCATGATCCCTGATTTTGGCTCCAGTGTTTCGTCATTTTATAGAGAGTCTTTAATACTCTACAGTTACCTCTTAATGAAAATCCAGGTCATAACACACCAAAATATATATACATAGCACCTGTTATGTCTTACTGAAATTGGGTTTCCTAGGACCCCTCTAGTCCTCCTTGAAATGCCCTTGACTCTTTAAATGTCCTGCTTTCCTGTGTTGTATATTTTTAAACTGGGACTAACCCAATTCTGGCAATGGTGGCAGATGAGAAACACTCTCTGACTGCGCCTCTAAAACTTCATGTCGCCCAACTCTACATACAATCCCAATTTAGCAGCATTTGGAAGGAGCAGAATAAACACCTGATGTTTTCCTTGTCAACATTTCCAGTCTACTATTGTAGGCAGGATATTAAGCCCCGGCATGCAATAGTTCTGCTCGGCAGCAGGAGCATGGCAAATAAATAGAAACTCCTTTAGATCATGAAAAATGTAGCAGTTCTAAATATACCTACAACTTTATGTCAAAATACACATAAACACCTAAATGAATTTAAAGAAAGTGTGAAGATTTCTTGAGTATTAGTTGAAGGCAGTCTTCTGAGTTTCACACTATAAACTTTCTTCGGTGCTGTTTCCCCCTCTTTTCCTGGCTTTTATCCATTTGAGTTTCTTCCAAATGACCTACTCTCTGACTTTTCTTAGATAATTTGAAAATACTGACCATACAGATTCCAAGGGTGAAAGGGATCGTCATCTCCACTGAACTCCAAAGAGCAGCTCTCTTTTCTAATTCCCAGAGGGATTTTTGTAATCTTGTTATAAGTGTTTCAGCTGTACTAGAATATCTACAGAAAAAAATAATGAACAAAGCTTCTCATTAACTACATTTTAGTGGGTATTTTTAAAAGTCAGCTCACCCTACTCTCAAATGAAAACAAAAACAAAGTGCTTGACTTAATAAATGAAATAACTACATAGAGTTAAGATGACATTTGGCCAAAATAATATAATGAATACCATGTAGAGTCTATCATCCTAGTTTAAATTTTTTATATCTATTGGCTTTTTTTTGAGTCAAAAGCTAAAGGGATAAAGGTCTCTATCTTAAAAAATATCCTATATAATAAAAGCCTAATATGCAAATTGTCCCCTCGAGCAGTTATTCGACCAAGATACCGGGAGTTCAACAGGGAGACTGGGAGTTTGAATGGGAGACTGGGAGTTTGACCACTTGCTATGACATGTGCTAACCACCAGGAGGTAGCACGGAACATGGCGAGCATTGGTGATGTGATGCCTGGGCGGGGGGCTGCAACCTCTTGCTAGCTACCTGAGGGTGGGGTGATGGGGATGGGGGTGCGGTGAGAATGCTGGTTGTCTACCAAGCTCACTCTCACTCCCCCTGCTCCCCTCCCCCGGGACACAAGGGCTTGCCTGCCAGGGAAGTCACTGCGCTCAGGTAACAGGCGCCTGTGAGGAGACTGCTCCACACCTGCATGGCCTCTTCCAGTGAGCCGGGCCACAGCCACCAGGACCACAGGGGCTAGTTGGGCTACCTGTGTCCCAGGGCATCTGGCTACACTCATCACATCTCCACAGGGGACTTGGGTGCTGTGACTCAGGCAGAGGGGGCCTCACAGGGGCCTAAGATCCCAGGTGCTCCCCAGGGCCCAGAGGTCAGCTGGGACCTGCCCATCCATGCCAGACACTCAGACTTTGATCACCTGCCAGGCCAAGGGACTGCACCTGTGCACAAATTCCGTGCACCAGGCCTCTAGTATGTATATATGTGTGTGTGTGTGTGTGTGTGTGTGTGTGTGTGTGTGTGTGTGAATTTTCAAGAAAAAAATTGAAGATAATTTTAGAGGAAATATAGAATATATATAGATAGGTGTGGATTTCACATTAAAAACCCTGCATAACTCAGACCATATTGTGAAGTGAATGGGTTTCAGGTGTGTCCAGACCATTATCCCTTTTTGTTCTAGGAGCAGTAAGGTAAGGTTAAAGGTAGCTAAAACTCTGGGGTCTTTCTTATCTCATAGTGTGAAACCATGACGATTTTCCCCATAAGCCATAGAAATCTGATTTTCTATGTTATCCTTAACATGAAATAGTTTGAACACAATGCTAAAGAATTGTTCATCTATTCTTTCTGTGGATATTTATTGAATAGCTCCTCAACTATGAACTAGTGTGTTACTGGATGAGTGTGGAATAGAGGTGACTAAAGTTTGTTCTCTGACCTTGAGGAAATCACAGCCTATAAGGAGAGATAGATGTCCTAATAACTAAACACACTCCCATATGTCATACATGTAGACCTACATGTAGGAGAGCCACTCAATTTTATTTGGAATGAGAAACAGGATGAGGAAACACAGCACAGAAGAACTAATGTTCAACTAAATTTTGAAGCTTAAGTAGAGTTCATCATGACGGTTATATGTTGCAGTATTGTTTCTCAAACAATTAATTTCCTATTACAACATCTTTAAAGGTTGCATACTATTCCACAATGTGGATATAACACAAAAAATTTAACTGAGCTCTTATATTTAGTCAGGAGGCCAGATCCATTTTTTGACAACTATAAATAAGTTTGACATAAAGATTCTAAATCGTGTGTATAACTCAAGTTTCTTCTTAGAATACAGTCCTAGATGTGAAATTTCTGGTTCAGAGGACCAGCACATTTTTAAAGATTAAATACACTTTTCAAGCTAGCATTACAAAAGAGTAGTGCTTTGAGTTCACATTTACTTTCATTCAAAATATAAACATTCCTTCTTTTGGTTATTTGACCTTGGGCAAGTTGCCTAACCTTCATTACTCATAGTTTCTTCCTTTTTAAAAAAGAGAGGACCAGAATACTTACCTTACATGCTGCTTTAAAACCTGGAGTTGAGGTTAATAAATACTTATTAAATCTCCCTTAGATTTTTGACAATAGATACAAGATTGTTGTGAAACTCCGACATTAAAAAATTCAAGCTTTCTGGATATTTTAGGTTTGTGGCATGGATTAATTTCTAACAGGAAATGTGCACTGCCTAAATAAATAACTGTGTGGTTTACCAAGTGGCTCAACCTTCAAAAATGTTAGCTCCTAATCCATATAAATAACCTGAAATCGCAGAACTGTGGTGAAAAATTTGCTCTGGAAATAAGAATGTTGTAGTATTTAATGAAGAGACATAAACCTGGAATAAAAATCTTATTCTTCCACTTACAACCCGTGTCACCCTATCTCTCAGACCTTCAGCCATATCTTCTGAAAAAGATGTAAAAGGTTACATTTTCTTTTTGCTTCAAAGAATCAGATGAGTAATACAAATTTAGATAGATAGATAGATAGATAGATAGATAGATAGATAGATAGATAGAGGAAAGGTAGGCCTCTGAATTGTTATTTTATATAAACTATTATTATTGATTTTTAAATCTACCATGAATCTTTTTACTTATTGAAAAAGAAGAGGCAGCATGCAAACTTTACACTTCTCCCATGCTAGCTAGTCAGTGCATTCTGAGTTTTTCCTAGTATATTGATGTAGGGCATTGACTTGAAGGATCGGGATTTATTTTTGAACCCCTGTCAGCAGTCCATAATTACCATTGCCCAGAAGAGAAATGCTATTTTGCCTCCTGCATCATCAACACAACTGTCAGCAAATAAGGAAGGCAGCGTCTTTACCGTTATCACTGCTAATGTATGAAGCAGGAAAGAACAGCTGGGTTTTCACACATTGGGCTATTAGAAGAACTGGCATTTACTAAAATATATCTTCAATTTCCACCTACCTCTTTTTGCTTTAAATGTATTTAAAGAAAAAATCATTTTTTATTTTCATGCTTATTTTCAAACTCCTAATTTGGGACTTTTATTGATCTCAAAGTCATTTATCTCGGTGCCGTTTTTTTTTTCTCTTTGGTATAAACATGCAAAGTTATTGTTGACTGCTTAGGGGCAATTTTACTTATGCACCTTTGCTACTCTATGTTCTTGGTGTCCTGTATTCCCTGTGATGTTTCATTTTCTCTCTGGTCTCCAGTTTTGCTTAAACTTGCAAGGGGAATGGGTAAAAATAATATTTTTAAAAGAAGAGTTGCAAGGGCTAAATCTTGCTGCAATAAAAGGGCAATGCTATAGCTTAGACCCGTGGTCGGCAAACTGCGGCTCGCGAGACACATGCGGCTCTTTGGCCCCTTGAGTGTGGCTCTTCCTAAGTCTTAGGAGTACCCTAATTAAATTAATAACAATGTACCTACCTATATAGTTTAAGTTTAAAAAATTTGGCTCTCAAAAGAAATTTCAATCATTGTACTGTTGATATTTGGCTCTGTTGACTAATGAGTTTGCCGACCACTGGCCTTAAACATTTGCTCTTTAAGAAATAAAAATACATGTAGCCAATATAGTTACAATATGCCAAAATTAGGTAGCCTAAGGTAATGTGTGTGTGTGTGTATGTTTTAAAATTATACACATGGTGGGATTGTGAAATAGAGCAGACACTTTGTGAAGCTGCTTGGTAGTTTCTAAAGATGTTAAATGTAGAGTTACCACATGATCCAGAAATTCTGCTGGTAGGCATACACCCAGGAAAATTGGACAAATATCTATGTAAAAAACTTGCATATGAATACCAATAGCAGTATTATTAATAATAGCCCCAAAGTGAAAACAGCCCACATGTCTATCACCTGATGAATGGATAAATTAAATATGGTACATCATAAAATGGAAAGTTATTTGGCCATGAAAAAGGAACAAAGTACTGATACATGCTACAACATAGGTGTACTGGGAAAACATTATGAGCAATAAAAGAAGATATACACAAATGACCATGTATGAAATTATCCAATTTATATGAAGTGTCCAAAACAGGAAAATTCACAGAAATAAAAAGTTGATAACTGGTTTCTAGGAGTTGGAGGTGAGGGAGATTGAGGAGTGTGTGTTAATGGGTATGGGGTTTCTTTTTGAAGTGATGAAATGTTCTAAATTTGATTTTTGGTGATCATTGCACAACTCTGTAAATATACTATAAAGCTACTGAATTATATCCTTCAAAAGGTTCAGTTTTGGGTATGAGATTTATACCTAAGCATTTATGCAAAAATAAACTTGCATATATAGACATTAATAAAAAATAGGAACCAGGAAAGGAGGAAATGAATAGGGGGATTATGACTAAAGGATTTATCATCATAAGCTTTTCATGTTAAACATTCTTTATGAATATATCTATTTTTAATGACTTCTGAAAATCTTTTAACTAAGTGAATAATTTATTTAAGAATTTCTTTATTTCAAATGCAGGTGATTGCTAATTATTCATTAGTGTAGGAGATAGATGCTACCGATATAGATATAGATGTAGGTGATATAAGTACTTGTGGTCACTGACACATGCTTGTATAGAGGTCAGTTCTAAGGCCTGGATGTGTACTCTAGGAATTAACTAGCAGCTGGCATCCTGGAATCCTGGAGGCTGTTGTCCTCAGACCTGAGTCACTGTTGTCCTTATAACTTATTAGAGAAGCAGACACCTGCAATAACATATCCAAATATGATCGAAGATGTCATTCATCTACCCTCATTTGGAGGACAGTGTGGATGCCCATTCTTTTCTCCTTGGAAAAAGGTTTCAAGGCTTCACCTCACTAAAGTGTCAGACAAGTAATTCACAAACTTGTAGACCGCTAACTCTGACAGCCCAGGAGGGCAAATTGGAAAACAAGTTAGTCTAAAAGCTTCATGTGTCTTTTTCCTAATGCAAGATTTAGTACACTTAAGGATATTATAATGACATCAAATCAAATTTATAACAGAATGAACCAATGAAAATAACAAATGGAGGTCAAAATGGGCTTTCACAGTTCTGTATTGCAACAGTCAGATCTACAGTAAAGGGACTTAATTCAAGTTGATGTGTGATTGTTCCAGTTTTAAAGAATGCAATTCAGTTTATGTCTGGTTTCATTAAGGCTATTGGGATAGCACTTGAATAATTCAAAGAGAAGATAAATGTAAAGGGTATTGAGTGTGTGTAAAGAAGTGTATTTTTATCCTGTTATAATATGCATGGATCTATTAACTCTCTAACATGCTAAGCCTGTTAAGATTTCATCTTGTATAACAGAGAACTAGCAACTTTGCCACTCAAAGAAGCAATGTGTTCACTCCAAATCTGTAGCACTAAAACCATTTGTTGTGTGTGTCACTTTTCCTGTGTGGTAGAGAAGATGCAGGGAGTAAACTTAGACCTACAGTCACATGACCTGTTGGTTAGTGATGGATGCTCTAACAGAATTAAAATGAACGTGCTCACACTTTCTCTATCAGATTTTCTCTCTTTAGGCTCACAGCTATTTAAAAAACAATAAGTTTGTATAAGAAAAGGTCCCCGTTGGGGAATAATGCCTAAGTCCTGTGTGATTTTACATAAAAACAAGCATGATGAAAGGACTTGATATGTTACCAATTCATTTCATTTAGTAACTAACACATATCCTCTCATAATCCTATGGGGCTGTTTATATCATATAGTTTACAATATATGGAAACTGAGAATCAGAGTGATTTTAACTTCAATAACTAATATATAGAAACAAGAATTGGGAAAGGAAGTAAGAATATCAAATAACGTTTATGAAGCCCCTGTTCCAGAAGATTCTAGAGTGTTGACTCATTCAATTCTCCAGAAATCAGAAGAGGTGGACTTCATTATTGTCACTTCACAGAGAAGGAAGTTTGAAGTCCCAGGTCATAAGCCTAGTTCTTAGCTGATTTTCATTTCAGCACAATAGATTTTAGTGCTTACATTTTTACTTTACACCACAGATTTTAAACACAACCATGATATTGGGGAAGATACTCGACCTTAGCTTTTGTTGTGAAAATTGATTCATCACTGTCTTGTAGCCCTTCATTAATTTTTTAATCCTGTAGTCAACCTCACATTTTATTTGGCCCACAAAGGTTACAGTTCACTCTTTGGTCAGGGCACTGGGAAAGCCCATGATCAAAAGCAATCATTTTTTTTTAAAGTAATCTTGATTAGAAAAAGTCATGCAGAAAGAAAGACTGCTTTCTTCAAATGTTCATTACTGTTCCCGGACATGTCCAGCTGTAACCCTCCCTGACTCCCCAACACACACACATTAGTCAGACCTTAAATTACGGTAAACACACGGAAACAAAAAGATGAGTTGGCTGCATAGTAACTAGAAAGGTGTAGACCGCGCAGCTCTGATTACATGGCCTTAACACGCCTCAGAAAAATAAGAATGATGATAGCATTCTCCTTTGTTGTGAGATTAAGTGATTTTATGCACACAAAGCCTCAACTAGTCCATAGGTATTATCTTAGCAATAGTTTAAGAAATGAGGTAGAAAAATCTGAGTACTTATTTCTATTTATGTTCTTTCATATACTAAAATCCTTAGGCCTTGGAGCAAGATACTCAGGAATGTGTCCTTGCAATGCCTAAATTAGCTAAATTTTGCATACCAAGGGGGTGAGACTTGGGGCCATGAAAGGGCATAGAGAAGTAGCAGAGTAATTCTAAAGCCAGGTCTCAAGGGATATATTGGGAAAACTATGAGCAAGGCTCTGGTTATTCAAAATGATTCTGAGCTCTGAAAGGATGCTGTTAGTGCCCTATCCAAGAATGAATAAAACCATTTTTGTGCTCACTCCTGTTCTATTGGATTATTAGATCTTTTATGATTAATTTTAAGACTCTGCAAAGCCAACTTGTTGAAAATTTTCAGAACATATCAAACAAACGTGTTTTGAGTTGACGCTGCCTATGAGAAAAGGCTTTTTCTAAAACACCAAGCAGTTCATTGTGGCTCGCCAATCTGTCTCTTTTTACATTTATACTAGAAAAACCAGACCTGGCAGAAACGTCGATTCTGAGAGTGGGGAATTGTTAAAAGATACATCTTTTGTTCTCTCTCTTTCAGAGATGTTCCCTTATTCTCTTCTCAAGTGTGTGGGAAGCCCTGCCAGTCTAATCGTTAGCATTTTGATGAAAGTGCCATAAAAAGCATTTCTATGTTTTGTGTAAATCTTACCTTAATTGGTGGTTTGAAGGGGTTAATGGTGGCTATTTTCCTAGGTTTGTTTAAAGTGTGCCTCTTCAGTGTAGAATCTCTGGCCAGCTAAGGCAGTTTCTTCTTAAATTGCTTAGTGGTCAAGCCCATAGATTGAGAGCTAACCTGCCTGGTTTAAAATTTTGCCTTTGGCATTTACTAGTTTAACTTCTCTGAAACTCAGATTACTCATCTTCAAAATGAGGATAATAATAGCATCTCCTTCACAGAATCATTGTGCAAATGCCATTCGCTAATGCAGAAGAAACACTTAGAACATTTCTGAGTCCATAGATAGCATCACTGAGTATTAGGGATTCCTAAGCTTCTTTTTAGTGTGTTGGGCAACAGGAATCCCACCAAAGAAGCTCCAGTTTGAAGTCTAGGAGAAAGAAAACTGGCCTCTAAGCCATTGGTCCTGACTCTACCAATTAAAAGCTGAATGATTTTAGACAACTATCACTAGTAGCCTTTGTTAACTCATGTCTAACATGCAGAAGATATGAGTCTCCTCCAACTTTGTGGTGTAATTAAATGAGAGAAACTTCCACTCATCTGCTGCCGCCACCTGTATTTAAGCCACTATAAACTCTTGCCCTCAGGATGAAGGTTGCCTCACAATCAGTCTCACAGCTTCCATTTTTACCCGCTTATAGCTCATCCACTAGACAACAGTCTAAATTATTTAAAATATAAATTGACACATGGTACTTTCTTGTTTAATGTGTTCACTGATTTTTTTTTTTTTTAGCACTTTTGGAATAAATAGCCAATCTTACAACCTTGGTCTATCTGGGCCTTCACAATCTATCTATGCCTGTCTCCAAGTGTATCTCAAACACTGCCTACTGCCGTGCTCACTATGATCCAGTCACAATTGCCCTTTTTATGATCCTGGATCATACTAAGGTCTTTTCTACATCAGGGCCTTTGCATGTTCTTACTTAAACCTGCGATCTCTAAAGTATTGATTCTTTTCAACCACTACATCTCTACTCAACGTCATCTCCTCCCAAAAGCCTTTTCTTACCATATAATCTAAAGTAGGCAACAGGGTAGTCTGTATTATATCTCATCTATCTCGTGTATGTCATCAAACCTTATAATTATCTTGTTATTTGTCTGTTTACTTGTGCATTCTCTCTCTTCCCTGACACTTGTAGACCAATGTGTCTAAATTGGTCATCCTTATATTCCACAATGCCTGGCACATAGTTCAATGAGTATCACTGGGAGAAAGAAAGAAAGGACCAAAACAAAGATTACATAGAGGTGTTCCATATATTTCAGCACTATGAAAGAGGAAAAAATCACTTTGCAAGAAAGTTGGAAAACAACAAGAAAAAGAAAAATGAAAAAAAAAGTTAAATACTGAACAGGAAAATCTTACTGACAATTAGATACTGTAATGACAGGCAGTATAGCCTTGAATCTGGGAGCAAGTTTATGGGAGAAAAAAACAGTACTTCTTTTAAAGTCTGAGAAGTCTCTCTTTCCCAGGAAGAAATCAGTGTCTCTCTCTAAGGTGTTGCGTGGCTGGCAGTCTCTACACTTGGCCATTAGGTAAGTGCTGGCTGGTTGGAGGTTGTCCACTGTATAAAGGTGTGAGTATCCACCTGCTTCTGCCACAATCATGCTACAACCAGGCATTAAGTGTTCAAGCAGGACGTTGTCCCAGCCAGGTCTACAAAGATCTCTGCAGCTCGTTGGCCTCGTCGATCTGGCAGGGCCATCTTTGCCGTATATTTTCTCTCCTTTCCTCTATTAGTGAGCAGCAAAATGTCTATGTGAATCATCTTAATTCCTTGCGCTCTGCATCATGGCACTTCTATTTCTAGAAGGCCAGGATAGTACTTTTACTCCAAATCTGTTCTTGAAGGCTCTTGTCTCACTGAAATTGCTTTTCCTGTCTCTACCAGCTGGACACTAAAAAACATTATAGCAAGAGGACCTATTTTAGTTTTGCCATCCATCATCTGGAGAAAAAAATATGCATGTGGCTGCTTCAGAGAGAGACAGAGAGAGAAAGGGAAGGAAAAAACAACAACACATATCTGGTGAAGTGCCTCTTACTTTGCATGAATGTCACCTGTCAGTGACTTCTCATGAACGTCACCTGTCAGTGACTTCTCCAAAAGGCATCTTCCCACAGGCTGTCTTGAAGGACAGGCATTTGGGCTGTGGAGGTTGTATATAGAGATATATTCTCAGTGTTGCTGATGTAATATTCAACTTTGATTGCTTCCCTAATTGCAGGCATCATTCTTATATTAGGACTTTTTTGAGCTTCCCATATATTAGGACTATTTTGGTGTCTGAGGTGACCCATGAAGTTGTTCAGATGAGATATTAATTTGACAACCTGGCATGTTTCTGGGTCTGAGGCTGCAGGATACAGGGATTCTGGTACATATCAAAATTAGTTTACAATTTTATTTTTAAAATATTCATTGTATAAAACCAATGGCTTCCAAAGAAATTAGTTCTTATTTGCTTTGAAGCAAAATTTCAGGCTTGTAATGATAATTCCACATCTAAGGCTGTCCAGTGTTTGAATCCTGGTTACCAAAGCAACAGCCTATTCCTCAGCATCTTATATGAGATTTGCAAAACTACAAGGTTTATGTTGAAAATGTCCTAGATTTTTATTATGGGTTCTCCAGTGTATGTGGTCCTTATAATTAAGGCTATAAAGAGTAATCAACCCTTTTGTCTGTCCAAGAGTCTATCTGTATCCCTTCCTTGAGAAGAAAGGAGGAATGGAAGGTAAACCAACAGGCTTAGGTTGAGTTTAAGGACGCCCCGAGGAAATAAAGCCTTCCACAATGAGCATAGCCCAAGAAGCTAATAAAAGAAATCAGTTTTCAAAGCAAGAGTTCCCAATGACTTAGGATGAAAATATTATAACATCATGCTTCTTCGATACACTATGTGTGCATCTATGTATGTATTATGAGCCTCTGGGAGGTATAGATAAATAGTTGTTTGGGGGAAAATTGTTGTTATACCAAAGAGTTTTTATTTCAGACTCCCAAGTATTTAAAGAGAAGCTCAAGAAAATCATACTGGGGATAAAAGCATTTCTATCTCAACATTGCTATGTACAAGCTGAAGGACATTAGCAAGTCACTGGGTCTCAGTAGTCACCTACTGAAAATAGGACCAAATGCTTTATTTTAGGGCTCATTTGAGGACTATTAAGAATACATAAGCAAAGTGATTTCAGTGTTCTGCCTGACAGATAGAGGACACTCAGTAAATGAAAGTTAATGCAAAGGAATTGTTATACAATAAATACAGAAATCCTTACTTTCAGGCTCATGGTTAAAATTGGGATGGATTAGCAGAATTAACTCCCCAATTAACGGATGCCCTAGCGCTAATACTATGTGAATGGACAACACAGAGATGGTGGGAAATCCTAATAATTTCCCATAATTCTCCCCACTGTCACTCTGTGCACCAAACAGGAAACGATTGAGTCAATGTCTCCAGAAGGCCAGTTTGGAAAAGTCAGTCTCTTCTTTAAACTCAGCATTTGGAGCCTTTCATCAGCCTGTTGCTGTTGACTCAATCAGGTTCGTTAGGAGACCGAAAGGCCATGAAGTATTGGACAGTGTCCCTTTACCAACAAATTCTAGAGGTAGCCCAAGGTGACAGGGAACCACGAATGGGGCAGGGAGGCTCCCGTGAGGACAGGGCATGAAAGTTAACCTCCCCCCGCCCCACTTTTGCCTAAGAACTGTACATCTTACATTTTGCTCGAGTGTGGGTTTGTGCATATATGTGTAAGTGAAGCAGCCAAAAGCCTCCTGGGTGCTTGAATAAACTCAGTTTAGAACCTAAACAGAAAATGCACAAAAGCAAACAAAACCAACATGGCTCATGTTTGTGTAAAGCACTCTTGAATAATATTTTTCAAGCCAATTTGTCAGTGTTAAAATCTTAAGCGCGCGTGCACACACACACACACACACACTCCATAAAACCCTGATATGTTTTCATGAGATATTTATCAAATATTTAAAGTGGAAAAATTATTGGTTACAATACCAAGAAACTGGCTTCAGGTCTTTGAATTTGTAAATAGCCCAGATGCTTGGTGGAGGTGGGAAGATCCTGCATAGATTCTTAAGAAGAGACCATTTATACAACTGAAAAAGAAAAAAAAAAAAACGTGCATAGCATCTTCAAAACTATGCATTAGCATTTTCTCCTAAACAGTCTGTTCTAATTGTCAGTTTTCCCCATGAAATGAATGCCTTTTCCTCCCAGACAAGTAAACCTAAAGCTCCGAGGAGCAAACCTTGTGGACCATGTTTCTATCGGGACCTGAAGGGTTAAGCCCAGAGCTGCCACTAGGTGTCACATCGGGATCGCTTTTGGGAACACAAGCCCCCTAACTGGTTCCAAACAAGAGGCATCTTCTTGGTTAATTTCAACTACTGTTCTGTTTCTTTTTAAGTAGAGACTCTTACTCGGCACATGTCAAGTTTCCGCGTCTTTTGATTTGTCTTATAGGTATTTACAACCATTTAAACTTTTCACCCACAACGCGGGCCTAGCAGAAGGTAGGAGGAGGGAGGTTTAATTTAATGAGGCCACACTGGAGGAAGAGAGAGGCCTCTCTTAGTCTTGTACCCCCCATAACCTCCCCTCCTTTCCCCACTCTTGGACACCCAAAATTGACATGCAGTCTGACAAATACTAGTAAGAACTGCAACAAAGTTGCAATTGATTGCCGCCCCAGATACCTTCCATATATGGAAATTCTGGAGCTCCCACTGGTTTCCCAACCCATCACCACCTCTTCCAGGCCCCTTCCCATTCCCCATGCTACCTTCTGAACTGAGGTCCCCAGTATTCTTCTCCCAGATCAGTTGATTAACTTAGAAAAAAAAATTTAAAGTAGAATGGTCCAAATTTGAATGTTCACCATTGCCACTTCCAGAAATATTGCGTTTTGAAAGAAGATAGTTTAGGAGGAGGATGTTTGCCCATAAAGAATGACATGTCTGCACAATTGGAACGGGTGATGGGGGAGGAAAAAGGGGGCTTTGAATTCAAGGGGACGGTGATTACTCTCTATTCTAGGAATATTTCACATGACTACCTATTCTGCTGCCGGTAAAGCAAGCCCTGTCTCTAGGAAGGCAGAGATGTTAATAATTATTATAAATATAAACTGAAACATATTTTTTTCAGGATTAAATAGGTTGACCCTACCTAAATAAAGATGACACAGTGTGACAATCTCCCCCCTGCAAAAAAACAAACAAAAAGACAACAAAATAAATCTCTAACTGAACATATAAAACCAAAGTCCTAAAAATGCAGAGTCAGATAAAATCCTAGACACTCGGGTGTAACAGAGCAGCACAATTTGCTAGGATTTGAATCCTTGTAAAAGCTTCGGTATAATATAAATTGAATGTCTTCATTCCCCGGGGACGTTTGTGATTTTTAACACATTTTAGAATGCCAATTCATTCATATCTTCCTTCAGAATTATTTAGAGCACCTATGAATCATCACCATTATATATGAATTAAATATATAATAACAAGATCAAGATTGACAATGTCCCTACCCCATTACCCCCTGAAGTTAACATTGCAATCGGCAAAGCAGAGATCAGAGGATTGGAAAAGTGACTTATTTCAGAAATGAGAAGCCCATGAAGAGCATAAAGCAGAATTAAGAGCTGGAGACTCACAGGAGACAGCATGGTTTTTTATATAAACTTATAGAAGGAAGTAGGACAATGAAACAAGCAATCAGGTTTAAACTCATTGGCTGTATAATCTTGAGCAGTTCACAGAGGCTCAGTTTACTCATCTGTAAAATGGAAATGATGCTGAGGGGTGAGGTGAGCATGTATTCTATCTGAGCACTCTGGGAGGGACTGCTGGGAAAGTGACTTTAAGGCCAAGGTCTGACCTCAGAGGAGCCAGCCACAAGATCTGTGGAAATGCTTTGCAAAGTGAAGGTCCAACAAGTATAAACTGTCTGCCCCTGGGATGATCTTGGTGGGTTCTAACAGCCACAGGGAGGCCATCATGGCTAGAGTTTCATAAGTAAATGGTGAAGGTGGGGGAGGAGTTCTCTGGAATATTATAAGAAATTATATGAAATGCTCCAAGTGAAAATTTCTAGCGTAGATTGTAGCCAAAGCAAATGTTCAACCAACCTACCCAGGGAATTCCCACTCTACCTGAAATAAAATTCAAATATCTTACATTAGCCCACAAAGTACTCTGAATTTTTGCAATTTAAGGTAAAGTCTTGAACGATGAAGTGCCCAGGATGGTCTGTTAAAATAACTTTCAAACCTGCTCGGAAGAGGAATCATAGTATATAGTATATAAACTTTGCTATTTGCCACACATCCTTTCCCAGACTCCTCTGTTCTTGTTGGCTGAACCCACCCCACACTGTGGTGGTTGAAATGGCCACCTTTTCGGTCAGCTACATGACTCTCTTGCTGCTAAATCTTGACAGATAATCCAGTTCAGACCAAGGATATAAGAGAGAAGGTAGGAGAACTTTTTCTTTCCTAATAAAGAGATACACCAGAAGCCTGCCCGTGCCTTCCTGTCTTTGAGCAGCTTTGAGCTGCTGCAGTCATTTTCTGATTATTAAGGGACAAAAGTTGAGGTATATAGGAATATGAAAAATCCTAGATCTATGGAAACATTATTTAACCATTGAATTAACTTGGGAATACCATCTCTTGATTTACTGTTTTGAAAAAGATGAAGTGCCTTATTGTTCAAATCTGTGTTTTTGAGATTTTCTTTTACTTTTACAGAAAATATGATAGGGATACAGGTTTCCTTTATATTGCTATATAGTCAGTGCCATGCAAAGGCAAAAAACCCCTACATTCAGTAAACATTGGTTGAGTGAACGTGTCAAGACATAGTTCTTTAATAAGGAAAGAATCTTAGAATGATGTATAGTACATGATAGCAGCTAAGGCAAATAAAATGGAAAAAATGAAAGCCCTAGCCGATTTGGGTCAGTGGGTAGGGCATTGGTCTTTGGACCAAAGGGTCCTGGGTTCAATTCTGGTCAAGGGCACGTGCCTTGGTTGCAGGCTTTCCCTGGCCTGGGCCCTGGTCAGGGCTCCTGCAGAAGGTAACAGATTGGTGTGTTTCTCTCACATCAATATTTCTCTCTCTCTTTCCCTCTCTTGTGTATTCTTTCTAAAAACCAAGGAAAAATATCCATGGGTGAGGATTAAAACATGAATGAATGAATGAATAAATAAATAAATAAAATGCAATCATTCAAACATCTATGGATTCTTTCATTACCAATATTTTTTTTTACTATTTCCTTCTTTTTATTTTAAATTCTCATAAGCAGATTATGATGTTTTAAATTAGTGTATTTTAAATAACATTCAACTTGTTTTTTCCCACAGAAAGTTTCAATTCCTATCATTTTCAGTTAGAAAAAGAAGATAAAATGGTCTTGAGCTCAAGATGCTGGTGACGCCAGCACCGGTTTGGCTCAGTGGATAGAGCGTCGGCCTGCGGACTGAGGGGTCCCAGGTTCGATTCCGGTCAAGGGCATGTACCTTAGTTGCGGGCACATCCCCAGTAGGGGGCGTGCAGGAGGCAGCTGATCGATGTTTCTCTCTCATCGATGTTTCTAACTCTCTATCCCTGTCCCTTCCTTTCTGTAAAAAATCAATAAAATATATTTAAAAAAAAAAAAAAGATGCTGGTGATGATAACAACAGTAGCGGTGATGGTGGAGGTGATGGTGAATTTTACTGTTGTTGCTATCATCTCTCATTTATTGAGCACTTATAATATGCCAGGCATTAAGATGGGGTGTTTACTTATAGTGTATCAGTTATTCTGTGAAGTGCATACTGTTATTTCAATCTTATCCAAAACTAAGACCTAGAATAACTAAATGCATTTTTAATTTTAGTTGTTTGATAGGAGTAAATCTTGAAAGAAGTAATATAGACGAGGCCAGGAGAAAAGTGAGTATCTGAGATGATTTTACTACAGCCGAGCCGGGTGTAGCTCAGCAGTAGAGTGTTGACCTAGGAACCACGAGGTCACCGGTTCGATTCCCGGTCAGGGCATATGCCCAGGTTGCGGGCTTGATCCCCAGTGGAGGGCATGCAAGAGGCAGCCAATCAATGATTCTCTCTCATCATTGATGTTTCTAGCTCTCTCTTCCTCTCTGAAATCAATAAAAATATATTTTAAAAAACTTAAAAAAAAAGAATTTACTACCTGCTAGAGCAAATGGTACAGAAGGAAGTGTCTATCATCAATAAAAATAAATTCCATCTCTATCTGGAGAAAAAACTATCTGTGTATCTTGCTAGTAAGGAGTTTAGAGTTTAAGGGGAGCCCTATAGCTTCCCCTTAAAACAGGTGCTGGCCAATATTTCTGAATATATCTGGGAATAATGTCACACCTGCACATCCGCTAGAGAGCAGAACACATGGTGTAGGACAGGCAAACAGATTTTCCTTTCTTATGATTTCCAGAAGATTTGTTGTTGTTGTTGTTGTTTTAGTGTGATATCAGCTGGGTTTCAGAGCCAAATAAAATGATAAACCTATCTCCCCAAATGTCAAACTAGGCATGCATCAGGATCCATCACCTTAAGCAGGTCTTGGAAATAGAAAGATCTGAATCTGGGCTTTATCAGTCAAAAGGCTTATTTTCTAAAACAGCATTGTCTTATATTGTATCCATGAAGAATGCTGGTGTGTACAGAGTTCTGTCGATGAATCCACTGCCAAGCAACAAGAGAAAATCCTTACTTTCTCACAGTCATATCACTTGAAGTTAAGTATAACTGTAACTTGTTTGCTCTGCCAGCAAAATGGTACTTTCCTGCACAAAACTTCCTGCAGATAAGTAGCTCATCTTCTTATTCTTAAGGTTTAGGCCAGGGAAATAACAGAAGGAACTTTAAGCTGGGGAATGAAAGACTTTAATGTGATCGTTCTTTGAATCTTCTTTACTTAACTCAAGAGAATAAAGTTTTGTGGTTCTTTTTTTATCAGACATTTAAATTTCTACTTGGAGAAAATGGGATAGGAGTTATTATATCTTGAAATAAAATAGATTATCATTTCCTGATGGGGTTGAGTTGCAATTTTAAAGAAAATCTTCAGCTGTGTTGGAGAATCACTTGAGAAGATGTGTCATCACATGAATCCATCCATCCATCCATTCACCCATCCACCCCCAGCACCCTCGCAGCTATCCATCTACACATCCTTATGTTCACTTATGCATTCATTCACTCACTGTAGAACCACCCAAACTGAGATGTTTAGTAAGTGCTGGGTAATTATTAGTGAATAAATATTGACTTCTCCTCTATTAATAACACAGTCTTAATCGTTCTACTTCCCCCACTGTGGCATAAAAATGGAGCTTGATGGGCTCAGCTTGAAAATTGAAAATTGACACTGTGTAAATTTATGATTTAGTTGCTCATTATCACACTACTATTATGTTGATGAGTACCTTTGGATAAGACATTTAACACCCCTATTCCTTATCTAGAAAAATGAAATTGCCAGTCTACTTGAGTTGGTTTCTAACAACTGTATTTTTGTTTGTTTGCTTGATTGCTTGTTAGTTTTCTTTTCTTTTCTTAATGCTGTTTTTTCTGTCTTTTCCTCAAAACTTAGATGCTAGCCAGAAGGTGTGTTTCTTTCTTTGCACAAAAGGTCCTAAATCATCAAGGAACATGCACATGTCACCTGAGGGAGACATGTCTTTAAACTTCATATGGGCTTCAGGTTGGAGCGCTGGTGTACTGAATAGTACATTTGAAAGTACTCAAATTGGCATTTGCAAATGCCATGAAGTTAATATTGCTTGAGTGTGGAGCAAACTCAACTGATGTTACTTTCAAAGCATAGAAAAAAAAGGAGCTGGTTTAAATGAGCAAATCAAGACACCCAGGAGAAATAAAAAACAAAAAACAAAAAAACAAAATGTAAGTTTGTGACAGAAAAATAAACATATGGATGGATACACAATTCCCTAATATCTGTGGGAAGAAATTTAGTATTCCTTTGGTCGAGTTTATAGATAAGTAATAGATTATGAGATTGGTGGCATGATTTTGAGGGGAAAGAATAATTTCCCTCATTTTTATGACTTCAAAATCCATTTAAACTGTAAGGCTCACCTGAAATTCTTACTTCCATGAAAATATCTTGGAACCACATTCCCTAAAGAAAATATTTGAGTCTAACATCGGCCTGTTATATTTTTAGTTTATATTGGTATTATTTTGTTTCTCCAATGAGATATTTTGTCCACTTAATAGAAAAAGTATTTGCATTCATTTTATTTCTACCACTATACCCAGGATAATGCTTTGCACATCGTAGATAATTAGTAAAAAATTAATTAGCTGTTCTAGATAGACTATTGCCAGAATTACAGCCTCTACAGAGATTACTTTTGAAGATAAAATTACCTATCAATAATCTTTCCATGTATATCACTTTATCACCATGGGTACATGATTCAAATATTTTTTAATTGACAGCTTGAGGTAACTATTTCATATCTGCATTTAATAGGATTTCATGGGAAATTTATTTTCTAAAATTTTTCTTCCTTTACATGCTTCTTCTGTTATCCTTTTACATTTTTTTTTAATATTCAACCTAAGGTAGAGCATTTGTGTAGTTAAAGCTTATTATTACAGAGCTGGACAAAGCATCTGAGACTGTCCCTCCGGAACAGATGATTGACTGCTCATCAAAGACTTATGTTTCTTTTCCAGTAGACAGACTGTGGGTAGAAATGGCTGCTCAGCTTGGAACTATTTTTCAGCCTCTCTTGAGTCTGGTTGGCCTTGCAACTCATTCCCATTAGTAGAATTTGAACAGAACTGATGGGTGTCCCACTTTGATTGAAAGGATTAAGGAGTGTGAAGGCTTCCAACTCCTCTTTTCTCACTGGCTGGCCAGAAGTAAAGGACTCTGAAGCCAGAGGGCTGGCAGAAATACAAAATAAAAGGAATGTCATTACTGAGCCATGTGTAAAAATTTAACCACCAGACGCCCTATAAACTATTAGGTGAACAAGAAATGAACTTCTTATTTTGGCAAGCTGCTGATAATCTTGGAATCTTCTGTGATAGGAGACAGTTATTTTTATCTAGTATAAGGACTTTTATGAAAAGGTTAGGAAACTGAGTTTGGGAGATGTTAGCTGGTTTAAATAAGTCACAAGATGCCAACAAAACGGGGATTAGAATTGGGAGCTACTGGAAACACTCATTCTAAGAGACTTGAATAAGCAAATAAAGCAAGAGATTAAAGTGAATTTTAAATGAGATCAAAGGATGAAAGAAGGGTCAAAAACCTATCTCACTAATGAACTTGTATATCTGATTCCAAAATTGGGCTCTGTGTCCCAGACGAGTGATTCCGTCTTTTAATCTGCAGAACCCTTTTTCAAATATTTTATGCATCAGTAAGTAAAATGAGTAAAAGCAGAGCTTCTGTGCTTGATGCAGAGGTAGGCGGGAGATGGCCAGGACTCACCTTGTCTACTCTCCACCCTAAAGCTCCCCGGGTCCCATGCAGCAGCTCCTAAGGTTTAAACTGCAGAGCTCAGCCTATGACCCACCCTGCTAGACCTCCTCTGGGACCACCCCCTTGCTAGCATGACCAAATGTCTTTGCCATGAGTTCTTTATAAAGCTCTCTGATTCACAATTTGACAGAATCACTACAACGTTTGGCTGTCACAATAGGAACCAGTGTTCTGTTTTCTTTTCTCTCCCTTTTAGGGATGATCGATAGGCTAACAGACAGATGGGTTCAGCTAAGTTGGCAGCAGGGTGAAAAGGACCGCGTTTTATCAAAGAGACTTCAGTTACAATTGGTCAATGAAAGAGCAGTGAAGGCCAGTGAAAGAGCAGGGGAAGTTTCTCACGGCACAAATAAAGCAGGAAATCCACAAGAGGCTCTTGGCACTCTATGTGGATTATCTCCCACTCAGTGTAAATTATAGAAAATTCCAGGTAAACTGTGGGTCTAGGGCAGTGGTCGGCAAACTGCGGCTCACGAGCCACATGCGGCTCTTTGGCCCCTTGAGTGTGGCTCTTCCACAAAATACCACGTGCGGGCGCGCACATACAGTGCGATTGAAACTTCGTGGCCCATGCGCAGAAGTCAGTATTTTGTGGAAGAGCCACACTCAAGGGGCCAAAGAGCCGCATGTGGCTCGCGAGCGACAGTTTGCTGACCACTGGTCTAGGGAACTTTGGTTCAGCTAAGTGTAAGCTAATTTAAAGTAAAAATAATGTGTGGGGCCAAGTGCAAACCAATATTCTTGAAATGAATAGAGAACACTATTAAGATACATTTCTACAGAATAAAAACGCTTTCCTCTTAAGGAAGAAATAGCTGGGGGAAAGAATCCAAGGAGGGGTGAATACAGATGACAACGATCTATTATTAATACGGATGAGCCAAGGCCCGCCGAGGCTATCACACTGCATCCTTCACATTCTCATTATTGGAATATACACTGGCCGTTACTGCAGCAGTGCTCTCCTTGCTGTGGCGAGAGGCGTTCATTTCTAAGGAGCTGAACAAGTGACAGTGAGCTTTGGAAAGGGTCTGGGTGCTCAATGATTGGATTGTAATTATTCTGAAAGAGCTTTCATCATCATTACCCAACATTCTGCAGATGCAGCATGTTTGAAAATAAACTGTGGCCCAACTAGCCCACATCATTTCAGATTTCAACATTGAGACTCTGGTTTGCTGATATATTCCTGTGCATGCGAGTGCAGACGAACACAAATGTACTCGGTGGAGCATACATCATTTTAAAGTTGTTAAGCCAATGCATCTGCATCGGTGCCGACTAGGAAATCTATGTGCACAGTTCCCAGGCCATGATGAATGCAGTGGTGGAAAGCGTTCATTCATTCCCTGTTTCATTCATTCCTGCAATCTTAATATGTTAAACACCGGGCACTGTACTCTTACAACCTTGAGCAAGATGAATCAAGCCCTACCCAGAAAGTGGTCTCTATTTGCTGTTTTTCCAGTAAATGTTTGCATTCTCCTCCTGTTTACACCCCAAAAGGACAAGCTAATTGTCTGTTTACTTTGCCAGTTTGCCTTAATTAAAGGCTTGCAAGGCCATTAGCAGATGAAGCTGTTTACATTGCACAAGAAGGTTTGAATTTTGCCTCCCTGGCCCTTCACCCCTCTTACCCTCCACCTGGGGCAATAGGATAAAAATGTATCCCTCTCCACTTTTAGGGGAGGAAAACAAATCAAGTGCTCTAGTTTAATTGTCAGTAGCCTCTCATATCACTCAGAGAGTTCTAAATGTCAGTTTTTGCAAGTATAATGTGTGTTCATGTATGGTTGTTTAACTGTTTTCTGTGATTTGCCATCTATTTGTAGGACACTAACTACAAAACTGGTTAACTGCAGTGCTAGGTAATTTGTCAAGAGGAATCCTAGTGAGTGAGGCTAGCATTAAATAATAGAGCCATTTGGAGGAGGGACATGCCAGGGTGGCGAGCTGCTTTGTGAAAATAGAGAGGTGAAATGTGAGCTAGCCCAGTAGAATTTAACTAGATTGAAGGTTGGGGAAAAGTGTTCTCCTATACGTTTATTTTCTAGTTGTCCATTCCCCCTTGGTCTTCACCACCATCCATTTCTTTCATCTCTTCTCATTCTAATTTCAAAAGAGACCTACCCATGTGCCGATTGGTTTATCTTCATCCCTCTACCACCACCATGACACAGGCCATTGTCTTAATTAAAATAATGCCCTAATAGAATTCCTTTCCCCATGCTTTCTCTCTTTAATCTCTCTGCCACAGTCTTAATGTTGCAGCCAATTTTTAGAGATGTGAACAAGATCACATCATTCTTTCATTTAAACCTTTCCATTGCACATGAATCCAATCTGCTTACAGTGGGTGACAGACATGACCTGAGCTGATGCTCTACAGGACTCTCCAAACACGGTTCCTGTCACCTTTCCTCCATCTAGTCCAGTTCCCCTGGCTCTAATAACTCAGGTTTTCCCACATCAGAGTCTTTGTCCTTGCTGGATACTATGAAATCCGCAATGTTATGTGTATAATGGTACTTAAATACATCATGGGAGTCAGAATTGCTAAGCAAATTTTGAAATTATTAGACAGCAGAAAATTATATGTATGCTATACACAGGAAGGAGTTTTTGAAGACATGATAAATTGCTCAGCTTACTTACTCAACTTCTAATTAAAAATTCTTTAATTAGAAAGCTTTACAGGATACTTTCACTGTCAACATATTTTCAACCATGAAATAGGTTATTATCATCGATAATGTACAGAAGAAGACACCGTGGTCCAGAAATTGCTTATCCAAGATATGTATTTGATATGTATATCAAAATTTGAGTCAAAATTTGATCCTTGGATTTCTGACTTGGTGATATGGGAATTTCTCAAATGAGTCCAAAGTACATATTTTAGAGAAAAGTTTAGTTTGTATATGACATGAAATTACAGAGATACTCAACTCTCCGTACTTCTAGTACGATTTCACCTTCAAAATCTCATCATTTGTGGTCTTTTTACTATAATGTAAGATTGGGTGAGTGAACACAATCAGAAATTCCTTTAGCAATTGCTTTTACATTGGAATCGTGATGGTTGGAGTCAGCTGGAGGATGTGATGATATCAGTTGGCCCCTTATTCTCCAATAGATGCTATTTTCTGTCTCCTCGGTCTATCAGTGTCATTGCTTTACACATGGATTTTCAACATGACCCATTAAGTGGTTATTTTCTTCTAAAATACTTAAAAAGAAAGAATACATCAGAGGAAAGTGTTAAAACAGTTGGGGCTGTGAATTGAGATTTAAGATGGTTACACTTATACTGAAATCATCATTGTAAACTCCTATGACAAGTTTTAATAGATACCTTAATGGTTTTTCAGGGAAAGAATATTTAAGTAAAGGGTTTTATTTTTCTTTAACAGAAATTCATTAGCATATGCTAGATGATATAGAGGAAGACGATATTGGAAGATTAGGAGTGAGGATCAGAATGGGATAGCTCATCTGTGAGTTCAAGCAGAACTGCTATGGGCATTAAGAGTTGACTATCATTCTTCTACTAATTTACTATAATACTCTGAGGGTATCCATGAAGGCTGGGGACTGATCCTCAACACTTAATTGATGAACTCAATGTCCCTTTTTCTGATTCATTAGGTTAAAAGTAATATCAAGAATGCTGTCCCAAAGAAGCCCAGTAGAGTTTGGATATCCTACATGACAGCATGTAAGGGGATTTCTTCTCTGCGGGCTAGTGAGACCATAGTCCAGGGAAACAGTGGACCATTGAGACTATAGTTTTGGTGCCTATGGCTTTTACTGTCTGGGAGATCTAGATTTTTAAGAGATCATTTTTTTTTTCAATATGCATCAGATTTTCCTCCCTCTAAATTCAGTGTCTAAAAAAGAATCCTTGAAAAATTATCTAATGCTCATTTTGGAAAGGTTGTGTGTATGTGGCTCTGGGGAAAGAGGTGAGAACAGAAATTTGAAGACACACCAATGGACAATAAGAAGATATAATATCTTGCTTTTCATAGAGCCAAGCCAAAGAGGAAAGCATTTACTTTTTCAATCCTTACCGGATGATATGTTTTCATTGATATTTTTCAAGATAGATAGAGAGAGGGAGAGAGAGAGGGGGAGAGAAAGAAAGAAACATGGATGTAAGGGAGAAACATGGATTGGTTACCTCCCATAAGCGCCTGGACCTGGGATTGAACGCACAATCTATTTTGGTGTAGGGAATGATACTCCAACAAACTGAGCCACCTGGTCAGGGAACGAGGAAACTATTTTGAATGAAAGGGGGAAATTACTTGACTCCTAGAATGGGAAACAGTTTGCTCTGTGGCTACTAGTATTTTGTGGTTTATTAATGACCAACATTTAAAAAATCCTTTTCTCTCAAAAATGACGACTGATGACAAACCAAAAGAGAATATGTATTATTGGTTACTCACTTATGAGGATGTTGACCTGAAGTCTAACCATTATTTTTTCTCATCATCTCTTAGTTTATTAAAGTGGAAGTTGATTGTTGCACTACTTATTGGAAAGACGTGATTATTGATTCTTTGCAGCAGATATTTTCTGATAGTAAAAGCTGTATTACAATAAAGAAAATAATTAGCCATTGAATAAAGGATCTGTATGTGGGCAGTGTTCCCGTTGAATATGGGGAAAATTAAAATGCGCTACTATATGACACTGGCTTAGCCCTTGACTAATTCAATCAGCTCATCAGTCTGAGTGGTCATTTTGAAGACTCGTAAATGATGTGAGAAGTTAAGCAGTCACAAGCACTTGCACACATAAGTACCCACCCAAGTTTAAGTCTTGCTACTGATTCCTTTGAAAAGGGAAGGTAGAGGCAGATGATCTCACATTCTAATTCAATTTAAATATGAGTTGGTCTTTTTTTTTTTTTTTTGCTGAAAGTTCCTTTCTCTAGAGGAGGGAAGGAAAGAGCAAGTTTACAACAGGAAATCTATCTACTTTTAACAGGTGCTTTTGTTTTGCATAACTGTTAAAGTTATTGTTATTTTGGCTTCTGTCAAATTCTTCTCTCAAAATGTACCTCACTGGATGCCAACACTAACCTGGTGGCAAGTTGGGTTATCTCCAGTTTATCCAGGGACACCTGCAGTATCATGACCTGGCTACTTTCTTCTTTTCTGGGTTTATTTCCTGCCCTTCTCTTGCTCAAGCTCTTGTATTTCAGGTTTTAGAACTCTCTTATTGCATGCTCTCTCCCTGCTGCCTAGTTCTTACTCAACTCTGAGGTCTCCACTCCAGTGTCATTCCCTGGAGGAAGGCTTTCCTGACACCGCCAACTAGGTTATGTGCCCCTTTCCTTGTCCCAAAACATATGCTTCTCCCACAACGGCCCTCACTTTTCCTCTGTGGCTCTTAGCACAGTTTTAAATTAATTGTTTGATGCTCATCTTTTTCATTGACTGTGATGTCCGGGAGGGAGGAAAACATGGCTGTGTTGCTATAACCACCCAGCAATGCCAGATATAGTAGATACTCAATAAATTATTTAACAAATAAATGGATGGCGCCTCTGCCAGAAACTTAATTAATGCCACAATTATGACCGGAGCTCAGATCTATAGATTTTGGAAGTCATATGCTCTGCATTGCAGAGTACCATTGCATGTCTGTTTTCTGGTAATGACTTCATATCTGTGTGAGAATTCAAAATGGTTTACAGTTGTTGCCAAAGGGGATGTTAAGTGTATTACTTTTAAGTGAATGTGAGAAAAGAGACAGAAGGGAAAGGCATCAAAATGTTAGGAGAGTAAAGAGGTGTAAGACGGTTGTTAGGGGTGAACTAGATAGTTAATGAAGAGGGAATGACAAAATTACTGAAAGCAACCTCAGTACAATTGGTGTTTCCAGATCAGGCCTTCAAGTCAGAAATGTCTTGCTTTGGTGGAAAGGCCATTGTAAGGACCCAAAGCATCCTTTATAGCCTGAGCCAAGTCACATGACCTCTTTGTCTTCACTTTTCAATTTTGTAATTTGAGTGGAAGATTACACAAACTCTGAAATCTTCTCCATCTGCAAAACCAAAGTTTATACCCTGGATGGTTTTGCAGCTCACAAACACCTGGCTATCAAGGCTCTAATGGCAGCTAACAAGAAAGAACCTTGGAGAATTTTTCTTTACCTAAATGTTCATGTTTTCATGACCTCTCCCATTCCTAATTAACCATGTCCCATGCTCATGAATTCACTTCCTTAAATTATTTTTTTTTATTTATTGATTTCATGGAGAGGGAAATCGAGAAACATCAATGATCAGAGAAAATCATAGATTGGCTTCCTCCTGCACTCCTCCCACTGGGGATCAAGCCTGCAACCCGGGCTGTGCTCTGACTAGGAATCCAACCCTGACCTCCTGGTTCATGGGTCAGTGCTCAACCATTTAGCCACCCTGGCTGGCATGAATTCACGTCTTAATTGTAGTTGTACCAGGGGTATCCGAATTTGTCAGTACAGATCGATAGATTACTTATCAAGCTTGTTAAAATGCAGATTGCTGGTTCTTACTTTTGAATAATCTGATTCAGAAAGTCTGATGTAGGGACCCTAAGAATCTGAACATTATAAAAATCCCTAGTAAATCCAAGATCACTGTCTCATCTTATGAGTCAGCATTTAAGAAATACTGGCCTTTTGGGGGGGCGGGGTATCAAAGAATATTTGAATCATCTTACCTCCACTCATAAGGAAGAGGGTCATCAGTCAAAGAGGGTTGAATTATATCCAGGAAACATTTTCATCCAAAAGGCCAATGTATTGGGAGCTACTTTTATTTGTCAGTGGTACATGGGCCTAGTTGACACTGATGGAGTTAATTCTGAACTCTCAATGCACTAAGTATGAGACTGCATACTTTATAGAAAGGCAGACTTTACACCAAGTATGTTGGCTGATTCCCAGTTTGAGATACATATGGCTTCTTAATCTACTCTCTTTCCCACCCTTCCCATTTGGCTGTGGCAGTTGTTAAAGTGTTTTCCTTTATTTTTTGTTATGTTGCTGTTTGTTATTAAACAGTGAGTGCATTCCCCCCCTAGCCATGACTGTGTTTTAGTGGAGGGCAATGTAATTGCTTATATATAATTGTTAAGGCGCTTTGGAATACTTCTGGAGAAATGTGACCATATAAATGGAAGTCATTATCGTTGTGCTTAAATTGGAATTTCTAGTTTGAGTTTGAGGGCCTAGAATGGAACCCATTTCTGATTGCAGGGGAATCAGCATTTCATATCGTTACTGAATTGACTCATCCAAATTAAGGCCATGATTCTGAATATTGCTCACTTAAGTGTCAAAATACTCATCCAAAGGTGAAGGCAGGGAGGGAGGAACATATGTGCAGACAGATGAGGAAGTAGAACATTGAGTTTCATTTTGTTGGTTTATGAGACCAGGTATGATCACACAAACACCTCAGCAGGTCAGTGGGAGTTATATTCTTATCTTCTATGGAGATGCTAAAACAAATACCAAACTGAACTGCTCATAAGTGAGGAAAACAAGATCTCCATTCTTTTTCAAAAGGAGCACATTTGATTTTGTCTTAGGTTGGCCAACACAAACACTTTCTCACAACTACAGTTTGTAGTTAGCCCCTCCAATAAACAGAAACTCCTTTTATTTACCTCTACTCTCTCTCATCCAACCACACCAACCTCCTTGTTATAAGTCAAATATTCTAAGCACAGCTCCTCCCCAGGTGACTTGCTATCTCTTCTTCCTAAAATCTCTTCCCCGATCTACGGTGGCTCACTCCGGCTCCCCCTCAGGTCCTGCGCCAGTTGCCAGTGGGGCCTCCCCTTGATTATACTGCTTACATTGCACTTTAATCACCCACCTCTGGCATCTCCCAGCTCCTTTCTTCACTTATTTAATCTTCATAGCATGTGTCACTAGTAGACATAGCATAAGCATTACCTATTTATGAATTTACTATCAACTTCCTCTGTGAAGTGTAAGAACAGGGATTTTGGTCTGTTTTCATTCACTACTAGTAAATTAATTCAGTATTTAAATCTATTCCTGCTACTTTGTAGTTACTTAACAAATTTGCCGAAGGAATAGATGATTGATAAAGCAACCAGCATGATAAACCAAATTGCACGCAAAGTAATCGATAGGGATTTATCATCAGAAATAAAGGAAAAGCACCTGTTAAGTCAACCTTAACTTTAATTTTAAATTTAGGATATTTATATTCAGATGGTTCCCCTTATTATCTTCTTGTAAAGACCTAAAAATCTCTTCTTTGTGGTCCAGACACATTTTTGACATCAAGGTATCGCTTGGCTCTTTCACAAGTCTACTTCTAAAATTACCCAAATTTAAAAAAAATATACTGATAACTGAGTAGGAAATGTTCTGTAATCATTTAAAAATGCTTAGTAGCCCAGTGGGTGTGGCTCAGTGGTTGAGCGTCAAGCTATGAACTAGGAGGTCATGGTTCAATTCCTGGTCAGAGCACATGCACAGGTTGTGGCTTTCCCCAGTGAGGGGCTTGCAGAAGGCAGCCAATCAATGATTCTCTCTCATCATTGATGTTTCTCTCTCTCCCTTACCCTTTCTCTCTGAAATCAGTATAACTATATTTAAATATGTTTAATAAATGCCAGCTTCATATCAAATTTTCGTGCAGGCTATGAGAATACAATGAAATCCAGTTATGCACAATAAGTCCCTGCTGTTGTTACGATAGCCTTCAGTTGGGTAAGATGGATGGCTATCAGTAAATGGGAAAAGGAAATCCCAGGCTACTCTAGGAGTGTATGGAATGAACATGTAACTTTGGAATACAGAAATGCTTCTTCTACTAAAACTGGAATGGGGAGTAAGAGCTGGGCAGGCTGAGAGGAGGAACGAGGGCCCATTGGCAGGAGAGCATGCTGGCTGGTGGTTGCTGTGTAGTAAAGGGACTGACAACAATAGAATTGTGAGAGCTCCAGGAAAGAAGCTGCAGAGGGAAGTCTGGGCTTTCAGAATTATGTTGAAGTGTTTGGATTTTATCCCAACAGCAATAAAAACCTATGATAGTCCTTTATGCATTCACCAATATTCTGCTTCTCCTTTTTCCAGCATTTGGGAAGATTGCATCTCCCCCTTCCCTTTGAAGTCTGGGGTGGCCATTGAATTGCTCTGGTCAATTAAATGTGAGTGGAAGTGCCGTGCTTCACATCCAGGCAGAAGCCTTACTCATAAGCCAGTACCTATCATTCTCCCTCCTGCTCAAGGGATCCAGTGATCCCTGAGGCCCCATCAGCCTGGATCCTTGAGTGCTAGTGACAAGCAGAGCACCCCTGCTGACCCACATTAGCCATGCAGTTTGCACACAAAATAATGTTTTATTTGATTCATCCACTGACATTTGGGAATTGTTTGTCTCTGTAGAATAATTCATACTCTTGGAAATGACAAAAATAAAAAAACCCCTCTTAACAAATGTAGAATATAGTGAAATGAGTTTTGCAAAGATGACTTTGGCTGCAGTGAGAAAAAAATGTGTTGGAATAAAAAAAAGCAACAAAAAAGGGGGCTGAAAGACCAGTTTTGAGGCTGTTGTAATAATCTAAGTGAGAGAAGTTACAGGGATGACATGTGTTTTACCAATATCAGCTAGAAGAATAGTGACTAGATGGGGGATCTCAGGTATCCATAGTGAGAATAGAGAAAAATAGGCAGATTCAGAATATGTGAGAATTTGATGGCTGATAGGATTTCAAGAAGAGAAAGACTTTGCTGAGGTTCTCCAGTTTCTGGCTTATATAAATGCAAGAACTCAGTAGTATATAAACCACTGAAGAAAGAATATAGTCTGGGATGATGACATATGTTGTGTTTGAGATGACTGCCCCAAATCCAAATCTAGGTATAGATAGACAATTGTTTAAAATTGGAGCTCAAGAGAGAGGTCTAAACCAAAAATACATAACTGTGAAGCATTAGAGTATAGACATAGAATATGGACAATAATTTAAGCCATAGTTGTATACAGATCATCCTGGGAGTAGGTGTCCTATGAGGAACTACAATTGAACCTATGCCAGAATGGCCCTGTTTAATTGGTAAGAAATGCATTATGCCAGAAAACTGCCTCATCACATAATACTGAAAAGAAAAGCATATGAAAAACTCCCCCAAACAAATTTGATTCCAGACAAGCAACACGGAATTTGGGAGTCCAGAACGATACCTACACTTTGATTTATTATTCTTCTTACACCAGTGACTGGATCAGTTTTAAGATAAATGTTATATTCAATCTCTAGTGATAGAAAACTTAATGATCTCCTATTTTTATGCTCTGTGATTTCTATAAAGGAATGCATTTGCATCTTTATTTTATTCTGTCATTTGAGTCAGTAGTCAGGAAATAAAGTCTAGAATTTTAACTGGAGATAAACTGTTCTCATTTTAATTATTTTGAAGGGACCTTAAATGATAAGCTTATTCATATTGCATAGCTCATACATAAATAACTTGATAAATTCAGTCCACAAAATGAGCTCAGTTATGTTGGTGCTATTATGATAAGTTTATTTGCCTGCTCATTTAGAACTATTTGTGTGTGTGTGTGTGTGTGTGTGTCTACCATAAGTATAGAAAAATATTAAATTTGGTTTTGTCAGTTGTGTGAGATAAATTATATATATATATGATTAGGTATCCTGCAGGTTATAAATTAATAGTCAGATATCATGACAAACAATTTATATATTTATGTGTATTTGGTCATGCAAAAGTTATGATGTCAGAGAAATATTTATCTCAAAAATATGAATTTTAAAATATGACATATTCTGACAATAAACTTTTATTGTATCATTTGTTCATAAGACTATGGAAAAATCCTCTGGCATGATTATGCACTAAAAATGTAAATATTTAACAGTAGGTCATGCACTGGAAATCAGAAAGAGACACATTCTGCCTTGAGAACGGAGGAGGTTCTGTACTGCAGGAAGGTGATTCTCACCTTGGGTTCGGAAGGATGAGTGTGAGCTACTTAACACCCAAAGGAAAATAATTATTTCAGGTAGAAGTTTCAAGAAAAAACACAGTACCTTCAAAAGATCTACAATAGAACAAGCTCAGTCCATGTCAGGGACTGCAAAGAGTCATACAATAAGGCTGATGGGCTGATGGGTAGAATGGATGTGGAGGAACAGTGCATGATGAGGCTGAAAGTGGTAATGTTTGCCAAAGTTTCAGGTTAAACTTAAATTGACCCCTTTCCTCCAGAGTAGGGATTGTGGAATTGGTAGTTGTGAAATCCATGGCTTTTAAATTTCAAATTAATCATATTCCATAGTCCAGAGAGAGCTGTGAGGTAGTCCTAAACAACCATCAAACAGTAAAGAGAAGCCTCTTTATGATTCTGCATTAATGTGTATTTTCAACGTTTCTCTTAGGAGGAAGCTAATTTTCCCAATTGGCCCCACTAGAATATTTGACATCATTTCAAAGGGGTGCCCAGGAGAATGTTTCTCTCTGGAGAAGTTGTAGGAACTACATGTATTTCACACATATGATACCATAGAATTCTTTTTACGAAGACCCATAGGGTTGATATTCCAAATGTCTGCTACTAACTAGCAAGACCCATGTTGACATCTGCGCCTCAGGCTCTATAAAATGGAGATGCTGACATAGACAATAGGTAGGGCCCCTTCTGCTTCTATGTTATATAATTTGATGATTTTACTTTCGTGAGAATTCTTAATTCTCTGGGACTGTGACACATAATGATAGCAACCATTAATATGTTGAGTCACTTTATCAGTCCACATTTTGTGTTAGATTCAAGGAATGTAATATTGAAGAAAAAACAGGGCAGAATTAGCCCTTATGGGCATAAAGCTTACATCCTGGTTAGAGGAGAGAGATTTTAATGAGATAAACACAAAAATAGTCTGTAAATGACAAATAAATGGGATACGAGCTGGGAAAGAATAAAGGAAACCACAGGGGCTGTGTGAGCACACAGCAGGATGTTGTCAGCACAGAGGCCCAGGGACCCAGATGCTGGGCACTGAGCCTTGTCAGCGAGGCCAGCTCTGGAGAAGTGACCTATGGGGGAAGGGATGGGCATAAACTTTCTCAGAACAATGTTATGATTGTAGCTGTTTCTGGGGAATCAGCAACTTCCTCCGAAGCATATGGCCTTGTGGTATCTAAAGGTCAGGAAAGTGAATTACAGGACGGTATTTTATGGGTTTGCTAGAGTTGTACAATGCAAGATGTGGCTGGGATTTTATTTCTCGTCGTGAAAATTGATGTGACAGCCTTCAGACTTTTTTGATTAAGAACATGAATGCAAAATTGCTTTTCTTGTAGCTTAGCACATGGAGTATTTCTCCGAAGTATTTTTCAAGCTAGCCAGTAAGGCTATGCACAAGGTCCACCCCTCATTTGTTAACACGAGGCTAATTTGAGCCATCTCAGGATAATTGCACTTATTCATGTCTTGCCTCTATGGCTGCTGGTTCATCATCCGCCTTTTGCCTCTGTGGAGCAGGTCTGGGCGAGATTTAGGCAATAAGATGGCAGTTATTGTCTCTCAAGCGGGTGTTAGTCAGAATTGGATAATGGGGTGAGATAGCATAACCACTCATCCCAGCAGCTGGCCTGGTGGCCATTCAGTGGTTTTCAGAGTGAAATAAATGAGAATAAGAATGCAGCATGCATGTGTCCATGAGTTTGCTTCTTTTGTTGTTGTTGTTTTCTGCTTAATCTTTCCATATTATTCACCCAGTCCCTCAAATCCCCTCCCCTCTAACAGCTGTCAGTCTGAGACAACAGTATGGTGATTATCAGAGGGTAGTTGGAGGGAGAAGAGGGTAGAGTGGTGACCAAAGGAGACTTGACTGTGGGTGGTAAACACACAATAAACTATACGGATGATGTATGATAGAATTGTACACCTGAAACCTATGTAATTTTATTAACCAATGTCACCCCATAAATTAAGTAAAAATTTGTTTTTTAAAAAAATGCAGCACACAGGTGGCAGTCAGCTGCCCATGATAATCAAGACCAGAAACATCTAGATTGAGTTGTCTGGGAAATTTAGGTAAATAAACACACCAGTTTAAATCTTAATGAAAGTATTTTCTGTCAATTTCATTTAGAATTGTTTGCTATATGGATTTTGATATTATTGAAGATTATGCAAATACATCTATCTAGTAAATAAATGAGTTTGGAAACTAAGCCATAAAGCTAAGACTGCTATCAGTTTTAGATGTCAGGAGTGTATGTTGTACTTGAAGTTATAAGGACTGTTGAGAGCCAGCCATGTGCACTACACTCAATAATGTTAAATAAATGAATAAAGACACACATGCCATTCACATATTTTCAAGCCTTTTAAGACTAATGGGAGATAAATGAATGAATATCTTTACAGGTGGCCATTATTCTTCAGATTGGCAACTCTTATTCAAAATTTTCTAGTTTCAATTGCTAAAAATTGTGACTAAATTGGTGGAAATCATATTGAAAAAATACATTCCTTTACTTCAATATATTAGACGAATTAACTTTATATTTTGATGAATGCTATTATAGAAGTTTCACAACAGAAGTACATAAAGAAAAATTTGAAATTTGAAAATTCTAGTTTCATATTAATGAGAACAAAAAAACATAGACACAGTATTATTCTATTTATATAAAATAAATGTGTGGGTGCACACACACACAAATAAAGAGTAAAAGGACTAGAAAAGTATCATATAAAATGTGGTGAGACCCAGGTAGACGGTAATAGAGAGGGTGAAGCAGACCTCTGAGCTAGTCTTCCCTCTCTCTAAATTTTGCTCTGACCCTGAACACCCTGGAACAATAGTTTTGTTCCCATCTTCAGTTCCCTAATTTGCTCATCAGCCTTGTCCATTCTGCCACCCAACACAGCTATTGAGGTTTTAATTGCAGCAACAATCATGGTTCTAATTCAAATATTTCCATTTATAAACAAATTCCATAAAAGCCACTTCTTGTCTTTTTTTAAATTTATATACTGATTAAGTTATCACATATGTTTCCTTATCCCCACATTACCCCCCCCCACTCATGCCCTAACCCCCCTGGTTAGGCCTACCTATATGCTTGCATATAAGTCCTTTGGTTGATCTCTCCCCCTTACCCTCACCCTCCCCTATCTTCCCTCTGAGGTTTGACGGTCTGATCAATGCTTCTCTGTCTCTGGATCTGTTTTTGTTCATCAGTTTATGTTGTTTATTATATTCCACAAATGAGTGAAATCATGTGATATTTACCTTCCTCTGACTGGCTTATTTCACTTAGCATAATGCTCTCCAGTTCCATCCATGCTGTTGCAAATGGTAAGAACTCCTTCTTTTTTACCACAGCGTAGTATTCCATTGTGTAGATGTACCATAGTTTTCTAATGCTCTCATCTGTTGATGGGCACTTAGGCTGTTTCCAAATCTTAGCTATGGTGAATTGTGCTGCTATCAACAAAACAACAAGAAAGCCCACTGCATGGGAGAACATATTTGCAAATGTTATCACCGATAAGGGTTTAAGCTCCAACATTTAAGGGAACTCAACTTAATAAAAGGAAGATAAACAATCCAATAAAAAAAATGGGCAACAGACCTAAATAAATACTTTTCTAAAGAAGACAGAAGAAAGGCCAAGAGACGTATGAAAACATGCTCAAAGGCACTAATCATCATGAGATGCAAATCACAATGACAATGCGGTACCGTCTTACACCTGTCAGAATGGCTATCAACAAATCAACAAATGATAATTGCTGGCAAGGATGCGGAGAAAAAGGAACCCTCTTGCATTGCTGGTGGGAATGCAGACTGGTGCAGCCACTGTGGAGAACAGTATGGAGTTTCCTCAAAAAACTAAAAATGGAACTCCCATTTGACCCAGTGATCCCACTTCTAGGAATATATCCCAAGAAACTAGAAACACCAATTAGAAAGGATATATGCACCCCTGTGTTCATAGCAGCACTTCTTGTCTTATGAATCTGAACAGTCTCTGAGAATATAACTGTAGCCCTTTCAAAATCTTCTGTTTGCTCTATTAACTCTGTGATCTTGCATATCATATTTGTTCCTGTGCTTTGAGTTTGATAATATTCATAGTTTTTTTATTGTTTTCAAATATTTGGTAAATTTTCCCATCTACACATCTTTAGATGGGAAAAGGGCTGTTCTCTGATGTTGATAAACTGACTTACCTCTGAGAGAGTCTTGCAATGGCCTGAATGTGGATGGAAGAATGATTGACAGATTTTATTCTGCACTTGGAAGTCCTTTTCTATTTAAGTTTCCTTCTTCTCCCCCACTCACTGCTTCATCCTGAAGCAAAGATGCCAGTTGCCCTTTCTGTGTATGCTTTTCAGAAATACCTCAAAAATTCTCCCTAACTTATAGCATAGCATGATAACTGAGAACATGGGCTCTGGAATGGGGCAGACTGGGGTAGAATCCTGGATCTGCTGCTCATGACGTCAACTTGCCCACATTACTAATTTATCAGTGCCTCATCTTCCTTATCTATAAAAGGAAGAAAAGTAATGGTATCCTTCTCTTAGGCTTGTTGTGGGAATAAATGGGTTAACTCATGTAAACAGTACTTGGGGTACCACAATCACTTATAAAAGACTAACTGTGGCTAGGCAAATCCTCTTAATGAAAAACAAAAACAAAAACAAAAAAATGTTTTCTTTCATTTGAAGAGATTTTTGAGTTGGACCTAGTTGTCTGGTCTTGGTCTACCCACTTGAGGCAATTCTCTTTTCATCTGATGTTTTAATTCTCATTAGCTGCCTGTGGAACCAGAGCATGCATATATATCAACATTCTATCAAAGCCCAGTTAGAAAATGAAGGGAGCGGTATGAGTTTTCCCTTCTGTTGGGCTGATGATGATACCTGCCCTGTGATTATAGTTGCCATAAACACAAAGCTTTGCAAAATCCGTGGACTCTTTCGATGCAAGATTATAGGATCCCAAACATATTTTTTGTTAGTTCTGCCAATAGTATGTTTAATGAGAGCATATTCTGCTTAGGAAAACACCACACAGTTAGATACAGGTATTAATATACAAATATAACACATTTGATATGGCTATTCTTTGCTCTGTCCACACAGCCTTTGTGAACTGCTCTCCTCTATTTTTCTAACATCCTTTTATTCTGTAATCCCCTCTCCTCCTCCTGTTCAAACTGAACTCTTAGTTGAACTTTGAACCTCTTGGCATCTTTCCTTTATAAGGCACCAGCTCCAGATAGCTTCCTTGCTAATTACCTTGCCTCTTTCAAGCCTTGACTTAAACCTCACCTCCATGAAGCCCATCATGATTACTTATTAACACTACAACTGTTGGTGTATATGTCTCCTCTCTCCTTTTCTTGTCATACTTATGTGTGTGTGTTTTCTTTCCGTAAACCTATCACCTTATAATACCCTAAATAATTCACTTATTTACTGTCTTTATTGTAATACTAGAGGTCTGGTGAAGTGGGATCACTCGGTCTGGTCTGCACCCTCTCGTGATCCGGGACCCCTCGGGGAATGTCAGACTACAGGTTTTGGCCCAATCCCCGCAGGCTAGGCCGAGGGACCCCAACGGTGCACAAATCCGTGCACTGGGCCTCTAGTATGCATATAAGATCTTTGGTTAATCTTTTCCCACCCTCTCACCTCCCCCCTACCCCCTTTCCTCTGAGATTCATCAGTCTGTTTCATGTTTCCATGTGCGTTGAGCATCTGCCTCCTGGTTTTCCGTGCATATCATAGCTACCAGTTGAATGGTCGAAAGGTCGCTTAGGCTTTTATATATATACTAGAGGCCCAGTGCACAAAAATTTGTGCACTCAGGGGGAGGGGGGTCCCTCAGCCCAGCCTGCACCCTCTCCAATCTGGGACCCCTCAGAAGATGCCCTGTGTTGGGCCTAAACCAGCAGTCGGACATCCCCCTCACTATATGGGACTGCTGGCTCCTAACTGCTTGCCTGCTTGCCTGCCTGCCTGCCTGATTGCACCTCACCACTTCTGCCTGCCAGCTGATCGCCCCCTTATTGCTCCCCTACTGACCCAATTGATGACTAACTGCTCCCCTGCCAGCCCTATTGCCCCCAACTGCCCTCCCCTGCTGGCCATCTTGTGGGGGCCATCTTGTGACGACGTGGGGTCGGCCATCTTGTGATGACACGGGGTGGCCATCTTGTGATGATGTGAGGGCGTGACGGTCACCTAGGCTATTATTAGTATAGATAAATAAGCTCCACAGAGGCAGGGCATTTGCTTGAAAGCTTGTTTACATACTCCCAGGGCCTAAAATAGTGCCTGGCCCACAGTGAAGTGTTCACTAAATGATTTATAAATGATGAAATAAAATATAGAATCATGATCCACTCATTAATACCAGGCATAAACTTTTTAAAAACTATTTGTGAAAAAGGATGATCAGAATGCTGACAATGGTGCTGACCCTACCATCACACTGCACAATAGTAAAGGGACCAAGCCATTTTATGTACTCCATATAAGAAAAGTATTTATTTCCTATTCAAACACACTGGCAAGAAAACTAGTGACACATTACAATTAAGGTGAAGTATTGGCCATTTGTGGTCAATTTCAGGGGGTCATGTTGTGTAATAATGTCTTCTCTCAGTATATAAACCTCAGGAGATCATCCATTCTACATGCATGTGATTGGGGCAGACACACATGTTCTCTATTCCTTCTATTGCTGTGATCTTTTCTAACAAGTCTGTTTATTTTTGCTTTGCGTAGATGGATCCGTGGGTTTTACAAGGAGCCAATTCAGATAATTAAATCCTGCACAAGGCTGAATAACAAAACAGAAAAATCTGTCCACAGAATGCTAAAATCCTTCCTCTGACTCAGAACCTTGCTTTTCTCAGTCTTTGAGTCATCACGTGGAAGATGGTTTTATTTGTTTAATTCTAAATTTATGGTGCCTTTTTCCTGAAATGGATATGTGCAAGGAGAAATAATTCATTGGGTGAAAAAAAAATCAGGTTTTAATTTGGAAAGCCATTAAAAGCTTCAATGGTTTTCTCAGTTTAGAATGAGAGAGAGAGAGAGAGAGAGAGAGAGAGAGAGAGAGAGAGAGAGAGAGAGAGAAATGAGAATTAGTTTCTTATAGTGGATATTCTGTCTTAAGAGATTTTTTTGAGTTTTTATAACACAAAATATATGAATAAGCAATGCCCAGTAGAAGAACAGCCCAGTAGAAGAACAGCAAAAGTAGGGGAAGAGGGTAGAGCAGTTCTGCTGCAGTGGTCTACTTCATCTAGATGAGAAATTGATATGTCCCATGTTACACAACTCCTAAAGCTCTAAACTGATTAAAAAAAATCCTTTGAGGAGGGAGAGCTATAAACTGCTTTTAGGAATTCCAGGTGTAAGGGAAGGAGTTAAGCATCTCCTATGTTAGAGTCAGGCAACCCCATGAATCTTCATCAGCCTCTTTTAATTCCCCATAAGGGAACTAAGTTGAAAACAGTATGCTCATTGTGCAATTAAGTGTCAAGGTAAATGCCATTCCAATAAACATATAATCTGGGTAACATGTGTTCTTGATAAGGGAGCTTAAAGTAGAGTCTCCTAGCTCCATTTCCAGTATGCTTGCAACTCCCGGGTTCACAGTGACTAGAAATTCTGGGGTCATCACTGTCCATGAAGTGTACTTTAAGGTATGTCTTACAAAGATGTTTGTAGGAATCAAGCAAAGAATATCCCCTCCAAGTGTGGTGGTTTGTGGTGTCGGAACTAAGTCTCTAGGGATTGTACTGATCCACAATTAAAGTTCAGGAAAAATAGAAATACTTGCACCTCAGATTCACCACGTTGGAACTGGCAATCTGGACTTCTGAATACAGTTTCTAACTCCAGTGAAAATTATTGTTGTCACTCTTTCTTATCCTCACTTCATTATATTCTTCCCAGACTGCAGAAACACACTTCTCACCTGTTCCGACCCTGGGCTGAGGTTCTCAATAGGCCAGTGGTTATATAGACAATCATGGCAGTCTACCTACTTATCTTCTAGATAATAATTGTAAAACATCCTTCATGCCAAACCGTTCTAGTCTTTGTTTTTTAAATTTCTGAACCTTCAGAATGTCTCTTGCCCAAGGAAACTAGTCCCAATAAAGAACTAAAAGCATGTCATTCAATTATATGATTCAGTACATCTTAGGATAATAATTGCTTGTTTCTTTTTTTGCCAATGATATTAATTTGTTCTACAATGCATACAGTTTTGAATGGCTGAATGTTTAGCATAATGCCATTAGAATCGCCTCTTCCAGAGAAAAGAAAATACTCTTTTTAATTTGTTTTTTATGCAGTTACACACACACACACACACACACACACACATACACACACACTTTTGAAAAGGCTTTATGGAAACTTTATGATTCAATTTAATTTAATTAATTCACCAACTATTTTCTGCAAACACAATCTCAATCCCACATGGTGCAATGTCCTAGGGAAAGAGAAAAGAGTAACAATTGGTCTTCTTATCAAGGAATGATAGACCTAAAAAATTATAACATGATAAAGACGATAATGAAATTAAGTGCAAGGATCAGTAATCATACAGAAGAAGACATTTAAATGGCACCTGGTATGGGAAGATGATATAGGGAAGCTTCCTAGCTCTTTCATCCTCCGCATCTAGCAGTGTCTGACATACAACAAGTACTGCAGAATTATGGGTATGTTCTGAAGGTAAGGTTTAGCTTTATGGATGCATTAATTTCCTATGACTGCTGTAAAAAGTTACCACAAATATGATGGTTTAAAATAGCATAAATTTACTCTCATACAGTTATAGGGGACATAATTTCAAAATCAGTCTCTCTGAGCTGAAATCACCATGTTGACTGGGCTGTACTGCCTCCCGAGACTCTAGGGGAGGACCTGTTCCCTGCCTCTTCCATCTTCTGGTGGCCTTTGGCGTTTCTGGACTTGTGGCCTCCTTACCCAGATCTCTACCTCACAGTCATGTACTTACTCCTCTTCTCTCTGTGTGTCCAATCTTTCTCTCCAGGTTTTTATAAGGATAGTTGTGATGACATTTAGGGTCCATTTAGATAATTCAGGATAATCTCCTTTCAAAATTCTTAACTTAATCACATCTGCAAAGAATCTTTTTCTAAACTAGGTAACATTTACAATGTCCAGTGATTAGGACCTGATATGTTTGGGGCCACCATTTAGCCTATTAAAATGGAGAAAGAAGAAAACTGTAATTGTATAGATTTAAGGGCCTATTATTCTAGGCATGATATGAGTGTGATATAAGAAATCCAAGATAAGTTAATTTAGTGATGTGATGAGTAGTTAAACACAATGTTCTACCTACCCAGGACAATTCTATAGCATTTGGTTCCTAGAAATTAATTCTGCAATTATTCTGAATCTTGCTTTGTATTTAACATCTGAAGTTACTCATAGTTTCTCTTTCAATTAAGTGATAGAATCTTCCTAACCTCTGCTTTAAGCTATAAATCATTCATTCATTCATAAATGTATTCTGCACTTATTTATTGAGTCAACAGGGTGAGCCATGTACTATGTTCTAGGGATGCAAAAATGAGAAACACACACACACTAGGATTCAAGAGTGTCCAGCTCAGCTGCATGGTGCAAGCACTCAAAGTCTAGTAAAAGAAGAATGTGCAATGAGACATGGTAGCTCCAGGTTTGGTGTAATGTAATAGCGCTGAGATGCAGATAGCAGTTTTCATCAGAATCTCTAAGGGTAGTGGAGTTTATAAGGCAACATGGAGAGGAAGGGGATCACGGACAGTTAGAGCAGCATAAAAGAGGCACACTGTTACCAAGAGTAATGCATTTGGGAAGCTACAACTGGATTGACTCACCTAGAGCATAAAATTGAATTGGTGATGGAAGATGAAGGTGGAAAGGTCGGCATGAGAGGGACACGCAAAAGCTTATTTTTCACGGAGAGGAATGAATCCTGCATGTTAGAGAGTCAGGCACACCTTATCTTATTGCCTCGTTTTACTGATTAGAGAATGAGTAGCAGATAATGTGGCCTCCCAAAGACTGTCCATTCTGTAGAGTTATCTTTTGACTTCAGTCACTTCCCTCTAACTGTGTGTAATATTATCCATTTAGGAACCACAATGGCACTCCCAGGCATTAATTTGGTATTGGAATGTTAACATTATGGGAAGTTCTTGAAATATTCTCTCTCATATTTGAAAATACTTAGTGGCCCAAGTGTGTGCATTTTAGAGGTGAATTACCATGTGTACATTTTGTAGATGACTTTTATAGCATTTTTTCTATGCTAAATAGACCTGGCTTCATAAAATGGTACTTTCTCCTGCAGTGGCTGAAGATATTACTAATGCCTCCCACTGATTCAGGAGTTGAATTTCTCTCATTGCTCTGTGGGCCATCAGCCTATCAAGGACTTCAGAGAAAATGGGCTTGAAATTTGGATTTTATAGACTGGAGGAAGAAGCAGCATGAGACAGCAGTCTGGTGTGGACTATGATTTGCTGTGAGCAGGGGTTTAAATCTGAGTTCTAACATTTGTTTCCTCTCTGACTTGGGAGAAATTATCTCATTTCACTGAGTATCAGTTCCTTATCCATAAATGGGAATAAGAAGACATTATGTCTCATCTGGAACTATTCACATAGGTGTGAGGAGGGTACAGGGAACTGACAAGGGCTAGTGACCTCAACACTCCTTTACTACCTGTGGACCTGGGGGGTGAGTGAATGTAATGGGGACCTGAACCTGTAGTCACAGATAACAATGTGGAAAGCACTGACTAACCAGACCTTCTGCCCAGAAACTCATCTGGACATGACCCCTGCAGGAAAGGAGCCAGGAATATAAATACCAGGAACTTCCTCTTCTTTCCTTTTTTAATGTCCTGCCAGTTTCCCCCATTGACTCAACCCAATTGAAAGCCAAAGGACAAGAGAGCTCATAGTCCATGCAAGTTCACAGCTAAGGATGGGGCAAGGTGGAGAGTGTCTGTACCTGGGCAAGGAGGCTTCACCCCATATAGTACTAACTAGCTTCGGCAATCTATGAGAATTAAATGAGACAATATTCATAAAGTATTCTGCACTGGCTTTGACATGTTAGCCATTATAAAAATATAAACATAGTTTTACTTTTCTTTCTAATGTTGTTATTTAAACATGTAGCTGTTAGCATAATGTTTAGATTTGTGCTTATCTAGCTATGTAATTATTTGTTGGATAATTTTGTGAGAGCCCCAAGTGGCAAGTATGTGTAATGGTTATTTACAGAATATGGAATGGAAAACCCGAGGGGCCCGGGTTTGAATTTAGAGTCCCATCACTTCATGTTTAAGAGAATTTTACAGATTGATTAACCTTCTTTAGCCATAATTTCCCATTGTAAAGGCAAGAGGCAGATCAGCATTCCCTGAAGAGTTTGCTGTGGGGTTCTGAGTACATGCTCCAGCCCTGGGTGCTCACTCAGTTGTCCATTTCCTTCCTCCTGTGGACGCCCTATCCTGCCCATTCCAATGTGACTCAGATTATTAGGCAAAAAGATATCCCTATAATGCCTTCAATGCTGCACATTCCACCTACAAACTGAAACTCCTGCTGTGCTTTATCTACCTTTTATATAATTAACCGCAGTACGAATCCTGCAGTCAGAATTTAGCTGACAATTTTGTTCCTGATGAACTAAGCTGAGAAGCAACTAGCTCAACTCTTTCTTAATAGGAGGGGCTCCTACTGAGTTCGTGGGTAACAGGAACTTGTTAAATCAGAAGATATATCTCAGAGACCCACACTGTAAAGAAATATTTTATTAGAAGGTGTGCATATGACCCTTAATGATGGCAGGAAATAAGCACCAAGTTGCCTTTGCTTCATGTGTGTGTGTCTGTGAGGAGGTGAGGAAGGTGTTCTGGAAGGGTCTCCACCAAAATAGAAATTATTTCAGTGCCTTGGTGGTTGGATTAAAGGATATTTCTATATATTTTGTTCCTTATCTGGATTTTCTCTCTCTACTTTCTTCTCTCCCTCCATCCCTCTACTCTTCCCTTACTTCTTCTTTTTCTCTCTCCCTTAAAATAATATGTTGCTTTATTAATAGGGATTAATGTAATAAAATCATTTTACTTTAAATGATGTTTTGGTGGAAAAAAAGTAAATCAGATGACTTGCTCAAGAAATGATAGATTGCATTAGGAGAGAAAAAAATCTCCAATTAAAAAGAAATAATTGAGATTTACATGGGAAAACATGTTCCTAGATTGGGAACATTGGGATAACATAATTATCTGAAACAAAACCTTTTTTTTTTTTTGTGGGGGGGAACCTACTATATAAACTTGCTACTGGAGTTTAAGCATGCATTTAGATTTTTGAACAGATATTTAAAGTATACTAGCAATTTTTGCAACTATGTGGAGTAGGATGAAAGAGAAAATGACTATTAATTCTTTCTGAGTGTGTCAATGGAAAATGTCAGTTTGAAGGGATTTGAAGTACAGGTCTGATTATGATGGTGACAGTAAAGGGAAGGCATGTAAGGTAGGGGGAAGGGCACAGGAAAAGGCTTGATTGCTTCTGAGTGCTTGAAACACTGAATATATGTATCATCTGTTATGAAATTTATTACTCCTGACTTTGAAAACAGACAAATGAATTTTTCAAGGATGATTTAAATGTAACTTTTTATCGAAGGAAGACAATGAATTAACATCACCTTTGTCAATAAGAGAATACAGAGGTACACAGTGATATGACTTTGATAAAAAGTTTAATTGACCTGATCTTAGCTAAATTAAGAATATCTTCATGGTCAGGGTGCTTTTCCAACTACTCTTTTTGTTTGTTTGTTTTAATTTTTTGTTAATCCTTTTTATTTTATTTTTTAGAGGGTGGAAGGGAGGGGGAGATACAGAGGGAAAGAAACATCAATGTGAGAGAGACATATTGATTGGTTGCCTCCCACATGTGCCCCAACCATGGCCAGGGATTGATCCTACAACCAATGTACATGCCCTTGACAGGAATTGAACCCGTGACCCTCAGTCTGCTCTAACCACTGAGAAACCAGCTAGGGCTTCTCCAAATACTCTTAATTTCTCTTTTCTGATTGATTTCCCCCTTTATTTTAATATCCCTTCATCCAACAAGCACCCAAACTATGAAATCTGCAGAATAAGGCCAACCTAGCACGACCTCAAGAAGTCAGCTCGGCTCCTTCTACAGGTTCCTTGAACTGGAATTAATGTTACCTTGCCCAGGGCTGCACTGAATCAACAGCAAATAGTGTATTTTTCCCCACACATCAGATGTGTGCCTGCATATCCTTTAGGCATAGGCCCAGGACCTGATCCAGCCATGCCAGGGAGGGATGCAGGTCTAGCTGTGATGTTATAACTGCATGGATGATAATAATATCAGCTAGCACAATTATTATGTGCTGGGCACAGGGTTGAGTATTTTGACCTCATTTAATCTTGCAGCAACCCTATGAGATCAATGTAATTATTCACATTTTATAGATGAGGAATGTTTCAACCCTGGGATTAAATTTAAAAAAACAACAACACCTTGATGAACTCCTCCATGGATGGCTATGAGGCCAGAGAGCTTGTCCAGGATTGAGTTCTCTTTTTATTATAAAACTAGAGGCCTGGTGCACTAAATTCATGCAAGGGGCTCGGCCCTCACAGCCGCAGCTACTTGCCTCAGCCCTCACAGCCCTGGCTTCGTCCAGAAGGTCATTTGGAAGGAAGGACATCCGGAAGGTCATTTTACTGTCTGGTCTAATTAGCATATTACATTTTTACTATTATGGATAAGGAACCATCAAAGTCAATATTGCCTTTAACTTTGTATATAATTTCCCAGAATAAGGTGTCACTGACATTACTGGTTATTAAGAATTAACTCCATCCTGGCTGGCTAGTGTTGCTCAGTGGTTGAGCATTGACCTATGAACCAGGAGGTTATGATTTAATTCAGGGCAGGGCACATGCTCAGGTTGCAGACTTCATTCCCAGTGTGAGGCATGCAGGAGGCAGCCAATCAATGATTCTCTCTCATCACTGTTTCTATCTCTCTCTCCCTCTCCCTTCCTCTCTGATATCAATAACATATATATTTTAAAAAAAGAAAAAAATCCATATTTCATCTTCCACACCTCAGAATCAAGTTGGTTGTTTGATTCAATTTTCATTTCTTTAATGACAAGTAATCTTGAGCATTTTTCTTGGTGTTGCTTTCTTTGTCATCTGTAGAGCTTCTTTGGTGAAGTGTCCAATTAATGTTCTTTGATTATCCATGTGTTTGTTATGGGTAATGTTGCAATGTTCCAAAGCCAACATGTTTGTAGGTTTAAGCACTAAAAGTTCTACTATGATATCATGTATCTGGTATTATAAGGCTTTACTTCTCTAATTCTCTCCCAGACCAGGGAAGCAGAACAGCTCAACATGGAGTATAGGTTGATACACCAAGCATGCTACTGGTCTATCAATTTCACCAGCCAAACGCTGGCCCTGGTGAACATACAGCTAAAGGACCTTTGCATTTTATGTAGCTATTTGCATGTGTGATGCTGCTGAAGGGATTTTTCTTCATGAGAGACCCTGTGAGGAATCTGAGTGCTCTGGAACTTGTCCTTACTTTTCAACAAGTGAGGACACCATTTAGGAGTTACAAAAAAAGAGAGGGTATATCTTGGTAACTTTTTTTAAATGAAAAAGAAAATGTATAAACAGAGGCTGAAAAATACCCCAAGGATAAACGCACTGATTTCTACAAATATGCAACTGCAAATTATTCCCTTTAGGACAATTACGAGCTAATTTTTTAAAAATCACACATATTCTGAAAAACAGAGTGAAGTGCTTGAATGGGACCATACAATTTTAAGTTTGATAAATCCATTTTTACCCATCCTATGTAATAAAAGGGTAATATGCAAATTACCTAACAGTCACCCTAACAGCAGAGTGACTGGGAATGACTGGTCACTATGACACACACTGACCACCAGGGGGCAGATGCTCAATGCAGGAGATGCCCCCTGGTGGTCAGTGCACTCCCACAGGGGGAGCTCTGCTCAGCCACAAGCCAGGCTGAGGGCTGCCAGCACAGCAGTGGTGGTGGGAGCCTCTCCTGCCTCCTTAGCAGCACTAAGGATGTCCGCTGGCAAGTGGACATTCTCCGAGGGCTCCCGGGCTGCCAGAGGGATGCCTGATTGCCAGCTTAGGCCCAATCCCCCAGGGAGCAGGCCTAAGCCAGCAGGTGGTCATCCCCCGAGGGGTCCCAGACTGCGAGAGGGCACAGGCTGGGCTGAGGGACTCCCCCCCCCCCCCCGCTCCCCAGAGCACAAATTTTTGTGCACTGGGCCTCTAGTAAACTAATAAAAGTTTTAAAGTTCATAGTCTTGTCTTATGAGAGTTTTATTCCAAAAATGAGAAGATTATTTCCAGAGAAATCAACCTGCTATGTAGCCTTGGACTCTTCATGTAATGCCTGGCTACCTTTTTTTTGTTTGATTTTCTCTGGACTGAGCACTCTTTCAAATACATCACTTGGAAAAATATTTGCCTTTTTACAAAATTGGCTCTTCTACTTTGGAAGAACACATTTTTGAGGAGGGGTAGTATATGCCAGGATTTAGCACATAGCTTGTTCCAAACCAGGTCCCAATTAAGTATTTGCTAAGTAAATGAACTGAGGAAACAAAATGATCAAGGTTCTTAACCATACCTCTCTTTGCTTCTCTAGATAATGTGAAAAATTCGACTGGTGGAATTACTGGGTTCATTGCTCTTCTCTTTAGCAGCAAACACCTTGTTAAAAAGGCATTCTAGATCTTGTCACAGAAACGTTCACTTGTGTTTATAGCGCAATGTTGCCTGCAGTGAGGAGGGAATGAGTTGGTGTCATCCATAAGCAGCCTGGTCAATTAAGCACCTGACTTCAGGGTGGACTGATGGAGCTCTTAACCTTGAGAGTTGATTGGAAAATATTATGTTTGGTGGTTAAATTAATGCAGAGGAAAGTTAAATGATCCGAGCTAAGACTAACAATGAGTATATTCTTCATTCATTTAATGAATATTTAATGCAAGGCCACTACTTTCTGGATGCTGGGGAAATATAAAGAAACACTAAATAGAGTCTCTGATTTATAAAGGGTCATATTCTATTAAGGAGGACAGACTCAGAAGTTCTTAATTATAATATCAAGTTATATTTCTATAATGTTGGGTTTTCTAGTCTTATGGAATACCATGGGGGAAGCAGTTGCTTTGAGAAGGATACAGTAATTCCCCTTTATTAGTAGTTTCACCCTCTATAGTTTGTTATTCATAGTCAACCATAGTCTAAAAATGTTAAGTGAAAAATTCTAGAAATAAACAATTCATAAAATGTAAGTTGCATGCCATACTGAGTTGTGTGATGAAATGTTGCATCCCTCTGCTCCATCCCACCAGATGCATGGATCACCCCTTTGTCTAGTGTATCCACGCTGTACATGGTTTCCCACGCAGTGGCCATTTAGTAGCCCTTCTTGATTATCAGATCAACTGTCATGGTATCATAATGCTTGTGCTCAAGTAACCCTTAGTTTACTTAATCATGGTCCTAAAGCACAAAAGTAGTGATGATGGCAATTTGGATATGCCAACAGCAAGCTGCAAAGTGTTTTCTGTAAGTGAAGATATGTATCAGTACAGTATAGTCATGCTTAATGGCAGGATACTTAAGAGAAATCCGCCATTAGGTGATTTTGTCAGTGTGCGAACATCATAGTGCTCACTTAGACACACCTAAGTGGTATAGGCTGCTACTGTAATTTATGTGCAATACTTTTCTATGATTGGCAGTACAGGGGGTTTATTTACACCAATGTTACCACAAATTGATGCCTGCTTTATTGTGCTATGATGTTATGAGGGCTACAACATCACTAGGCAATAGGAGATTTTTCAGCTTCATTGTAGTCTCACGGGACCACTGTCATATATGTGGTCCATTACTATCTAAAACATCATCCTACCATGAATGGCTGTACAGAGGGAAATCATAGTATATATAGGCTGTGATACTATCTATAGTTTCAGGACTTCTGTATAGCATTAGAGAACACTCTCAAATAATGTGTTATTTGACCTTGGCCAATGTGCAAAAATTTGTCATTGAGTAAGAAAAGAAGCCTTCTTTCAGGATTAAACCTTCAGGTCTTTTTCAACCACTTAAGTTTCCTAAATTTTATGGTCCTTATGAAAATATAAATGATACATTGAAATGTTCAGTAAACACCAGCTCTGTGCCAAGATTGTCATAGGTAGAGGACATACAGTGATCAAAGTACAGTTTCTGTATTTGTAGTCAAATATACAGTCCAGAAAGAGAGGCAGTCATGGGTAAAAAGAATTACTGTAGAACAGTGTTAATGTTTTTTTTTTTCTGTAAAGAGTTAAATAGTAAGCATTTTAGGCTTTGTGGGCTATACAATCTCTATGGAGACTACTTCACTCCACCATTGTAGCATGAAAGATTTTGTAGACAATCCATAAATGAATGGGCATGACTGTTTTCCAATATAACATTATTTATAAAAGTAGGCAACCAGCAAGATTTGAACCATAGATTATAATCTTACAATTCTTAAAATAGAACTTAATAACTTTATGATAGAGATAAGAATAAAGGAAAACTTGATTATTAATTATCAATTAACTATAAAACAAATACCCAATAGATGAGAATTACTGGTTATTTTTGCCAACCTAAATAGAGAGGTAAACTGAGTCAAGCTGAAATGACCAGAAGTTGAGTTTATTTGGGAATAGCAGAGAAAATTGCCATTTTAGAAATGCATGCTATAGCAAGTTACAGGCAAGTGGGCTGTGTTTATGGGACAGGACTGCAAGGAGGAGAATGCTCAGCCTGAGTCCCGACAGTAAGTTCACTGACTTGAGTTTGGGGAGATTTTCTTGGTAAGTGTCCATCAGTCAAAAGATAAGTCTTGGTCTTCTGTAAATCAGGCATTCTGTAAATCTGTCTCTCCGTTAAGTTCCATTCTTCTGAGGGTGCATGGATGAGAGTCTCCATTTCATACTTTCTGATTCCGTTTTAGATGGAAATTCTTTCATAGCTCTACTAATAAAGGAATTCAAATTAATTTGTGATATTATATTCACCCTTATATGAGTCAAAGGTTTAAAAGTGTAAAAAAAAAATAAAAAAAAATAAAAGTGTATCAATGCCAGAAATTGGCAAAGGTGTCTATGTATGTGCAATTCTTCTTGAGGACCATCTGTCAAATTGTAAATAAAACTTTAAAAGATAACATGCACATATTTTTTTTTGCTATGACTATATACTTCACTCAATATTTTTCCCCTTTAGAACTGATTATATGGAAAACTTTGTTACCTCTGTTTTACAAAAGAGAAATTTGAGTCTCCAACTTACTAAGTAGCTCACTTAGTAAATATCAGAGACAGACTTTGTACCTAGGCAATCCGCCTCTAGTCCTAGTCTTCAACAAAGAACTTATTCCTAGTATGTAACATACTAGCTCCATGCTAGCAAAACTTAATATGTGTATTCTTTTAAACACAGAAATTAAGATAAGTTCACATAATTTAAGTGAAAATTATTAGACATTCTTTAAATGTTCAGCAGTGAGGAATTGGGTAATGAAAGAATAATCCATCAATCTATTCAAACAATTAAATATAATGCAGCTTTGAAAATGGTGGGGTAGAGTTATGAGTAAAAGCATGAAAAGTTGACTGTATACAGGTTGAATAAAAAAATCAGATATGCATAATTTGTATTATATGGTGCCATATGTGTAAATATATTAATGCATAGATACATTGAAAAGGTTGAAAGATATGCAACAAATTCTTTAAATCGGTTATTCAGTGGTTGTGGGAGTATATATTTGAGGCCATACATGTTTGTGTGCATTTAAGTAAACATGCCTGAATAATTTTTTATTAGTTTAAGATAGTTCTGTTAGAGGGAAACAAGAATAAGCTCTTTGTTTCCCATTGTACATTACTTCCTTTTACTCAGAACTGGTGCTGGGACTGATTTTTTTCTCTGTTGAATTACATTTCAATGGCCATTTGCTGCTTTGGGGCTACCTTAGAAAGCAATCACTGTGTACCCTTGCTCACAGCCATTTTATTCCCCGCTGAATGCTACGGCAGAGCAGTTTGAACATTACACTCTATCTTGAGCAGCTCTGGTTTATGGTTTCATTCACTTTTGTTCAACATCATTTCCATCTTTCCTTGTGTTTCAGTGGGATAGAGAGTTGAGGTGATCAAGTTGAAATGTCCCTGAACATTCTCTGGTGGAAATTGTGATTGTTGCAAATGACATTGAGCAAGTGGCATCCTTTTAGTTCTCTAATTCTTGCAAACTGTAGAAAATGTGCTTATTGAACTAAAAAAAATGTTTCAAACAAGTTAATAATTCCTTTGACAATGCTAAAAATGATGTATGGAAGCTGATTTTATCCAGGATGTGACAGAATAACCTGAAAAGGATAAAATGCGTGCCTGTACAAAGACCTGTCTTGCCTCTCAATTAGTGTTCCTTTTCTTTATTATTTTTTCACTAATTTTAATGTTTTTTTCAATTACAGTATATATTTAATATCACTTTGTATTAGTTTCAGATATACAGCATGGTCATTAGATAATCATGTCTTGTGATATTTCCAGTACCCAATTGGCACCATTCATAGTTATTACAATATTAGTTTTTCTTAACTTTAGTGGCATAAAACCACTGGAAGGATTTTAAAGAATTCAGCTATTTCCATACCCAAAGACCATAATTTTGTTAGTCTGGGTTTGGGTCCAGATTAATAATGGAATGAATGGCTTGAACGTTTCCCAGACAGTCATAGTGTATAGTTGGGACTGAGAAACACCATTCAAACTTCTTTATTTTAGGGGTTATCTTTTGGATAAGATATTTTAGAGAACAAATTCCCCAGCTTGCTGAGGGGCCTAGCTCTCATCTTCAGCAGTGGAAACACCACCAGAGGTGATATTATCACCTGTTATCAGGATTTCCAACCTCTGTCACTTTCATTAGGATCTAATCAAACACTGAAAAAGCCTTCGTATGAGTAGATATTTGTAGCATGCCATTTTTTTCTTTTTATTTACTTATGTATTAGACCATGCCTTATCCCACCCCCCCCCCAAAAAAAAAATGAAGGTAACACAGAAACCTCTATTAGTGCATACAAAACAGGTGGCATTCAGGGCCCTTTAGTTGAAGTTCTTTTTTTTTTTAATATTTTTTATTGATTAAGATATTACATATGTGTACCCTCTACCCCCCCCCTCCCCGCTCACCCCCTCACCCCCCCGTTGTCCGTGTCCATTGGTTAGGCCTATATGCTTGCATATAAGTCCTTTGGTTGATCTTTCCCCCTTGCCCCCACCCTCCCCTACCTTCCCTCCAAGGCCCGACAGGCCAATCAATGCCTCTCCGTCTCTGGATCAGTCCTTGTTCATCAGTTTATGTTGTTCATTATATTCCACAAATAAGTGAGATCTTGTGGTATTTATCCGCTCTCCAGTTCCATCCATGCTGTGGCAAATGGTAAGAGTTCCTTTTTCTTCTTCCTCTTCTTAAAGAATACCTTTCAGCATTTCATATAATGCTGGTTTGGTGGTGATGAACTCCTTTAGCTTTTTCTTATCCGTGAAGCTCTTTATCTGACCTTCCATTCTGAATGATAGCTTTGCTGGATAAAGTAATCTTGGTTGCAGGTTCTTGCTATTCATCTCTTTGAATATTTCTTGCCACTCTCTTCTGGCCTGCATGGTTTCTGTTGAGAAATCAGCTAACAGTCGGATGGGTACTCCCTTGTAGGTAACTGACTGTCTTTCTCTTGCTGCTTTTAAGATTCTCTCTTTATCTTTTGCTCTTGGCATTTTAATTATGATGTGTCTTGGTGTGGTCCTCTTTGGATTCCTTTTGTTTGGGGTTCTCTGCGCTTCCTGGACTTGTAAGTCCATTTCTTTCACCAGGTGGGGGAAGTTTTCTGTCATTATTTCTTCAAAAAGGTTTTCAATATCTTGCCCTCTCTCTCCTTCTGGTACCCCTATAATTCTGATGTTGGTACGCTTGAAGTTGTCCCAGAGGTTCCTTACACTATCTTCATATTTTTTGAATCTCTTTTCTTTTTTCTTTTTCGGTTGGGTATTTTTTGTTTCTTTGCATTTCAAATCTTTGACTTGATTCTTGGGATCCTCTTGTCTGCTGTTGGAGCTCTGTAAAGTATTCTTTATTTCAGTCAGTGTATGCATAATTTCTAATTGGTCCTTTTTCATGACCTCCATGGTCTCACCATACTCCTTGAGGGATTCGTTAAATTTATCGGCGGTTTCCATAAAATTCTTGACAAACCTTATAAATGTGGCCTTGAACTCTATATCCAGTCGTCTGTCCTCCTCCGTTTCTGCCAATTGTGACCTGTTTCTCTGTCTCCGCATTTTGGCTGCTTCCCTGTGTTGATAGAGTGGCCTGCGCGCCAGGTGTCCTGTAGGGCCCAGTGGCTCAGCCTCCCCAGTTACCTGGGGTGGACACTCTTGGTGCACTCTTGGTGCCTCGCTTGTTGTAGGATCACTGGGAGGAATTGACCTCCAGGCCAATTGGCTGTGGGAAGCAGCTGTGTCTGAAGTGGGAGAATGGACTCCCTCTGACCACTGGGTACAGTGGCTCCTGGATCTAAGGAGGTGCTAATTCAGCCCCTGCCTGAGGCCACACAGCAGGAACTACTAAGAGGCTCAGCTGTGAAGCAATGCAAGCCGCTGCGGGGCCTTGGGCCTTCTCTTGGAAGTTCCGGGTCTGGCTGGCCCGGCTGCAGTTAGGTAATTATCAGGTTGCAAAGTTCTGGGGCATTCACATGCAAAAGCCTCTGCCGCAGCCGGGTGGGGCGGGGTCTCAGGGAGTCAAAAGGGCGGGGAAAGAAGCTATGGCTGATTCTCCGCGCGCCCGAAGTCGCGTGTCTCAGTGTCCCGGCAATGGCTGCAAGCACCTCCGAGGGAAATCTGCCCCCAAGTTCGCCCGCTGCCGCCTGAGAGAGCAGCCTCTGCCCGTATGAGTCCTGGGTCCCCAGAGACTTCCCAGAACCGGAGATCAGAGCAGTCGGGAGCTTGTGATTCAAAAAGACAGCCGCGTCCTCAGGTGCCACCCCCTTTCCGCGCGCGAGCAGCCGCTGCCGTACCTCTGCACTCAGCCTCCGCAGCTCCTCTGGCTCTCAGCGTGCTTTTCTTTTCTTCTAGTTGTAGAAATTACACTCAGCCAGCCTTCCTGTTGTTTTGGACGATGTTTGCTCCGTCCTTTGGGCTAATTTTCAATTGTTGTGTGGGGCGACTATTTCCCGGTGTTTATCTATGCCGCCATCTTAGTTTCTCCCTTTAGTTGAAGTTCTTACATAAGAGTGATCATTCAAAAAGGATGCCTCTACGTTTCTCAATGGTGGCATGAGAGGGAAGGTACGGGAGGGTGGGGTTAAGGGGGAGAGATCAACCAAAAGACTTACATGCAAGCATATAGGCCTAATCAATGGACACAGACAACAGGGGGGTGAGGGCATGAGTAGGGGGGATGGAGGGTAATAGGGGGATAAGGACACATATGTAATAACTTAATCAATAAAGAAATTTTAAAAAAGCATTCTATTGTTTTCACTTCTTCAATTTTATCACATTTGTCAAAGGTTAGAATCAGAGGCACTGAGCTTGGTTATATTCTGTGTTGCCTTTAGAGATATTATGGTGGTATTTTCAATGAAAGAACAACTTCCCTTCCTTCTCTCCCCTGCTCCCCCTCCCCTGATACCAAAATAAGAAAGCTAAGATCAGAAGAAGAAAGAAATATGTTTTACATTTTCTGTAACACAAAGGTATAAATTATCCTTATGAAAAAGTTCTATTTTATTATTCTACCAATAAGCAGAATATATTTCTTGGTTTTTGAAATAAGTGACACAAAAACTGCTTTTCTGCACTGGAAATGGGGAAATGCTTGTTTTTGTTAAACTAAATTTGTGTAAGTCGTTACCATAGTAGCTTAGCACTTTGACAAGCTCATGCTTTTAACACAAAACAGCTTCAACTCTCCAACTTGAATTTTAATGTCTCTCTTTTATATCAAAACACAGAACACTTTGATTGAATTTCATTTATGAGCCTTTTTTTTGTTATCAGAGGTAATCCAGAGTTTATCAGAAAGGCCCACACAATCTCTCTGCAATTAGTCTTTATGAGCATGCACAGGGCTTGACAGTATATTACAGTCTCATTCCAAAGAGAGTGACATCTCTGTCCCTTTCTAATAAAGATGCAGCCAGCAAGCTCATAAGAGCAGCACATTCCTAATAACCACTAGACTTGGTTTCTAAAGAATAGCTCCCAGCCTAGCCGGCATGGCTCCGTGGTTGAGCATAGACCTATGAATCAGGAGGTCCAGGTTCGATTCCCAGTCAGGGCACATGCCCGGGTTGCAGACTCCATCCCCTGTAGGGGATGCAGGAGGCAGCCGATCAATGATTCTCTCTTATCATTGATATTCTTTCTCTCTCTCTCTCTCTCTCTCTCTCTCTCTCTCTCTCTCTCTTCCTCTCTGAAATCAATAAAAATATATATTTTAAAAAAGAACAGCTCCCAGACCAGCAGCACCAGCATCACCTAGGAACTTGTTAGAAATGGAAATTCTGGGGCCTCACCCCAGACCCACTGAATCAAAAACTCAGAGAATGGGACACAGTAACTTTGGTTTTAACAAGCCCTCTGAGTGATTCTACTACTCTATGAAGTTTGAGCACTGCTGTTCTCTAGACTGTCAGCTCCCTGAAGGCAGGGGTCAGGCCCAATTCATCACCCCTGTATCCCTAATATCTAGTAGAGAGAGGGAGCTGATGGGCAAATGGAAGAATCTACTATCCAAGAGCAAGATCTGAAAACCTATGACCCGACAGCCGATAAATGCCTGCTGATACCTGTGAGATGTACACTGGCCAGAACTGAGGATGAGCTGGCTTGGGATTTCATGAATTTTGGTTCTACAGGAACACCAAAAACTAATGCAGAGGCTACAGTTTGTTACCAGATGACTTTATCTTTTGTAAATCTCACCTTGAACTGTATCTTTTAAGGAATGCTTTGTATAGATATTAATACTTTGACCAATGCATAAGAACTAGTACTTGACCTGATATTAGACCTGAATCATGGCTGGTGAGTAAACTAACTTTCCAATAGATCATATAGAGATGAAAAAAAAATATTGTCATTTAGCCAGTTGATATAAACAATTGAAACTTTAGGTTAGCACTTTTCAAACTTTAAAAAACACAATTGGATTCTTTTATTTAAATTAAATTTTACTCAGAAGCTCTCCATATCAAATAGCTAAACAGAGGCCTTGCATAGAGCTGGTGAGAATCTTGTTAGCAGCCTCCTCCCCACTTAGCTGTATTGGAGATTACGTGTGGTGGTTGGCAGTCTGGGGTCAGGACAATTGAAAGAAGCATAGTTTACAATGCCTTGTACTAGGAAAACACTTTCTGACCTGTGCAGTTTTAATCAAGATTTATGTAATGCTTTCTATTTGGCAGAACACTTTTTGCTTTGAAATCCCTTTTAACTGTTATTGATAATATTGCTAGACCTACTTTTAGAAATCTGAATATCATGACATTATCACTGAAACTTTCCTCTTCTGATCCTCCATGTCCAAATGATAAAGATGTTTCCCCCCCTAAATTTTTCTAGTCTCCAGCCTATTTAATTCCATAGTAAGTTTATTTATATCAAACGAAAAATGAATCCTTAGGCTTCATCTGAAAGGTCATTGTGCGGGAGGGGAAAATAGCTGTTGGACGAGACAGAGGAGGGCCGTTGCCATAGGGAGAATGCTCAGACCATGAGATCTGCAAGCATCCAAAGATAGCAGGAGGAGCAGAGCTACACAGAACTAGGTGTGGGGAGATGTGGGGAATGAGATGAACAGGTGGAGGTGGCCTGATCAGACCGTAAGTCAGGAAAGGTTTTACCCCCATGTGGGCCTCTGCTTGAGCCCAGATGTTAAAGAAAGCATGTGTAGTAGATTTGGCTGAAGATGGGCTAACTTTCATTCCAGGACCTCAGGGAAAGAGAAAATCTTGACCAAAGTGTGGTGAACAGACATTTTCTTATGATTGATCAATATAGACCAGGGGTCCTCAAACTTTTTAAACAGGGGGCCAGTTCACTGTCCCTCAGACTGTTGGAGGGCCGGACTATAGTTTAAAAAAAACAACAAAAAACTATGAACAAATTCCTATGCACACTGCACATATCTTATTTTGAAGTAAAAAAAACATAACGGGAACAAATACAATATTGGTATTTGCATGTGGCCCGCGGGCCGTAGTTTGAAGACACCTGATATAGATCATATAGTTCAGCTAATCATTTATGAGGGAATAAAAAAGGGGGGAATTTAGAGTCTGTTTCTGACCTATCTATATAATCTTAATTACTCTTCATTAAGTTCCCCCCCCCCTTATTTTATAGATGAAGAAGCTGAAGATCAAAAAGGTTAAACAAAATGCTTGAAATCACAATGCAAACATTCAAATTAGATCTTTGTATCTGAACCCAGGGTGGGTTCAGCCTGCTGTCATGGTTGCCATGTAGCTCGAGGAGATGGACAAAGGACCGGACCATCTTCTAAATGTGGAGCTTGGGACTGTACAGGTCGGAAAGCACTTCCCAAGACCATGGCAATCTCAACCACCCTCCAGTCTCCAGTAAGCCAAAGGGGGCAGCAACCAAGCACCCGACTCTCTTCAAAGCAGAGCGGCTTTGCTTTAGCTGACAAATGGAGCTTCTGACCAAATTTTCATTTGCAGGAAGGGATCCAACTGCTTAAAATTTTTTTGACAAGTATTAAACTAAAGCTTCACTCTGACACAGAACATCTCCCGGATTGACTTGAGCATTCTTCTGGCTAGATTACTAGATGCTAGAAGTTCAATGGACCTGATGGGTGAATAACCTACCAATCACAACCCAGTTTTCTAGGTCTACGTTTTGTTTTCTCCTAAACTTACACTTCCTCACTTGCCTATTTTTCTCCAGTCTCCTTAACATCAGTATGGTACATGGATATCCACCATTCTGTTTTGCTCATAGCCAATTATATTATGTATCTCTCTCCCACCTGGGTCAGTCAGTAGGTCTAGAATATTATGTCATAGGGAATAAATGCCACATTTTGATTACAGATATGAGAGAGTATATCATATAAATAAAGGCACAGCATAATTGATAAAATTTGCATTGCAGTTAAGTGCCTTGCTATAAATTAGTTCTACCTCTGTGGCCACTGTTCCAACTGATTGTTATTCTTAATTTAAAAGGTAGAGTTCATTCCAGCTGTAAAATCTTGTTTATGTAATTCTTTTCTGCTTATTGTTAGGACTAGATTTTAAGTAATAGAACAGATAGGAAAGTAGTACATTATATATATGGCATTTAACCATGTCTTCTTTTTAGAAAGATAAATGCAGCTGTTCCACACTCTTTTCTTAAAACAAAATAAACAAACAAACTAATCCCAAGTAGCTTCTGAACATAATCATCAATAGAAGGATTGGTTTACAGCTAACATGGCTTTTAGGGGAAAGCAGAGTGTTCTCAAGATTTTGATGCGCTCTCTAAAAAATGTTCTTTGTTTTGTTTGAAAAGGAAATTTAATTATAAAGAAAAGCTTTATCTTCCCTTGGGGACCAGTAGTTTTATAATGAGAATAGTCTTTTCATGTTGTAATTCTTTTATAGGTAAAGAATGCTTGTGTTTGAAGCCCATTGGAACTTATTGAAATGAATATATCCCCAGTGGGTTTTCATAATATCTATTTAGGGAAGAAGATTGATACAATCCTGAGAGCTGACATCTGGTGTAATTGGGTATTTATAGATTAGGCTTCACAGAGTTTTTTATTGTTTTATTTATTTTTTTATTGATTACGGTATTACATATGTGTCCTTATCCCCCCCATTTCCCCCCCTTTCCACTTTTCCACTGCTCATGCCCACCCTCCTCCCCCCCTGGTGTCTGTGTCCATTGGTTATGCTTATATGCATGCATACAAGTCCTTTGGTTGATCTCTACCCCTTACCCCCACACTCCCCTACCGTCATGTTTAAATAACCTCTCTTTCAATATTCAGATCAGATTTTGCAGAATGTCCCATTCACTTATGATATAGGTCAACTTTGCTTCTCTAAGGAGCGTTTATGGGTCCCTGAATCTGTTTTCCTTACCCATCACCTGCTGCCACCTTAGTTAGACAGGAGGCCTGGAGACTTCACTGATTCTCACCTGCACGGACTCTACTGCTGGCCACTCACAAATATGTGTGTGTGATTTTCACACATGTGCACTTGGCCTCTAGTATAATATAAAATAGTATCATTCTCTAAAATACATACCATTAGTGTGATATTAGTCTTAAATCAAGACTAATTGATCTCCCACCACCATCAGTGCCAGACCTATTGCAGCTCCTGGAACCAACCACCTCAAGACATTGAAATTTCCCTGGCCATCTGAAGGCATGCCTCTCCGTTCAAAGTGATTGTTATAAGGGGCAAGAGAGTTCACCATACCCTAGTGCCTAACGTATAGATTGGATTGTTCTAAATGCCAACTTGTGAGCTCCCTTGAGTTCTTAGGGATTATTTAATTTCTCTCTAACATTAGTAACCATTTTTGAAGCTCAACCCACAAAATATGAAAAAAAATGAATGAAATGGTATAAGCCATTCCTAGAGCTCCAGTATAATAATTTTGATTGATTAGCTATTCTGTTCATACAACCATCTTCCAGGGGGCATGCCCAGGGCAACTGACAGAAAGGAGCTGCTGCTACCAGGTAGCCATTCTGATCTCCACCTGGTCCAAAAACCAGAAGCAGCTCCTCCTACTTCTAATAACAATTTGGCATAATTTCTGCTCCAGATTGATGGATACACTTTTTTAAAGTTCCTCCTTGATACTTAACAAAAATTTTCCTAGCAGATGATATTTCACACTTTTGCTGAAATGTTTGAAGACTGACAAAAATGACAAGCAAAATTGTTAGTTGATAGTTTGTTTTATTTATCTTATTTCCTCTACCTGTTTTCATGAGTAAATGTTCATCTGAATATCATCTATTATTCTGTATTTGTTTGTGATTGGTTTAAATATCACAATGCCCATCCATTAGCATCCTCTCTTTATATATTAATGATGGAAATATACTGTCTTCAGCCATTCCAGGACTCATGATAACTCATCCTCTCCTCAGAATCTGCAGGGATGAACAGACACTGCTTAATAAGCATATGAATTATGAGGAAGAAACCTGTTTTTATGTTGTGGCTGTTGTAAAAAATGATGGCCATCCTATATAATAAAAGCCTAATATGCTAAGGTTTAGTCATCCGGTCGTCTGTTCAACCAATCAAAGCATAATATGCTAATGATATGCTAACCACTTGCTATGATGTGCATGACCACCAGGGGGCAGACAGCTGACCGGTTGACCAGTAGTTATGATGTGCACTGACCACCAGGGGGCAGATGCTCCAACTGGTAAGTTAACTTGCTGCTGGGGTTCAGCCAATCGGGACTGAATAAGATGGGTTGGAAACGCCCTGGAGCCCTCCAGTGGTCCCTCCTCAGCTGGCCAACCTCCTGCACCCTCTTGCAATCCAGGAACCCTCAGGGGATGTCAGAGAGCCAGTTTGGGACTGATCCTACAGGCCAAGCTGAGGGACCCCACTGGTGTATATGCACTGGGCCTCTAGTATAATATAAAATAGTATCATTCTCCAAAATACATACCATTAGTATGATATTAGTCTTAAATCAAGATGCTGCCATTCTCCTCATCCATGTTGGATATATAAGTTCTTTTAAAAAGAAATTTTAATTTGTGATGTTCCTTCTAAAGAGCACTTTAAGACTGTCAATTAAAACCAGATACTATATTTAGATTATGACACCAAATGAATCCAGCCAATGTCCCACTCAAACTTAGAGTATTGGCTTATGGCAGAAGGGCTGGTAACATTTCCTGGTAGAGAATGGGTAAATGCAAATTCTTAGATCCAGAAACTGAGCTGAGTTGATAGTTGGGTTGTGGAGGAGAGAGAAGTATGCAAAATCAGGAACAAATTTTGGACCAAGGCAACTTTGGTTTAGTAGTTGTATCTGAACCTAAGATGTATCTGAAGAGAGGTGAAGAAACTGTCTCATGTTAATGATCTATGGAGTGTGACTGTAGTTAGAGGTGTGTGTATACGTGTATTGACAGAATTTTTTTTTTATAATGTCTCTCAGTGAGTTATTGATTGATTTTCACCATCATTCAAATGATAGGCATGCATTACTAAAATGAATGGACTGGGGTGTTCATTGAGTTTGTTCTGTTGTTATTTTTTGGGGTGGTGAATCTTTCTTTTTACTCAACTGTTATGGTTTAAATTTAGTTCCCACAAAATATATGTTGAAGTTCTAATTCCCAGTCCTTAAAAATGTGACCTTATTTTGGAATGGGGTCATTGCAGAAACGAGTTAAGATGAGATTATACTGGACTAGGCTTCATTCAGTGACTGGTGACCTTCTCCGGGAAAGCAAGAAAGTATCCACCCCAAAAGCATCAGAGCATAGTCCTGCCAACACCTTGACTTTGGACTTCTAGCCTCCAGAATTATGAGACAGTACATTTTTATTGTTTTAAAACAGTCTGTAGTACATTATTACAGAAAACTAATACACCACATTTTAGGATCAATTATTTTGGGGCATTCCTGACAATTCAAGGAGGAGATCCTAGGATAGACTACTAAAATAAACACATTCAAGAGGACTCTAAATATTTTTCAAGGAAATCAATTAAAGGTGCTGTTGATGTTGGTCCCTTATCGGCTTCCTTCCTGCCTAACTGTCCTGTAAGCTCTTGGGAAATCACTCCTCAACTTCCATCCCCAAACCCACACTTCCAATGGTTAGTTGTGATCTTTGAAAAATATGATAAGAAAATATATTAGTCATGGAGATGGCCTTAATCTCTGAAAACCTTCACATTGTTTGTCCTAGGTGACATCTTAGAAGAGAAAAAAACATGGTCTTTGCTCTCATGTGTGTTTAGTCCTCTTATCTCCTTATCACTCTGTGAGATTGAATAGAAGATATATAAAATTATTTTAGGCTGTCTCCTACCTAAAGGGAAAAGCTAGTATTGTTATCTTCTGAGGAGGTACATTAAAAATTGTGATCTTAATCAGGTATTTAGCTTTTCTCTTGTTGATCTAATCTTTGGATTAGAAGCTGAAAGTCAGGCACCTCTTTCTTTGAAAATAAATCATTGGCATTCTCATTTTTATTCCAGGAAGGAGTGCTGTGATTTGCACTATGCTTCTACCTACATAGTCCTTTTTGGTGTTTCCTAATAGCTATTAATAGAGTAATTTCTTAATAAAAGATTAATTTATGGAAATTGAGCAACTTTCTTTAAAATTAACAACATGCATTTTACTTTATTGTGATTATACAATTAAACCATAAAAGAAAGTGGTGATTCTTAGAAATAAAGATACGTATTGACTTATCACACAGATACCACACAAAAAAGCAAATAAAAAATTAAACAATGTCCTTGGTAGAAAAATTGAATAAAATAAGCAATGAAGGAAACTAACTACCTACAATCATTCTATATATTTGTCTTGTAAATTTCACTATTTTTCCATTAAGGTTTAATGCTTAAAATGGAGGTTTAATTTGTGCCTTACTTTTTCTCACTTGTCACTTTAGGAATTTTTTCATCTTTTATTACACAAGATACTCTTTGTGAGCATCATCTTCAATGACTGAATAATATTCCTTCATTAGCATATATCATAGTTTATGGAAATGTTGCCCTTTTCTAGCAACTTTTTTTCAATATAAAATTAAGACAAAATTATTTGAAAACTGTTGGTCCTCAGAACAGAAATTAATTTAATTTTAGATAATAGTGGGACACATAATTACAAAGAAATTCTATGTTCTGTTCTGTGTCATTTCATCTGATCATTTCAAGGAGAATGTTCCAGTTTTGTGTTAATAGGTCTTCAACTCAATAACCTCTTCTTATACTAAAAGAGAATGGGTTACCAACTCAGAGCATTTGAGAGTCAATGATATTTAGCAGCAATGAATCAATAATTTGCTTTAATTAAATTACATTTATAGTTATCTTTTATGTACATAAAATTGTATTTAATTTCCCAATTATTGTAAGATATATGGCCACATTAAAAGTAAGTTTAAGTTAAACAAGTGAGGTAATTAAATACATAGTTAGTAAATAATAGTACTGATGATGGGGTGATAGCCTCACAGTAGTGAGAATGGTACCAAAAGCCAGGTGTGTCAGAAACATTGACTTAGAAAAACATTTTTTATCTGGGAATTAGAAAACATTTGATCTGCCAACAGTTAATTTGTCAATTTTTGAGAAAGTTATAATTAATTAGAGCTTTACTTTTTATTTGTCAGCTAGAAATACTCATTAGCTCTGTGAGGAGGTCACATGAGCTAATCCATGGTGAAGTAACTGCACAATTCTCAGCATTACATCTCTAAAATGCTAGTACATGATGCATTTGTCAGCATTCCTACTTGTCATAAAAGTTGTGATTTGTCCAAGAAAAACTCATTCTAGGAGAGAATCTCATCTATTGACTTAACTACTTATAATCTTTTATCAATAAAAATATAAATATCTAGCCCAATTTAGGTATTAAAACCTGTAGATGGAGGTTTTATTCAGATTAATCATATTACCAGGATCAATTAATTTGTTTTGGTTACTAGACAAGTTTAGGACTGCCAGATGGAAAGAGATTTTTCTATTGAATATAAAACACACTTTAAAAGTTCTCCACTTCCAAGATGCATTAATTACTCAATTCATCTTTCCCTTTTAGTCATTGTAATAATTAGTGACATAAATAATGCAATCTGTCAGTTTGAGGACCTAAGTAGAATATGTTTTTGATGCAAGAATTGGGGAGTAAGGGTAACCGATTTGGGGCAGGCCAACAGTGGAATCTTAGCTTCCTGAGCAATGGTAGTATGTAGGAGACAGGATATGTTAGGAAATGCCATTGCCCTCTGTGACCTATCATAGTCTCACTTGTATAATTGGTGCCTCTGCTGGGATGCCTAGGATAGTTCTGTCACCACGTCTTTTCATTTCTAGCTTCTTCCTCTGACAGAAGAAGCATCCCAAGAAGGCAACCTCTATATACTGGTACTTAATCAAACCTCTTCTGGTTTGATGTTTGTTGGTGTTTTAGGAACCAAAATGAGTTACATGCCTAAGTCAGAAATCAGTGTGGGGAGGACTACAAAGATAGTGGGAAGTCCAATTCTTATGGAATCATACTACAACATTCTACTACAGACTACCTCCTGTCTACACAGTGATGTTTTCTTCCTATATGGGAAATATATTGAACATCATTTAATACTCTCAAGTCCCATCCAATATTGCTTTCAACCTCAGGTTTGTGGAAAAGGTTGTAATTAGCTTAAGGGCAAGATGTGGAATGCATTTATAGTGCAACTGCTTTTAATACAGAAAATTGTGAAAAGTTTTGTAGATACCACCTTAAATCTTACTGAGGTCTCAAAAGAGGTTTACTAACTCATTCTTTACCCCAAAGCATTTCTTAATTTGAGGGGTTTGGAGGATGGTGGAAAGACTAGAGATTTGAAGCAGTTTTATTATTACTATGAAGTAAGTCTTGGTTAGTTTAAATATTTTCTACATTCTCACTTTAAGTAAAATAGTTTGTCTTTATTTCTTTTTCTGTATCTGATCATACATAGCTCACAAAAGGCAAATGATACTTTCGATATTCTGTAAATATTCTACTTCAAAATCCCCTTAACCATATCCACAAATTCATTAGGTATATTTTCCATTATTCAAGTTACTGCAAGTAACTGTTTCGCCAAGAGTTTTTTTGTTTTTTGGGGGTTTTTTTTAGTTTCCAATAGTACTTTCCTTAGTTCACTTGTTATTTCAACTAAAGTCTCCTTGCTGCCTGTAGTGGGTTGAATTGTGTCCTCGCCCATCATGTAAGCCACATTCTAGTGGTCAAAGCAACTCATGAGTTTTTGCAAATAGATTTCACCTAGACAAGAGGAGTTTCAAAATAACATGGCTGAATTTTTTAATCTATCACGTTTTTATCAGATGATTGTTATAATAACAAAATGAGTATGTTTGAAAAGTACTTGGTTCTCATTAAGAAAACATAACATTTTAATTTCTTTATTCACTTATATGCCAATAGTACTTAGGGTTGTTTTAGATGGAAGTAATTATTGCCAAAAGCTACAGTTGAAAAATTGCACTCCTTCTGAGTCTACTGATTAGCTCTTGGTGTTAATAAATGAAGAATATATTTGGACAATGTGGAGTTTTTTGAAATATGCCTCATATGATTAAATCTTAAATATTTTTATTTCAAGACTCAACATGGGATTTTATCAATAAATTCATACAGGTCATCATGAGAAAAATAGTCTGATCTCTCTTATTGTCACATCAGACTCTAAAGGTCAGAGTCTGGAGACAGCTGACCTCAGTTGCCTGCAGTCATATCTTTGTTAGTTTTGATCACTATGGAGCAATTCTGGGCTAAGTTTGGGAGTGATTTATTTTCCCTGTGTCCTTGAGACAGTGCTTTATTTTTCCTGTGTCCCTATGTCCTATGTTCCAAATTTTTAAAAAAGTGTCACACTGAGTGAAAAGGGTAATAAAAAGAGGGAACGTTTTTTTTCTTGAAATTTTAACACTTAAATTACATTTTTATTCATAAATGTTCACTGCAAAATAGAACACTTAGCATTGATGTTAATGAGTAAATGTCTATGTTTTATATTCAGAATATTACATTTTTTAAAATATATTTTATTGATTTTTTACAGAGAGGAAGGGAGAGGGATAGAGAGTTAGAAACATAGGTGAGAGAGAGACATTGACCAGCTGCCTCCTGCACACTCCCTACCGGGGTTGTGCCTACCAAGGTACATGTCCTTGATCGGAATCGAACCTGGGACCTTTTAGTCCGCAGGCCGATGCTCTATCCACTGAGCCAAACCAGTTAGGGCCAGAATATTACATTTTTAAAAACAGTTTAAAAGAAGCAGAGTAGACTTGGAAAGTAGGAGGGCTGGCTGTTAGCAATTCCCACTTTTGGTTAAGTTCCTGGTGAATTAATAAATACTGCAGAATGGAGAGAAGACAGTTGCCAGGCCTATTGATACTGTTGAATGGAGCAAGTATAAGAGAAGCACTGGGTTTATACAACTTTGTTTATATGTTCCATGAAAAAGTAGTTAGGATAGGTAAGACGTTTAAATTACGAGGTATGAGAAAGTGATCCAGGCATGCTATTCGACTTACTAGATATGTGAGTATCGCAGGCCAGTATCTTTTATGCCTCAGTTGCTTCGCCTCTAAATGTATGCTGATAATATTTGCCCTGCCTATCTAAATTATAAGAATAAAGTAAAATAACATATGTTAAATCACTCTTTAAACTCCAAGAGGCCATACAATTCTAACTTACCTTTTTTGACATTCTGTTCATCACCAATATTATAATCTTGAACTCTTATGAGGGTAAAATTGTATTAATGCACCAAAGGTAGGCAATAGGTTGTTTCTACATGCAAAGGTACAGATGCCAGTGATAGACATTCAGATTTCAAAAAACAATTGTCTGCATATAGGAGAAAGAAGACATGCTGTGGTAATAGTTGACATGAAAGTGTTATGGGGCATTGAGTTGCACTTAAGCTTCGTATGAATTCAGTGTGGTGCGACTGCCCATTTCTGGCATTATTAGGAATAAAAGAGTTTGCAAGACATAAGAATTTGTAGTTTCTTTCTGCAACCATCATAGCACACTCAGAATACTCAATGCAATTCTAATCACAGCATTTAAAAATAGTTTGTGAAAGCTCTAGTCAGGTTCGATCCCCGGTAGGGGGCATGAAGGAGGCAGCCTACTGATGTTTCTCTTTGATCTCTCTCTCTCTCTCTCTCTCTCTCTCTCTCTCTCTCTCTCTCTAATTAAAAAAATATTTAAAAAATAGATGAAAATTAGAGTAATAACAAATTGATAAGGTTTGTGAAGAAACCTAGAAAATATATCACATAGGAAAAAATTGAGTGCACTCAGGGGATCTGAAAAGTAATGAGTATGTTTGATCTGTTTTCCTCTGAGGACAAAGCTAGAACCAGTGGTAGAATTTATAAAACACCAGATTATAGCTCAGTATACAAAAAACATTTATAAACTTTAGAGTTGCTTGAGAGCAAAAGAGGATGACTCACTGGGTAAAGATTGCACTGTCTTTGGAGGCACTAAAAGAGAAGCTTTATGGCTTTTACCAACATTTACATTGTATGGGAATTTCTGATTCTGTTGGAGTTTTTATTGGAACACCTACAGGTCTTCTAACAATTCAATAAACATAAGGCCATTATATTTTAAATTACTATAAAGTATTTATATCCAAAACATCATTTTCTGAAACTCATGGAATCCTGATTTTAAAAGATGCTGCTTCGTTAAAAATACAGTCTACCTATAAAATACAATTTAGAAACCCCATCTAGTATAACATCTTAGAGAATGACAATACACATTGAAAGATTAAAATTTTTCTTCTAACGATAAATATAGCTGTTAAATATGTTTGGCCCAATTTTTTCTTAACTTACCTGATCATGTAACTTATTTATTTGCTTATTTATTTATTTATTTATTTACTATTGTGTCTATTACCAACTTGTGAAATTACTGATTGGTACAAGGAACCGTATGGATATATAAACATTCTAGATAATTTTCTAAATAAATGACTGAGGTTCCTTTTTTTAAATTTATAAAATACTAGGGACCCAGCGCACGAAATTGCACGTGGTAGCCCAACACTGCTCGCCACTGCTCCCCACACCCGCCACCCTGCCTGCCTGCCACGCTAGCCACCCCGCCCACCTGCCGGCTGCTGCTTACTGCAATCGCCGCCCCGCCCGCCCGCTTCCCACCTTGCTGTGATCAGAGCCTGTGGGCCACAGGGGAGAGACCAACAGGTGGTCAATGCACCTCATGGCTACTGGTCGAGCAGTCATTCCGGTCGTGACGCTTATGGCCTCTGGCCTTTTATTATTTAGGGTATCTTACAAATTGAAATTTGGAGTCATTGATTAGTCTCAAACATAAGACAAGTTGAAGAATTTAATTTAATTAATCTAGCTTTCTGAGATAATAGAAGAGAAAAAAAATGGGTTCTTAGAGTACCAACCTTCTTAGCATCATTTCAGCTGTGAGTAATGACTGCCAAAAAAATCTTAATAGTAAACTTGCTTCTCAATGGAACCAATAGACCCTAGCTGGGTATCACATCAATATATTTTACCTTACTATACATTAAAGGTACCATGTTACTGTATATACAGTTATACTACTAAACATATGTCTATACTATATATATATTAGAGGCCCGGTGCACAAAATTCATCCATGGGGGTCCCTCAGCCTGGCCTGCATCCTCTCCAATCCAGAACCCCTCAGGGAATGTCCAACTGCCAGCAGTAGGACATCCCTCTCGCAATCCAGGACTGCTGGCTCCTAACCGCTCACCTGCCTGCCTGCCTGATTGCCCCTAACCACTCTACCTGCCTGCCTGATGTCCCTAACTGCTCCCCTGCCTGCCTGATTGCCCCTAACTGCTCCCCTGCTGAACTTATTGCCCTAACTGCTCTCCCCTGCTGGCCTAATCACCCCTAACTGCCTCTGCCTGCCTGCCTGATGGCCCTACCTGCTCCCCTGTCAGCCTGATAGCCCCTAACTGTTCTCCCCTGCTGGCCTGATCACCCCTAACTGCTCTCCCCTGCTGGCCTGATTGCCCCTAACTGCTCTGCCTCAGCACCCACCACCATGGCTTTGTCCAGAAGGACGTCTGGAAGGACATCCAGAAGATGCCTGGTCTATCCAGTCTAATTAGCATATTACCCTTTTATTAGTATAGATATAACTCAGCAGAGTTTTTGTTTGTTTGTTTCTTCATTTATCAACTGGCTTCAAGAAGTAAGGATAGTCTTACACTGTGCTACACCAATCTCACATTGCTCTGCCCTTTTCATTTATGCCAACTCTGGATCACACTGTTCTCCTGCCTTTTGCATCTTTTTATCTAGGTGAGACTATTTCTTACTGCTGCTGACCCCACCTCTGCTATTTGGTCCTCAGGCAGACTCTCCTTAAATTGTTGACTACTTAGAGCCCGAAATTGCTGACCTACTTGGACTTGATTTTTGCCTTCCTTATCTGAGTTGACAGTATTTGCTCTATGATTCTGCTAACATCTTCTTTTCTTAATGTTTTCTCCTTTATTATCCCCTCTAGCATGTGGCTCACAATCCATGGCAGTGTGTTCTAACCCCATCCTATGATCTGATCCTGACAGGGTCAGATAAAATGGCCACATTAATGAATGGCCTCATTAAAAACACACATCCAGTTACTTTATTGTGTTGGCTTACATTCATCTCTCCATGTGATTATATTCTAGATTTAATTACCTAACCTTTAATGGTGTAGCAAGACTTTAATTGTGTTGTAAAGGCTACTGTGTAATGAGGAGGAAAAGACACAAAGAAGAATTCAAAATAAGTATTCTAGGGGGTAAAGTACACAAATACATGTGTGTTGGGAATTTGTCAGAGTGGCGGAGTACAGAATTAGCCATTTTCAGAATTTAGAATTAGAACATTGATGGAGAGAATGTACTGCTTGTCAAGACTTCCCCATTTCAATGTGATTTTCACAATATACAAAAGTCATAACTTTGTGAAACTGTAAGTCAAATAACATCAAGGACTGACTTTTATAATAACCATTGCATCCTGTTCATTCATGGTTCCTACAACAAACAGATGGCACACTAAAATGTAACTGAAGAATGATTTTTAAAAAGTATTTTTATTGATTTTTAGAGAGAGAGAAACACCAATGTGAGTATGAAAGTGAAACATTGTTTGGCTGCCTACTGCCCACCCCGTATAAGAGATTAAGCCCGCACCTGGGCATGTGCCCTGACCAGGAATTGAACTGGTAACCTTTCAGTACACCAGGACAATGCCCAACCAACTGAACCAATATCGCAGGGCTCCTTCTTCCATTATACAAGCTTAAAATTAACAAATATTTGCTAAAAATATTATCTATTATAAGGCAGCTCAGTCCATCTCATGCTTCTGCCTTAAGCCTTTAAATCAGGAGGAGAAATCTTAGCATTGGCGGCAGTATCCAAGGTGGTCCTCTTGGCAGCCATACGAGCATCAGTTCCCAGTGTCCAAAGGCAGACCCGGTTGTGTTGTTGAACCAGTCTTCTTGGTCTCTGTTAATTTCCCAGGTTTCTTTTCTTTTCCTCGCCTCTGGATTCTGTCAGGTCCTTCATAGCCTTCTGATAAATTCCTCTTCTGCCTGAGTTAAACTGCACTTGTTTCCATTGTTTACATAGGAACCCAAAAAGACAATCTTCTGTATTTGTCAAAGGACTCAAAGATGCTATATCAAAATTCATCTTTCTTCTTTAAAACTCTGAAAAAGGATGCTGCTACTACCATTTTGAAAGGTCTCTATAGAATCCTACATTAGATCTTTAATAGCTAAAACTTAAAATACAGCATTACAAAATGAAACTAATATCCCCAGCCCACTTACACAAAACTCATTTAGTAACTGGTATCTGTTAAGCATAATTGTGCTTCATCTGAGTGAGGGGAGATTAACTTTTCAAGGGAGATCCAATATGAATGTCCTCACAGGAAGCGCAGGGCTCACCAACCTGTAAGTCATGAATACTGCCCCTCCTGGGACCTCCTCCTCTAATTTTCATATGCTAAACCATAAACCTTGAATTTGTAAAGTATAAATACTGGCCTAGTGTCTTGAAGCCTTAGGGAGAGCTATTAGTGGCACCAACTTTGGGGAATTCTCCAACAGGTGATCAAACAGAACAGCACTCAGGTTAGAGCATCATCCTGTGCATGAACAGGTTGATTCCTGGTCAGGGCACATACCTAGGTTGTGGGTTTGATCCCTGGTCAGGGCCCATATGGGAGGCAACCAGTTTTGGGTCTCTCTCACATTAATGTTTCTCTCTAAAATCAATGGACATATCCTCAGGTGAGGATTAAAAAAGAAAAAACAAACAATAGCAAAATTGTTCTGTCATCTAAGTGATTGAGGCAAATTTACTTACTGAGTGCAATTACCTTTATTTTAGAAAAATCATGCCCACGTCTTGCTCAAGTGCGGCAGACTTCTTTTTGTTTCTTCTAGAAATCTAATCTTTTTTTCAAATCTCTCCTCCACTCCCTAGCTGTGTGAATGTTGGGGTAGTTTCTATGTCTTCTTTCATCTCTTTCTCCTCCCCCCCCCCCCATCTATACAATCAGGACAATTATAGTAGCTATCTTATACATTGGAAAGTAGGATTAAAATGACAATGTAAGCAGTGTATTTAAAATACTACCTGTCCATAACGTGTGCTCCATAAGTGTTAGATAATAGACATATGAATATGATCAGCAAATAACAACAAAAAGTACCATGATGAAACAATACAGAAAACAAAGAAGAGCTATTGACAATAATAAATGATTAGAGTATATTAAACTGTACACTTTCCTCCAGTTAACCGCCTAGTGTATTGATTACATAATTCACAGTGTCCCTTATAAGTAAACAAACAAGCAAAAAGAAGTAAACACGGAATAAATACTTAAGAGAAGCACACTGTTCTTTGTATAGAGATGTGACAGGGATTTCTTTTGGAAAGCTTCACAAATAGGACACTCTATGATGTAATGAACAATGTCCTTGGCAATACCCTTACAATGAGCGATGAGTTCCACAGGGCTGTTTATTTTTTAACAAACCTCAAACTAGGTCAATGGCATCACATTGAAATTTGCTTTACTCAAATGACTGTATCCCACTACATACCAAATGGAAGAGGTTCTGGATATGGAAGAGAGGGAAGAATTGGAGGTGGAAGGTTGATTTCCTTTCTCAGAGGAGACAGAAGCTACTCAAATGGCTGATGGTTCTTCCATTGTAAAAACAGCCTGGGAAAGATGACACTGAGTTTATGAAGAACGGAAGTGTTATAGGAACACATTAAATATGGCTGCTAGAGAAAGGAATGGACCGGCATCTAAATAAAGAACAAATTCTATACTCAGCTCTTGGCTTTTATGAGAAAGAGACAAGACACAAATTTTGCATGGCCGTCTTTGACTTTGGTTCCCACCTCCCTGCTTTCAGCTTCAGACTACAGGGCTTTTGAATGATTCCACTTAGTTGGCAGCATGTTGGATGCCTGACAAATTTGGGGGGCTGAGGAAGTTGTCAAAATAAATTGCCTTCATAATACTAGAGGGACAAGCTCTGCATCCCTCTCAAAGCAAGAAATGTGCACAATCAGCCAGAAAAGCAGCATTGTGCTTCAGCAGCGCAGTGGATTGGGGAGATATATTGGTCCAGTGACTTCCCAAGGACATGCCTTTGGAATTTCTCTGCAGTTCTTTGGTTTTTGCATATAAGCCAGTTTTATTTTCCTGGGGCAATGCTTTTATGATGTACACATCTACATTTAGTAAAGGAATGAGGCTTTCAGTGTATTAATTTTTAAATTTATTGCCAAAATAGTTTCTTCCTTATCTTAGGTCAGTCACCTTTATCATTTAAATGTTGACCTTCAGCATATGAGAGTTCAACTGTTATCAATATACTTCATTATTAAAATGGGTTTTATGACCCATGGAGTATTTAAATCTCCATTTTTATTTTTAAATTCTAGCACTCTGATAATGAAAGTAAAATAAGTTAATGTGCATTTTACTTTAATTCCTAATTAATACAGTTATTTTTTCCACTTTTGAAATATTTCTGGGATCATTTTGTTATTTTTTAAATAATAATCATCATTAGAGAAGGGAGGCAAAAGGGTTGGTGCATATTTTTTACTAATTTACTAATATCACAGAAAGATATCCTACAACTTGAGAATGTTTTTTACTTTATGCCCTACTCAATATTTTATTAGAAAATACAAAATAATTATCTTAAAGTAAACAAAAATTGCAATATGATGCTTAATTCTGACCACTCTTTTAAAACAATGTATTTTTCTATATGCTACATTTTACTAGCATGCATAATTTGCATAATTCCATTCATGGCATACATATTAATATTTGCATTTTGCTGTTTTCTCTTCATATTATATAATAAAATATGCATGCTTTTACTTAGACGTCATCATTGCCATTTCAAAGCTGGCCTAATATTTTGTTGAGGGATGCCTAATATTTTATTGTATTGTTCAACATTTGTATCAGTAAACCACTCCAAAACTTAAGTGGCTTAAGCTAAAACCATTTATTTAGTTCTCAGGATTGGGGGTCAGTAATTAGAGCTGAGCTGAGATGGATAGTAATTCTGGCCTCGGCTGGGCTCTCTGGAGCATCAGTCATAACCTGCAGGTTGACTAGATGATTGTGTTGGGGAGTTGGCTTGTTTTCAGCTAAAGTAATGGGGATGCCTGGACCACAAGCTTTCTGCTCTCCAGGAGGCTAACTATGGGCTTATTCATGTGGTGGCTGTCAGGGTTCCAAAGGGAGAAGTGACAGCTTGGGTTGGAACTGATCAAGCACATTATCTTGATTTTCTATTGACCAAAGCAAAGCTTGTGGTCAACCCAGATTCCAGATGATAAAGTTAATACAATTCCATTTTTTAAAAATTCTTTATTGTTTAAAGTATTACATGAGTCTCCTTTTCCCCCCATTGACCTCTATCCCACCACCCCTTCCCCCAAGTACAAGACCTCATGCCCCCCTCCCCTCCACTGTCTGTGTCCATTGGTTTTTCTCATATGCATGCATACAAGTCCTTTGGTTGATCTCTTACCTCCTCACCCCCCGCCTTCCCTCATTCTGTTCAATGCTTCTATGCCTCTGGTTCTATTTTTGTTCATAAGTTTATGTTCACTATATTTTATTTTATTCCTTTACAATTCCATTTCTTGATGTCAGAGTTGCAAAGTCACATTGCAATAAGTATGGCTCCAAGATGGGGTAAAAACATGTGGGCATTTTAAAATATTAAGTAACTTCTACTATAAATGGGTTAATGTACATTGTCACACCTTTGAACATCACTGGGCAAGTCTTAGATCCTCATGACGAAAAGGGAGGCTGAGTAGAGTTAGAGTGGAGCCAGACTCACCTTTGGGACAGCAGGATCCTAAAGGGGGACAGGCTACATTTTTGGCTTAGAAAAAAATCCTTGCCTGGAATGCAGGCAAACAGCATCTGTAACATCTATAAGAGAAGGAGACAGGCTCAGTTAAAATAGAATGATTCAGGAACACAGCTCACATCATCAGGAAGGAGGCTGACAAGGACAAGGGTAGGCCACAGGCTGAAAGGCCCTGGTTATTCGGCTAGCAATTCAGACTAGGACTTAGAAATGGGGGCCAAAGTAAATCTTAGCTATTGGGCCTAAGGCACACATCATTGTCTAAATCATGAGACAATGGTCAGAAACCAGCATGGGATATATGGTTAAAGGGAGACCAGTCTCAAAACAACTTGGTGCCACAGCGCCTGGGGGAGGCTCAGCCTGCTCAGTAGAGAGAAAGAGATGACAGCCAAGGGGTCCAAGTTAGTTACCTGATATACTGGCTAAGATTTTCTTTTTCTTCTTCACCCTCTAGTGACTAATCATTTCACGTTGAAACCTCCAGCAAAATGTAAAAGATGCAGAAAATCTTCTCCTTTGTGAATTGCTGAGTGGCTTTCAGAAATGGTTTCTGACTGCTGAATAGTTTAGACAAAGCCATTATCCCTCCAAAGCATGCAGTAATGACAGGACACATGCCGCTTAATGTAAACCCGCAGCCCGGTGCTGGGCAGACATGATTAGGCTGTCATCATCCCAACAGAAGCAGCAGGAGAAAAATAAATAAGTAAAATCATCTGATTAATATTTATTAGGGGGCTTTGCAATGGGCCTGATGCCCTGATGCAATTGGCATTTTTGCTTGTGTTCTTGACTCATGAGCTGAAGACCAATTTAAATTAATCTATTCATAACCTACAAAAGGACTGACTTTTATAAGGTGACATCACCCCAGTGTCTTCTTGTTTCCTATGCTTCACCAAATACACATATTCATTAATTCTGAAATTGTTAATATGAATAGGTATTGTTTGCAAAATTTTTAAATATAATATGACTGAGCCTATGGCCTAATATAGCCTTCAGAAAATTCACCTGTTTGCCTTTTCATTCTGTGTTTGTGTATTATAACCCAATATATGCTAATTCACACATGCACAGTCATACACACACACATTAAATAATATATGCATGAGCACCCATGCATTCATGCACACACACTCACATCTGTGTCTTTCTGTTCACCTCAGTGGAAATCAGAGTCCAATGACAACTCATCACAGCCCCAAGTAAGTAGAATGTACTCCAGTTCCCTTTTAATTTGGATTTTAGAAAAATTCTGTGCCCAGGCATTAATTATAGGGAATGACCATTGCAAAAACAGACTTTTCTAACATATGCATGTGAGAAGGTACACAAATCAGGAATGAGAGAGAACAGGATGGAATCAGAGTAGGTTCCCTGGCATTCCCGAGAGAAACAGAAGCTCATTTCTTTACAAAATTTCATAGAGACAAGAAAAGGGTTCGTTCTCTGCCCATCAACTTGATCCAAAGCTATTACTCCAACACCCCTGATTTAATGATGGCATACAGTGACAGATTGACAGGGAAAGAGATTAAAATCTGCAACCTTTCTGCAAACAACCCCAGGCTGCCCAGCCCACCTGAGAGACACCCTCTAAGCTGAGGGAAGAACACATTCTCCTAGTTTATCCAGCTCTCAGCCTTTCTGTATGGGGCTGTCAAGGAGATGCCAATTTCTGCCAAAGTGCCTGCACTCTGGGAGATGCTGAGACTAGAAACTGGCCAGCAAGGTTCAACTCATGTCTGTCATTGAGAAATCAATGTCAGGATATGAAGAACTTATCTCATCAGATGCAGAGGTGACATCTTGATACATTAGCTTGCCAAAGAGTTGGCAGGACCATAACGGCCCTTGGCTATTGGCATCCTGGATTCATTGACTTCCCAAAGAGTTAATGTGGCAAATTAACCTTGTCTGATGAACTTCTGCTTACATATGCAAGGGTCATTGGTATAAAAAGGGATGATATGCACGCACAGTATTTCTCGTACTTTTAACCTCTCTCACTCATCATCTCTCAACTTGCTTGTTACCAAACCTCTTCTACTAGAGAAATCTTTTACTATGACAATTTGGTGTCTGATGCCTGGCGGGATAGCACTGATTTGGGCACATTTCTAGAATTATGTGCAGAGCATTTTTCTATAAATTTGATCATGACATTAGACTATGCTGATGAACTGTATTTTTGCCAAATCAGATATGCAAACTCCATGGAAGGAAAGGCTGCTTTGGTTGTGCTTCTAAGTTAATGTTAGGTGTATGCCACGGTGCTCTTTAGTCGCCACAAGTTGCTCAATCCCAAGCAAAAATGGAGCAACCTCTTTTGATCTTAATGTTTCAAACATTTAAGGAGAAGAAATGGAGACTCTGGACTCTCATCCCTTTGTTCCATTTTAACTGCTGAGACATAGGCACATATTTAAATTGCTTTTTCTTCTTGTTTTTCTTTGCTAAATATGGAAGAACTAATTAGATTTTCATAGTGTACAGTAAAACCTAAAGTAAGTGGAAGCGCTGAGGGAGTGGTGGTGATGAGTCCCCATGTGATGAGCATCATTGGTGAGTCCCTCCCAGGGTCAGGAACCCTGCTTTGTGCATCCACCCTTTATATCTCACTGGGCTCTCACAACACCAATATCAGACAGTTAATGATTAGCTTCATTACTTAAACAGCTGTAAGGAGGCAGGAGAGAGGCACTGTGAAGAGTGTCAAGGCTCTGGAAACAGCTTGCTGCTCAAATCATGATGCCACCTCTTATTAGCGGTGCAACTTTGGTCCCATTACTTAGATTATTAGCTCTTCAATTTCTTCATTTATAGAATGTGGATAATAACAATGCCTTTCTCCTATATTGGTGATGACGTTTAAATGTGTTACAACATCAATTTATTGCTGTGATGCCTAGCACAGTGTTTCTCAACAGATCCCTAGAACATCAGCATCTGTATCCCTGAGAAGTTTCTTTCATTTTACTTGTTAATCGTTATTGTTTAATGTATTACACATGTCTCCTTTTTCCCCCCTATTGATTCCTTCTAGCCCACCCCCCGTCCCCTGGCCCAGGCCTTCACTACACTATTGTCTATGTCCAAGCATAGTTTCTTGAGTCCCAACACAGTCATACCAAATCAGAAACACACAGAATAACAGTTCTGACATTGTATATTCAGTATTAAAACCTCCCCAATATTTGGATTAAATATCAAGTGACTTCAGAGTCAAGAAAAGATGAGATATTCACAAGCAATACTATGAAGAGATATTTTATATAATTGGTTAATAAAACTTGTAAAGAGTAATAATGAAAAGTTTTGAGTGCAGCACAGATGGTTGTAGATACCACATGTGGATTAAGTTAATATCCTTAGTTTTCAAAAATATTCGCTATTGATATTATTAAGCATACTAGATGCCCAGTGCACAAAAATATGTGCACTCAGGGGTGTCCCTCAGCCCAGCCTATGCCCTCTTGCAGTCTGGGACCCCTTGGAGGATGTCCACCTGCTGGCTTAGGCCCACTCCCTGGGGTATCAGGCCCAAGCTGGCAATCAGATATCCCTCTGGCAGCCTGGCAGCCCTTGGGGGATGTCCACTTGCCAGCAGGAAGCAGACCTAAGCTTCAGCTGGTCATCCTTAGTGCTGCTGAAGAGGCAGGAGAGGCTCCCGCCACCACCGCCGTGCTGGCAGCCATCAGCCTGGCTTGTGGCTGAGCAGAGCTCCCCCTGTGGGAGTGCACTGACCGCCAGGGGGCAGCTCCTGCATTGAGCATCTGCCCCCTGGTGGTCAGTGTGTGTCATAGTGACCAGTCATTCCCAGTCCTTCTGCTGTTAGGGTCAATATGCATATTACCCATATATTATATAGAATCGAGGACTGGTGCACGGGTGGGGGCCGACTGGTTTGCCCTGAAGGGTGTCCTGGATCAGGGTGGGGGTCCCACTGAGGTGCCTGGCCAGCCTGGGTGAAGGGCTCATGCCTGTTTTCAGACTGACCAAGCCCCCCCAGCGACCAAAGCTCTCAGCCTTTCCTTTTTTTGTTTTTTTTATTCACTCCAGCTCCGTGGCAATGGCGTCTGGAAGCAGGTATCTGGGGTTTATTTACCTTCTATAATTGAAACTTTGTTGTCTTGAGAGGAGGCAGTAGCCTGCCTGGGAAACTTGGTTTCCTCCATCATTGGGGCAACCAAGCCTCCTGGTTGGTACAGCTCCATGGCTGCCGGACACCATCTTGGTTGGGTTAATTTGCATATAGTTGCTCTGATTGGCTGGTGGGTGTGGCTTGGATGTAGTGAAGGTATGGTCAATTTGTATGTATGTCTATTATTAGGTAAGATATAAAATAGGAGGTGTTTTGAAGTAGAGCAGACTTGCTAATATTTTAGGTTTGTGACTTGAATAAATCACAGCTCAATGCCCTTGAGAGCCTTAAAGTTGTGACCCTGAGCCCAGAGCAATGTGGATTTGCTTCTAGTTTAATTTCTCATTTAACTGTTTGTTTCCCCAATAAAGCCTCTGTAACTTTTCTACAGTGTATATATAAACCATCTCTGTCATGACAGTGTGTTTCAATTAATAACTGTTTAAATTGCTTTATAGTTGGTTATATGGACTTGCTTTAAAAAGAGCATAGTGAGGGCATGAAGCTATATTTTAGTAGTTGAAATCCATCAGTGCATATTTTTAACTCTGACTCCCAATCTCATCATTTTCTAAAAATTTTCTCTAATCAAAGAAAAGTACAAGGTAGGGACATAACTTTTCTGTGGGATTGGAAGGGGATGAAGGAGGAGGCCGAAGGCACTAAGAAATATCACAGAAAAATTAAAAACTTGAATTCTTACTACCAAAAACTACTACATTATCCAAATAAAAGGGAAAGTATTATCTAAAAACAAAATTAGTGTTGCCTAGAAAGGTCTAGAGGCCTAGATATTCTATGTAATGCTCACCAATGTTTTCTGTTTTAATAGTTTCTGTTTTTCCATGTGTTCTAATATGTATGAAACATATATATATTTATGTATAAATATATATATATATATATATATATATATATATATAATTCCAATTTCTCTGTATCTTTGACAATATTTTTATCTGATTTTTTAGCATAACCATCTTAGTAGGCATAAAATTGCATTGCAATAGTTTAAATTTGCATTCTCTAATATTTTAATGATGTTGAGACTATTTTTATGTGCTTAATGGCTATTTGCATATCTCTGATGAAATATTCAAATCTATTGTCCATTTCTTAATTGGGTAATTTGACATCTTATCAAGTTACAAGATTTCTTTACATATTCTGCATACGAGTCTTTTATTGGATACTAAAGGCCTGATGCATGAAAATTCGTGCAAGAATAGGCCTTCCTTCCCCTGGCTGCAGGCAAGGGCTTCCCTCCAGCCACCAGCAGGCATCCAGGATCAGGGCTTATCTCCTTCTCTGGCCCCGCCCACAGGCACTGGACCTAGTGGCTTCCCTCAGGACCTGCTTCCTTGGGAATGATGTCTGGAAGGAAGTCCGGTCTAATTACCATATTACCCTTTTATTATATAGATGTGACTTGCATATATTTTCTTCCAATATTTTTACTGTCTTTTGTTATTTTTTGAAGTACAAAAGTTATTATTTTTGATGATTTTGTATTTATAAACATTTTTTTATATTGCTTGTGTTCTTTTTTTTTTTTTAATATATTTTATTGATTTTTTACAGAGAGGAAGGGAGAGAGATAGAGAGTCAGAAACATCGATGAGAGAGAAACATCGACCAGCCGCCTCCTGCACATCCCCCACTGGGGATGTGCCCGCAACCCAGGTACATGCCCTTGACCTGAATCGAACCTGGGACCTTTCAGTCCGCAGGCCAACGCTCTATCCACTGAGCCAAACCGGTTTCAGCTTGCTTGTGTTCTTGATGTTAGATCTAAGAAATCTTAGCCTGACCCAATGACACTACCATTTGTTCCTATGTTTTATTCTAGTGTTTTAGCTCTTATGTTTACCTCTGTAATCCATTTGGAATTAATGTTTATTTGTAGTTTAAAGTAAAGATACAAAGTCATCTTTTGGATGTGGTATCCAAATTTTCCAACACCGTTTGTGGGTTTGTGGTAATAACTGTTTTTCTCTATTAAATCACCTTAATACCTTCCTCAAAAATCAATTGACCATAAAGATAAAGGTTTATTCCTGAACCCTTAATTCTTTGCCATTGAACTATGTAGACCTTTATGCAGTATCACACTGCCTTGATTACCATAGCTTTGTATTAAATTTTGAAACTGGAAGGTTTATTTCCTCTAACTGCTTTTTTTTTCTTTTTTTAAAAAGATCATTTAGCTAATTTTTTATGCTATTTTAGGAAACATTGCTTACCCCTTAGGCAATGAAAAACTATTATTTATTTATTTATTTATATTTATTTAAATATATTTTTACTGATTTGAGAGGGAAAGAAAAATAGAAGCATCATTGATGAGAGAGAATCATTGATCAGCCGCCTCCTGCATGCCCCTGACTGGGGATCAAGCCCACACCCCACGCAATGCGCCCTCACCAGAAATGGAACTGTGACCTCCTGGTTGATAGGTCGATGATCAACCACTGAGCCAGGCTGGCAGGGCAAAAAGCTATTATTCATATGTTTTTTATTCCTTCCTAGACTATAAGCTTCTTTAGGGAGGGAAATTTGTCATATGCATTCCTATGTCCATAGCAGCTGGCACATTATCCAGATTCTGAAGATGTTTGTTGAAACCATAATATTTACGTTATACACATTGACATTATGATACACAGTGCTACTTCATGTAGGTTAATGAGATTTGTTATCCTGTATTAGAAAGAACCCTGGATTGAGAGATAGGAAACTGATTCCAGTCCCTGATCTATGATAGATTATTATTTGACCTTGAGAAATTGAGGGGCTATTCTGAGCCAGTTCCACATTTATGAAGATGAAATTAGAACTAATTATTTTCTAGGATATAAGATACATTTATCAGTATTAGAAAAAGTGATATTTTAGTGATTAATTGCTATTCCACAGGTAGTGTAATAAATGGATAAAGGCAATATGTCATGGGCCATGTTCTCAAGGACTATAACTCAGATCAGGTTGTGGAATATGAATATTTTAAATAATGCTTTATATTTCAACTTTCATAAATATCATTGTTATTGAATATTATACTATCTTTTCTTTTATGCTTTATCTTTGACATAGTTTTCTTTTACATTGACATTCAATGGAACATAATTTTGCAGAATTCTAGTTATATTTGGCAAGTCACAAACACATTTTGTGTAACATACGTTGTGTTTTCTTGTTAGTCAGACTCCATGCATCAAGCATAGGAATGTAGGTACATTAGCATTCTTTGTTCCTAGGCCTTAACTTACGTGGCAGAACAATGATCTCACATGCTGTATTTGAGATTTTAGAAATGAGCACAGAGTTGTTTAAATCCAGTGAGTGCATTTCCTCTGCCCTTTGGTCAGAAGCATTGCAAGCAATCTAAAAATGTTAGAGGAAGAGAGAAATGAGATGAATAACCCAAATATAGTAGCTTATTTCAGAGATCATTTACTATTCCAGCATCAACAAAAAAAGCAGTTCTCAAAAATCCCAAGTAGGCGGTTCTACTTTCGTCGTTTGCACTATGATGTTTCAACGAGTGCAGAAGTGATATTTTAGTCACAAGTTCCTGTGGTTCATCAGAGACAATATATTTCTATATGAGTTTTCATGACATCAGGAATTAATTACTTTTTAATGAATTCAGAAAAAATGAATCTCAATGGGAGCAATTTAATTATCTTCTTTCAAAAATGTTACTCTCCTGTGGACATTCAGCCACAAGGCAAAAGTACTGGAGAGTGTAATTGACTAGAAACACAGGTTACAGCAATGGATCAATTTGTATTACCCATGAAAGGTAAAATGCAATAAGCAGAATCAACATTCCATATTCGGATTTTGTGAGATTCAACCTCAATGAGAGTAATGAATGTGTCTTCTGTAAGGGAGCGAGTGTAGAGTAATATAAAAATTACCTTTCCAATGCAGAGAAATTTGGTATGCTTAATTCAATTTATAGGTTTTGCCCTAAGGGTTTTATGCCAATATCAGGTCTTTTATTAAATTTACTTTCTTCAGTCACTAGGGAACAAAAAAAAAAAAAAAGATTCACGATCAGTTTTATTTGAGACTCAAAGAAGGTTATTTGATATAAATGTTTAGTACTGAAATGTTTAGTCCCAGAATGCATAGTCCCAGAGTTTTAGGAATGGTTTATAATATATTATGTACACTTTAATAATTTTTCAGAAAGCAATCCATCTGCGCTATGCTGTCTATTATTTTATAGGTTAATGAATCTTATATAGAATTCCATACTATAATAACTTTAGAATGGAAAGAATCTGAAGGGCAAGGGGATATCGGGCCAATGAAAGAATTGAGAAACAATAGGGGGCATTACCTGCAGAATGACCATAGTGGTTTTCTCTAGAACTCCTAAGGACAAAAGCTATAACATGAAATCTCTTTATTGCATCATCCCATGCTTGTCCTTCCAGAGAAGAGATTGTGGTTTGAGGGAAGGTGGGGAAGCAGAGAAGTAGCCCTGGTGGCTGAGTATGTACACCCTGAATGAAGGCTCACTCCACTCAGCTTCAGCTTCACCTCCAGAGCCTGCTGTGCGTTCAGGAGTGTTGGGAAATCCAGGACAGCTGTAGTAGCTCATCACAGGGGTGGCTATTTAAAGAAATGTCAATATAATTTCACAGACACAGGGATTGGGTTAGATAAAAGATGTACAAAGCACGTTAAGGATGCAAAACTAGGATGGTTTTCACACTTCCAGAAACGAATGATGTAACCAGGGATGTGAGGAAGTTTCATGGCTCATCCATATGAGGTCTTGATGTGATTTAGGAAATGATTCCTTGACTCAAGACCTATGTTTTGGAAAATAATTATGATAAGACATGCAGTTGCCATCTGCTGTGAAATGTAATATCCAAATCCTTGATGTCTAAGAAGTAAATGGCATCCTGTTAGGGACTAGTAAAATTGTCCCTGGTAATCTCTTAGAATAGACAGATGATCTGAAGGATTGGTCCCAAATATTTTAGTAGGTGATACTGGTGGCTGTACGGTGGTTGTTCCATAGTCCACTAGTATTTTGGGCAAGCCGACTTAGGAGTGTTACCACTTTGGAATGGCAGCTACATCTTGAGAGCTCCCTCAAACCTCACATAGTAAAACACTCTTCATACCATGATGAAGTTCAAATGTCTGCCCTTAGTCACCAGGGGCATGATAATACCATGGGGCCATTATTGTCTAATTCATCGTGAGGAATCCTTAGTTTGTGTACTGGGCCCATTGGATTGACATGACCGGGCATTCAAAGGACATGCTCTGTGGGAAGAGCAGAGGTTATAAAGTTTTTTAGAACTCAAACAAAGGTTCCTAAAATTTTCCAACAAAGTTTTCCTTTCTGTGTACCAGGTTATCCTTTCTCGGTGGTTTATAGGCTTCTTGAAGATTTCCAGATATGTTCAGTAGGGTGAAAATTAGTCACAGTCCTACTCCCACAGCACCTGTGTGAGCATGGTCACGCCTCCATGCTTTCTGTGCTTGTAGGAGGCTTCTGAGAAGATCTGCCCCATGCTTGGCCACATAAACTGTCCTCTTCCTTAGCAAAAAATAAATAAATAAAAAATCATTATGCCTCAGTGAGCAGCAACTTGGCACTTGCCTTGGTTCTAAGCCACTCACCCTATTATATTCATCATCTGTTTATAACTTTGAGGACCACATAAGTGTCAGAATAAAACTCTCATGGAAATTGTAGCTGTGTATCATCATATGTATTATTCTTTCTGGATCCAAGGTTACCTTTACACACACTGATGGGAATGCATCATTCATCTAGATAAAATATTCTATGGCTTCTCTTTGCTCTTTGAATAGAGTAAAAACTCCCGTATTATTGTTTAAAAGTTTTACCTGGTGTGAATGTGGGTGCTGCAGCTTCAAAACCCCTTCCCCGTATACATCCCCTTTCCCCCTTCACATTCATAGTATATGTTCCAGACAAGCAAACTGGTCAGAGACTGTCTCCAGACCACTCTTATTTCTTGCCCCAACATTTTTTTATTTCTCTTTCTTGCTGACTGCATCCTTTTTTCCCCCCTGTCCCTTTAAAAATGTTCATTATAAACACAATGGAACACTGACTAAATTGTCGCTGATGAAACAAACGATCTTGGGAAAAATCATAGAGTCTTGAAGATTACCCCTAAAATGCTCCCATTTTTTGTCTCATCCGTTGCTGCTGATTAAAGTGTGACTGATGACTCGCCTCCTGGCTTTCCTGATGGGATTGATGGCTCTGAAGTGGTCTTTGTATCTGCTCTGGGTTATTTTATGCTTATTGTTGCATGTGCACTTTTTTTTCCCTTTGAAAGGAAAGGATGGTCTCAAGATTTAATGGTGTTTGAATCATATTATCATTCTTGATCTGAAAGGCCTGGGGTAATAAGGTGAAGAACCATAAAATGGGAAGGAATATTAATCATCTAATTTTTGAAAATATAATTTTGTGCTTTGCATATTTATTGGAGCTTGTGTGCCCTAGATATATCCTATGGTCCATTAGAGTTGATTTGAGTGACGACTAGAATATTAATTCTGTGGTAAATACTATCTCCTATTTTTTGTCATATATATATATATATATATATATATATATATATATATATATATATATATACCTTACCCAAGGATATACTTTTCATTGATTCTAGAGAGAGAGAAAGGGAGAGGGAGAGAGAGCAAGAAGAACATCAGTGTGAGAGACTGGGGATCAAGCCTGCAACCTGGATATATGCCCTGACTGGGAATCAAACCTGCAATGTTTCTCTGCATGGGACAGTGTTCTAACCACTGACCAACACCAGACAGGTTTTTGTCCCTAATATTTAACGAAGGGTGCTATATTTAGTAGTCTTTCCTTAAATATTGAAACATTTGTAGTAAATAAATACATTTTTAGACATTTGACTGTTAGAGTTGATTTGTAGTAAATGAGAGGAGGTGTTTTTGAAATAGTAGGATAAGATTAAGATCTGGTAGCTTGGATTTAAAGAATAAAAGGTTTTATGTTTCTTTGAAAGTGGTGGTAAACCAGTAAAGGGTTGGAGCACAAGCATAACATGACCAAGTGTAGATTTAGAGATCTCACTGGATGCTGTGTGGGAAATGGCCACAACAGTGCCAGGATGGAAGCAGCAAGACTCCTTTAATAATTTGGATAAACAATGAGGGGGATGCAGCAAACATTTGCAGGCAGTGGAGTCATATGACATGCTGTGCAGAGGACCCAGTATTTTTAGGGGAGGATATAGAGAAATTGTCTAAAAGCAGCAAAACAGAGCAAGCAGCACCCATATTCTACCTTTAAGTATTTAAAAGGAGGAGAGAGAGAAAAAATGAACAGGTTCAAAGACACTAAGAATTCAAGAAAATTAACCATCAGATAGGTGCTGTGCTCCCACCATAAATGTGATGGTATTTGGTTTGGCTTTTAGGTGGTTGCTTCCAGTTGGATTCCTTCTCCAAATAGAGGGTCTTACCTTTTGAGTTATAGCCAGGCATTGCTGACAAGGGGAAGTCAGTGTAGGCATTAAATATGCCTTTGGCTATCTGTGTGAGTTTTGGATAAATCACTTAATCAACCTCTCTTTTAAAAAAAATAAATGATTATAAAACAGAGCTGGTCAGAGTTTAATTGATATGAAGTAGCTGCAAAGCTGATTGCATACTCCAAAGGCACTTAGATAAAGAAAGAATCATCACAGTTATCAACAAATTACCACTATGTATATGTGTGTACACCATGGCAATATTTTTATTCAGACACATACCATCCTATATAATAAAGAGTTAATATGGTAATTAGACTGAACAGTGGAACAACCTTTCAGAATGACCTTCTGGAATGACCAGTGGGAGGGGGATGGGGTGGGGCCATGGGGCCACGAGGCAGTCGGGGCTGCAAGGGCCAAGGCAGCCAGGGTTGTGAGGCCTGAGCCCCTTGCACAAATTTCATGCGTTGGGCCTCTAGTGCTCTAGAAATAGATGGAATACTTTTTATACATCAGTACATTTAATGTGCATCAGAAATTTCACAGAGAACTCCAGTCTCACTGCTCCCTATCTTTCTCAATTCTGGAATTAAAATAATGGTTTTGAAGTTATTTTCATGCGAATAAAAAGTGTATTTCATTATTGCAATCATGTGCCACAAGGCATCTCAATCAGTATCATTATGGTGGTGTGCTCTGGTCCACTGCTTTACTAATTATAGGTCTGGCTGCCTGCATGTTTAATAATTTTGTACTTAGACTAAACAGTGGGACGTCAGGCTGTCTGAGTAATGCATGAACACAATACTGGACAGTGCACTTGGTTGTGAACCTGAGGGAGTAATTCAGCATTGGCAGAATAAATGGATTAGGGCATTGTTCTCTTCCATCTTCCAACTATTATCCCCCAATGGATCTCAGAGTTCAGTGACTCAAAAGAAAGCCCAGGATTGCTCTTTGTGAATTCAGCTAGGCCACACCATAACCTCTTCAAGCAATTAGCCCAGATGACATATGGCTCACTGACTCTATAAATATTTGTTGAGTGTTTGTGGCAATCATTGGTGTCATGTTCAGCCCTGTCAATGTGCAACATTGATTTTGAGTGTCCTTGGCACAGAGCAACAAGTAGGCACTGGGAGAAATTCACAGGGAATAAATAATAGAACTTAGCAGGAAAAGCTTATGTTCACATGGGCTGCTTCCTCTGGGACTCATTCTTTTTGAACCCTTCTGCCACTAGGACAACAGAGAACAGTGTTTGAGTGAGCTCAGACATACGAATCAATACACATATATGTGCTTTTAAATAGAAGATCCATATCATAAAGTTAGTTAGGTTGAACCATACAAAAATGACAATACCACATTTCTGATATATAAAAATTTTTTAAAAATTAACCAAACAGTACATTTTCACTGTATAAAAAGTACTTGAAAGAATTGAAGATGGAGATAATATTTAAAATCCTACCATGCAGAGGTTTCTATTATAATTATACTAGAGGCCCGTTGCAGGAAGATTCTTGAAAGAATAGGGCTGTCTCGGGCCTATTGCTGCAAGAACAAGGCTTCCTGCAGCTGGAGCAAAGCAGAAAAGGGAGTGAAGCCCACCCTTCTCCACTGCCTCGCTCCCACCCATCTCCGCTGCCTTGGCTCTGCTCCGTGTTTGCTGCCTCGGGTCACCGCAGCGTTGGTGGAACGGTGAGGCTGGATCAGCTGCCGGAGTGGGCGGATCATGCCTCGCTGCTCGCCCCCGCGGCCCCCAGCCAGGTGATAGGCCTGGACACTCCAGCAGCAATGGAGTGGCGAGGCTGGATCCAGAGGGGGCAGATCCAGCCCCACCACTCCCCCCCCTGCCTCCCCCACCACCTGCCTGGCCATCAGGCCTAGACACTTCAGTGGCGGGGCTGAGGGGACTGGGCGCCACCATCTTGTGGCTATGGGTGCCACCATCTTTGTGATGGAGTGATGGTTAATTTGCATATTACTCTTTTATTACATAGGATTAGAGGCCCAGTGCATGAAATTCATGAACAGGCTGGAGTCACCTTAGCCCAGCCTGCACCCTCTCTAATCTGGGACCCTTCGGGGGATATCCGACAAACCAGCAGTCAAACATCCCTCTCACAATCCAGGACCACTGGCTCCTAACTGCTCACCTGCCTGCCTGCCTGATTGCCCCTAACTGCCCCCCTGACAGCCTGGTTGCCCCCCCTGCTGGCCTGGTAACCCCTTACTGCCCTCACTGCCAGACTGGTCACCCTTAACTGCCTCCCTGCTGGCCAGGTCACTCCTAACACCCCCCAGCCCCTGCCAGCCTGGTCGACCCTAACTGCCCCCCTCTGCTGGCCTGGTCACCCCAACTGCCCTCCCTGCCAGTCTGGTCGTCCCATGCATCCTGCTGCTCAGTTGTTTGGTTTCCCCTCATTAACTCCCCTGCCGGCCTTGTTGCCCCATGCAGCCTGTTCGGTTGTCTATTCGGTTGAAATGTCACTTAGGCTTTTATTATATAGGATTTGTGTATTTCATCATAGTCTTTATTATATGCATTTAATGCAGTTGTGAAGTTACTTTATAGGCAATGTTGTATCCACTCATTTATTATTCCTTGGTTTCAAATTCTGGCAGTTTTCCAACTCTGAGAACTTATGCTCATTACTAAGCTCATCTGTAAAATAAGACTAATGAATGGACCTAACTCATAGAACATTTATGGGAATTAAATGAGAGAATACATGGAAAATATTTAGCACAGGCCTGGAAACTGGTTAGTGTTCAAAAAAGGGTTAACTTACAAATATTTCTTTGTTATTACAAACTCTTAAAATCATATTTAATGGCCACATGATATAAAATCTCATATATGAAAATCTCTATTATACTCTAATTGTATGACAGATTTTTCCCAAGTCTCACTCAAATAGTGGCCACATTTCATTTTCTTATTTATTGAGAATAACATGGGACTTTGTTGTGAATTGCCCATAAAGGAGATATAGCTTGCAAAAATGCCTGTAACTTACACATTCAACTTATTTTCATTCCAAAGAATGGGAAGAGTGAGAGTTTTAGAATTATATATTTATGGATTCAAATTCTGCCTACCCCTTACTTGGTGGGTAGCATTAGGAAAATCATTTAACACTGTGAGCCACAAGCAAGTCACTCCCTCTTTGGTTTTAGTAGTTAGACAATAATACAGGTGATTTTCCTTATTATTAATGCCAGATGGACATTTTTAAGGAGTATTCTTCCATGTAGTGGTTTATTTTAATAAACAAAACATATTGGTAAGACTAAGCTGCACCTAATGTCTACATAATATTATTTGTTCTACTGATCTGGAAGTACTGAGATGTGACATCGACACAATAGTATCCCTAGCAACAGCTGGTCCCTCATGGTCTATTCTTCCTTGTGCTGCAATGTTAATGGCTAACAGGTTTATTACTAAGTGCAGGTATCCAGAGCAGAGTAGTGGAATGGTCAGGAGTAGAGAAGTTCAATGGGGTAAGTATTTTCTGTGCCCTGAGATGTGATATTTCTTAGTAATTTTTTGACAAATACCAAACATGTAGATGTTTTTAAGACCAAAAGTATATTTGTATGTTTACCTAATTTTTACAAAGCAGTTCATGTTTATTACAAGGAAATTAGAAAGAGAGGAACAATAGTAAGAAGCAACACAATAGAACAGTAATTCCTTACATAATTCCTTACCTTACCCCAGAAATGAACACTGTGAGATGTGTACTAGTATACTTTGTTGTATAATTCTTCCAGAGGGTATTCATTTCTCTCTCTCTCTCTCTCTCTCTCTCTCTCTCTCTCTCTCTCTCTCTTTCTCTCTCTCTGTCCCTCTTCCTGCCTTCCTCTTCCTGTCCCCCTGTCTCTCATATCATGCATACTTTATATGTTTATATCTTCCTATATAACTCTATGTATAGTCTTATTACACTATATTATCACTTACTGATATACTGCAAACATCTTTCCAAGTCAATTACCCTATACTTGCAGTATTTTTTATACATTAATATTATTTATCTTAAAAAATGTAGCAGAAAAGCACACCTATTGATGGATGTCTAGCCCATACATAAAACCTTTTATTTGGAATATAATATTCCATTCTTCTTATTAAATTTTCCCAATCATATTATTAATTGCAAATATTTGTATCTACTAGCATGGTATTTATATTTCCAGGGATCACTTCTAAATATATATTACTAGGGGCCCGGTGCACGAAATTCGTGCACTGGGTGGGGGGGGGGGGAGTGTCCCTCAGCCCAGCCTGCCCCATCTCACATACTGGGAGCCCTCAGGCATTGACCCCCATCACCCTCCGATCGCCTGATCGGCCCCTTGCCCAGGCCTGATGCCTCCGCCAGGCGTGTCAGGCTTGGACAGGGGACCCCCATCTCCCCCCGATCACTGGCTCTGGCCCCCGCCCAGGCCTGAGGCATCTGGCCCAGGAATCATGCCTGGGCAGGGGACCCCCATCTCCCTCTGATCGCTTGCTCCACCCCCCGCCCAAGCCTGACGCCTCTGGCCCAGGCTTCAGGCCTGGGCAAGGGGACCATCATATCCCCCCAATCCCCGGCTCCGCCCCCCGCCCAGGCCTGATGCCTCGGCCAGAGGAGTTGACCCTCATCACCCTCTGATCACCAATCACCGGATCGGCCCCTTGACCAAGCCTGAGGCCTCCGGCAGAGGTGTCAGGCCTGGGCAGGGGACCCCCAGCTCCCCGCGGTTGCAGGCTCTGCCCCTGCCCAGGCCTAACGCCTCTGGCCTAGGCGTTCGGCCCAGGCAGCGGGGACCTGCAGTGGCAGCGGGGGGCGCCGCAATCGTGGGCTCCGCTTTAGGCCCAGGCAAGGGACCCCTAGCTCCTGGGACTGCCAGCTTCGACCGTGCCCAGCTCCCATCGCTGGCTCCACCCCTACTTCCTGCTATCACTGGCCAGGGCGGCAAAGGCGCCTGATTCTCTGATCATGGCTGGGGGGCAGGGCAAAGGCGGCCCCATGGCCGCCTTTGCCCTGCCCCCCAGCTCTTACCTCCCCCCTGGGTTTCAGATCACTGTCAGTGGCAGGGGGCTTCTTCCTGCTTTCCCTTTTGCCTCCCTGCATTGTGCCTACATATGCAAATTAGCCGCCATCTTGTTGGCAGTTAACTGCCAATCTTAGTTGGCAGTTAACTGCCAATATTAGTTGGCAGTTAATTTGCATATATCCCTGATTAGCCAATGAAAAAGGTATCGCCGTACGCCAATTACCATTTTTCTCTTTTATTAGTGTAGATTACATGATTATTATTCATATTTCTAAAATTTAGAAATATCTGATTTCTTTGAGTTATCCCTGATGACTTTGACAAAACAACTGTTGTTGTTCTAACATAATTTACAGTTAGTTCAGGTGATGGATGGATAAGGCATTGGGCAGTTTACCAGAAATAGCTAAAAGTCTATGACCCAAATGTTGTAAGTTTCATGTCACTTGTACAATTGGGGTTATTAGATACTGTATTAAGGAAAGGAACATTAAATCACCTGACTGTACGCCAGGCTTTTTTTTTTTTTTTTATAACAATGCACCAGTATTTCTTAATCATTAAGATTTAGCAATCTGAACTGCACTCATGTTTGAACTGAAGATTGCTTGAGCAATGGGCCTCTGCAAACCGACCTTTACAATACCTGGGATTAATGGTCAGTTCCTTGGTTAATGTGCTGAATTTTCTGGACCCTGGCAAAAATCATCTTTGCTCTTCTTACTCACCAGCCATTAACTGGAATAATGACAGATTCTGTGAAAGCATCATGCTGTTGGCACTTTTAAGAGCTATCCTGCTTCCTTTATTTTTCTTGATTGTTTATTGTGGGCTACTGAAGTGACCATGTGGAAGAATTACTTGTTTTAACTCCATAATTATCAAATGCCATTTATTAGAATAAAAATATCCAAACCCACATATTTAAATTCTCATGTATAGAAAGTGAATAAAAATCTATGTAGAAATCTATGACTGGATTCAGGATGTAATTGCTCCTTGTCTATGTGGATTCCAAGGATGTTTTTGGAGATGATATTCAATCCTAACAGATACGTGGGATGTCATGCCCAGCATATGGAAACTTGTACAAGAGGTGGTTGTATAACTACTTCCGAAGATGTATGTTTGTGAAATCGCTTTTATAGGGAGCCAGATTGTGACACACTGCTTGGGAATAACATGAATCCTTTAAATAGTTTCCAATGTTTTTGTTATTTAAACTCCAAAAAAGATAAAAAGAATTTGGGGTTTTTAATCTAGACCCTTCTGCCCATCAAGCCCTCAAATATTTACTAGCATTGGAGATGATCTTCATTTTGTGAATAGTCTCTTTCAGGATTTAACTTTAGTCACAGCTCAGTTTTTTCCTTACGTCTCATTTTTTTCTCTCTGCCCTATTTAAATCATTACTTGTTTTGACTTTGGGGGAAATAAGAGATAAATTACTAGCACTCTCTTCAAAATCATTTTCTGTTCCCCAACCCCCTTTTTTTCTGAAATGGTCCACTTGGTGATCGAGAACGATTCTTGAGCTAAATTTTAAATCTGAAGAGGATCCTACTGCCACAACATCTCTTAAACTATTTTCACTCTCCTGAAGTATTGAACAATTTCAATGTTCAGGATACCTGTGGGTATGTGTGAGAACATTGCTTTGAGTAATCGTTACTGTCAGTGACTATGGAGCAGACCAATGACGGTTACCATCCTTTACTGATGGTATAATATATGCCAAAGTCCCTTGTTAGGCATTTTACATATTACATGTTTTAAATTATATCAAACCCCTTCCCCAAGAGATAGGCATCTGTGGCTGTTTTTAGATGAAGAAACCAAAATAAGAATTATTGAAGTCTTTGCTTTAAATTCAGACTGGATCAACTCATTGTTTTGATACATGCTTGCTGGATCAAATTACTTGGTCAAATTACTTCTCTGGGCATCAATTTCTTTGTTGACAAAAAGATAATAGCACATATATCTCATAGGGTTTTTTTGAGATAAAAAAAATAATATTTCTAAAGCACACATAATCACCAGATGGTTGTTATTATTACCCAAAATCACAGAACTAGTTAGTGTTCAGGAATTTTTTTCAGAGAATTCATTAATTCATTATGGAAGCTCTATAAAAGAAAATTTAAAGAAAGTGCACTGCATCTGCAGGAACACACATGATCCATGAAGACATAGTGATTTAAATCCATGGAGATTTTTAATAATTGACAAAGCAAATGCAATTATAATCAGAGGGAGTAATAAAGGAAAATTTGGTTATATAAGTATTTGCTTATTTTTATATTCTTCCGCTTCTTATATGACCAAGTTTTTCTTTGTAGATTATCAAACAACTAGAGGCCCGATGCACAAAATTCAGGAAAGGGCCTTGGCCCTTGCAGTCACAGCGGCCACCTCTGCCTCAGCCCTGCCTGCTGCCTACCACTGTGGCCTGGGGTCCCTGTCGCCTCTGCCTCGCCCCCGCCTGCCACAGCTTTGTCCAGAAGGAAGGACACCTGGTCTAATTAGCATATTATGCTTTTATTATTATAGCTGTCTCTCAATTTCTTTGTTTTGCTAGTATACCTAACATAGTGCTGGGACGTAAAGTACTCATGAAATAATTATGATCAAGAGTTTTTAAAAAGGTGTCTCTGGACTACAGAAAGCCTATGTGGAAAAGTTTGCGTAATAAATCTGAGACCACTTTTATTAGAAAGGCTCACTTATGAAGTTTACTCTTAGTTGCCACATAAACTTGAATTTCGGAAGAATCCTCACCACTCTCAGAATTCTAAGGAGGGGCTCACTGTGCCTGAATGGTACAGTGTGGTCCATGCTGAACACCTGCTCTCTTTCTGAGGGCCTGGAACTTCGGTAGGTGCTAGGCAGAGGATGTCTGAGTTACCAGCACACGGTAGAAACCCTGGGCACTGGGGCTCTAGTGAGCTTCTGTGGTAGACACCATTTTACATGTGCTCTCAGAATTAATTGCTAGAGAAGTTAAGAACATGCTGTGTGTGTTCATGGAGAGAGGACACTTGGAGGCTCATCCCTCATCTCAGGATGTGGCCCCATGTGCGTTTCCCCTTGTTGACCCTACTTTGTATCTTTTCACTGTAACAAATCATGGATGTGAATGTGACTCTACGCTGAGCCCTGTGAGTCCTCCTACAAAAATCATTCCACCTGGGGATGGTCTTAAGGGACCCTCCCAGCATTCCCTAGATTAAGAATCACCAAGCTTTTTAAACTTGCCCACCCACAGCAACTGTAGGCTGTACATTTGGCATTCAATGACAAACGTCCAGGGCATAGAAAAAAATAGGAGTAGAGTGAGGTGGGTGCAGTGGAGTGGGTGTGTGATATAAAAGCCAAAGAGCATAAGTTATTAAGTGGAGAGGATCAATGGAGATAGGGAAAAGGAGAAGGTTATTAGTGCTTTACCATCATTAAATAATTATCTCTTCTCTCTCCAATTTGTTTTAGACCAATTGAGAAAAAAGGTGAAGGCAGAATGTGGAAGCCAGATTACTACCTTGATTACTTATATAAAGGCTGTGTTTTGCTTTATAAAGGCATAATTATTGACTTCCCAGTGGGTTTTCTATTAGAATTAGAAACATTTACCAATTGCATAAGATTATGTCTGACTTCTTTTGTCACCCACTTCAGTTACTCTTATTGTGCTCCTTACTAATACCAGGAAACACCAGTAATGAAGAAGCATTATCCCTAAGTATGGGAGATGGTGGCAAATAGAAAAACCCATGATATTTCAAAAACTCCAATTACTAAGCAAGATACAAGAGAGGTAGAATTTAATCATGTAAAACATTATTTTTTTTCCCCCCAAGGGCCATTTGGATATTTTTAACATCATTCTCGGGCCATACAAAATTATCAACTTAAAAATTACCCTGCTATATTTGGTGAAACACTTAATTAACTCACCCCTAATCCCTTGCCAGGGACAGGCCAAATGATTTTGTGGGCCTTATAGGGCTATAGAGTTAGACGTTCCCCACTCCTGGTGTAAAAGGTAGATATTAGGAATTCACAGCTGGTAACGTCTCCTCTGTAAAAGACAAACATATACTTTTGTGAAATAAGTTATTTCACAAGGAAGCCAAAGAGATTTGTCATAAAAGCCAGACATTTGAAGTTAGTTAACAGAAAAATTGGTTATTAATCAGAGTATTAATCAAAAGAGACACAGTTTTGGTATAGGTGGATCATATGGATATTTTTTTAACTATCTGGAGTGTTTTGATGTTATGGTGCTCACTCACAGTACTACCAGTGTACTGTCAACCTTGTTAGTGAGGTTGTAGGTTGAGCTGTTTTTCTAGAGACTCCAAATATCAGGGACTTGAAAAATACGTCTGTTTTTTATCTCACGTAATAGTCTAGACCAGGTGGGGTTGGGTTCATGACCCCAGGAACCCAGGTTTTTTTCTATCTTGCTATTCTGACTTTCCTAGAGCATTGCCATATTTACATGGTTAAAATGGCTTATCATTTCACTCATAGTTTTTGCCAACAGGAAAGATGTACGAGTAAAATCCCTGCAAATTTAAGAATACAGCATGGAAGTTACAGATTTTTTCTGACATTATATTGTGATCTTAGGTCACAGTCATATCTAACTGCAAGAGAATCTATTATATGTCTTTTTCCTTTACTTATTTATTTATTTTTTCATTTTTCTGGGAAGCCATGTATTTCATTTCTAAAAAATGTGTGTGTGGGGGGGGTCATTGCTGTAGAAGGAGAGAATTATTATTGGAGGGCAGCCAGAATCTATAATGAAAGGGTAGTATGCTAATTAGACTGGATGTCTTCCAGACATCCTTCTGGACAAAGCCACGGTGGCAGGGGCTGAGGTAGAGGTGGTTAGGGGTGACTAGACTGGCAGGGGTGTAGTTATGGGACAGTCAGGCTGGCAGGGGAGCAGTTAGGGGGTGACCAGGCCAGCAGGAGGGCAGTTAAGGGGTGACCAGGCTGGCAGGGGGGCAGTTAGGGGGTGACCAGGCCATCAGGGAAGCAGTTAGGGGGCGATCAGGTCAGCAAGCAGAGGCAGTTAGGGGTGATCAGGCAGGCAGGCGAGTGGTTAGGATCCAGCAGTCCTGGATTGCGAGAAGGATGTCCGACGGCTGGTTTAGGCCCAATCCCTGCACCTGGAGAGGGTGTAGGACAGGCTGAGAGACTTATCCCCCTCCTCCATGCACAGATTTTGTGCACTGGGCCTCTAGTTTATTTACAGATTCCATCTTTTTTCCCATCTAAATATCTCAGAATACCTTTCAAACTCTTTACCATTTAAACACCCTCAGCCACTCCTCTAATAAAAATTCCCAAACTCTCATGTAGGGTATCAATTTTATACAGCCATCTTATTGTAATTCTGCATGTGATTTAGATTTTTCAAGTTTTATTTGAAAGGCAGGAGAGAGATAGAGTTCCCACTGTCCATTCAGTAGCACTGTGGGTATAGAGTATTCATTTTGTGGATGTGAACTGCAGTAGGCACAAAAGAGTTCTGGAATCTACATCAGTAGCTGCAGTTCCCTGGACTATGGCAGCTCCCCTCAGCTGAGGCTATTTTATGATGATGGAATCTTCCCAATACCAGCAGCTTTCAATGAATTGTGTGGTTCAGGAGCTCCTATAGTAGGAACTTTGCAGCTTCACAAGCAGTGTCCTGATAATTCAAGAGTCAGAAACTTCTTGGAGTTCAGATTCTGTGTTCTGACTTTAAAAGTAATTTATTAAAGTATAAACTAATCTATTTCTTCCACCTTTCAAGTGATTCTGTAAGCCATTGAATGCCCAGTAATACCTCATTTCTCCCTAAACTAGCTAGTGTAAAGTTTATTCTTGGCAACTGAAATCTTCTGACAAGTTAGTAGAGCCTTCTAATAAATAAACCATTTCATTTATTTGTTCACTGAAGTGAACAAAAAAAGGTAAAATGCACTCAAGCAACTTATAGTCTAACTGGTAAGTGTAAAGTTCCCAACATACTTCCTGATAAATCTTAAATATATAAATACAGTGAAACTTCTCCTACTGTTAGCAAACTTAAAACAAAGTTATACATTGTAGGGGAAAATCACAACCTAAAATCAATTATTAAAACCTTTTTATTTTGAAATTATTTTAGATTGATAAGAAAGTTGTAATGTGGATGAATCTTGAAAACATTATGATAAGTGAAAGAAGCTGGACACAAGAACCATACATTTGTATGATTCCATTTATATGAAACTAGAGGCCTGGTGCACGTATTTGTGCATGGGTGAGGTCCCTTGGCGTGGCCTGAGCCCTCTCACAATCTGGGACCCCTCAGGGGATGTTGGAGAGCCAGTTTTGGCCTAATCCCCACAGGCCAGGCCTAGGGACTCCACTGGTGCATGAATTCGGTACTGGAACTCTAGTATGCATATAAGATCTTTGGTTAATCTCTTGCTACCCTCCTCACCCCCACGTCCCCGTTCCCTCCGAGAGATTCATCAGTCTGTTCCATGTTTCCATGCCTGTGGTTTCTGCTCCTGCATTGAGCATCTGCCCCCTGGTGGTCAGTGTGCATCATAGCTCCTGGTCAGATGGTCAAATGGTTGGCCAGTTGCTTAGGCTCTTATATATAGAGATAATTGATAGCTGATGCTTACTGGCAATTTGCCCATGTGTCAGGAATCAAAGAGTTCTTTCAACAATATAATTTTCAAAGTCAGCAATCACTTATGTATTAGGAATGATTGTATCTTTCTTCTGTAGATGAGAAAACTGAATTCTAGAGAAGTTAGGAGATCCTGAGTATTCTAAAACTTATTTACAGTGCAGACAGCATTTGAAATCAGAGATTTGACTTAACAGTTACAGAACTAGAAAAACAGTTATTAAAATCATCATTAAGCATATACTAAATTAATTGAAAGTTTGATAATGATGATGGAAAAGCTGGAGATATTAGGACAATGTAAAAACCAATTGGAAAGTGGATTGAAAATTGGGTATGTTGATGGGTGCCACTGAAGTTTCTGAGGGTGTGTATGTGAGAATTGAGGAGAGAGAGATAGAAACATCAATGATGAAACAGAATCATTGATTGGCTGTCTCCTGCATGTCCCCTACTGGGAATCCAGCCTACAACCAGGGCATGTGCCCTTGACTGGACTTGAACCTGGGACCCTTCAGTCCTCAGGCCAATGCTCTATTCACTGAGCCAAATTGGATAGGGATAAAATTAATAATATTTGTGAAGTTTCTCCTTTATAGGAAGATGGGATTCAGAATAGAACTTATAACTACTTTAAAAAGTATTTTTTTTGTCTTAAAAATAGATTCTGAACCACAGATTCAGGCTATAAGAAAGCACAAAAACATTTTTAATTCCTCTCAATTAGAATATGTAACTATTTTCATCATGACTTAATTTATATATTTGAGATGACAATAAAATAACCTTGACTTTTTCATAATTTAACTAGAGGCCCGATGCATGTAATTTATACTAGAGTAGGCCTTCCTTCCCCGGATGCTGTCACCAGGTTCTCTCTGGCACCCGGGACCCAAGCTTTCCTCCAGCCCCTGGCTTCCTTCCAGCCACAGGCAGGCACCCAGGACCCGGGCTTCCTTTGCAGCCCTGGCTTCATCCGGAAGGTCGTCCAGAAGGATGTCTGGTCTAATTAGCATATCATGGTTTTATTATTATAGATTTGAGGAAGCATACTATATAAAACATAGCCTAAAATTTTAAAAACTTTGAAGTTCTGAAATCTTAGATAGCAATGTTGTGCCACATTTTCTCACCAATAACTCCATGACTTAAAAGTGTTTGTTTATTTGACAAACTGCTTTTATTAGGTTGCAGCACTTTAATTTTCCTGTTGTAGTATCAAACAACACATTAGTGTCCAACAGAATGTTAATGAACACAATGATTTTTAATTACCATACCATAGTAGTATAATTTCAGATAAAGCAAATAACCTCAATATTTTACTCAATAAATGCAGCCTTATTATGGGTCTATTGTTCTTGAAAATATTGAATATCAGGCATAAGGCCTTAGTGTGCATATGTAGTTCATTTTGAAATATTGAAAAGTAAAATTGAAATATTATCTTACTCCTTTAATGGGGAATTTGGGGTTTGACAACAAAGATCCAGAAATTGTTGACTTAGAGAAAATTGTGTCTTTTAATTTAAAAACAGATACTTTTTATTTTAAAAGTTGAGGGGGGAAAAAAGAATATAGAGTTTAGGTTTTGTTTGGCATGCCTTAAAATCTCTTCTGGAAGCCTTTCCAGGTTATTAGGCATGCTCAATTATGTGGGGCCCTCTGTATACTTAGCTAAGGTATGGAAACCAAGACAGACAGAGAAGTTCAATGACCCAGAAGTACAAACATGACCTGTTTGGCACCAGTCATCATTCACCCCATTCAGAAGCTGAGTGCAAGCTACCTTGGGGACAATGGTGCACTAAGAAGATACCACGGAGAACCGTCCAAGGATTGCCTTTATTTGCAGTGGTTCTCAACCTTCTGGCCCTTTAAATACAGTTCCTCATGTTGTGACCCAACCGTAAAATTAATTTCATTGATACTTCATAACTGTAATGTTGCTACTGTTATGAATCGTAATGTAAATATCTGATATGCAGGATGGTCTTAGGCGACCCCTGTGAATGGGTCGTTCAACCGCCAAAGGGGTCGCGACCCACAGGTTGAGAACCACTGTTTACAGTGTTTCTGGATATCCAGGTAATTGTAAATATGCCTATATTTGAGGAAGCTTAAGTGAAACTTTCTAGAATGAGCATAAGAAAAAAACATCAGACCATCTAGATTGGCACACATTCTACAAGATACTTGGAAAGGACTCCTCAAAACTGCCAAAGCCTTGGAAAACAAGGTGACTCTATTGGAGTCCCAGATATATTACCATTAAAGACTGAAAGAAGCATAAAACGTGAACTTGAAAGTAGCTGTCCCTTCAAGCTTAAGTAAATTGTCCTTAAGAAGCCTTCCCAGAAAATACACAGCATCTAGTTAATCTCTTTGACTGAGTCTTAACCACATGGCCAAACTTAACTACAATGGAATTTTGGAAGCCTATTGATTCAATTTTAGTGTACCCAGTAAAAAATCAAAATTCTGGCCCTAGCTAGTTTGGCTCAGTGGATAGAGTGTCAGCCTGGGGACTGAAAGATCTGGGGTTCAATTCCAGTAAGGGCATGCGCCAGTTGCAGGCACGTTTCTCTCTGTCTCTTTCCCTCCTTTTGCTCTCTCTAAAAATCAATGGAAAAATATCCTCGAGTGAGAATTAACAACAACAACAAAATCAAAATTTTGTTACTTCAGGAAGAAGGAAGCATGACGTTTAGATTAGACAACTACTGATTTCTGACATATGATTAAAAAACTGTTTACTTAACGTATCATAAGCAATATGTGTAAATAAACTGTGAAGAATAAGAATTATTTTTATGTTGTTCATTAGATTCCACATATGAGTGAGATCATGTGATACTTATCTTTCCCTGACTGGCTTATTTCACTTAGCATAGATCCAGAGACATAGAAACATTGAACAGACTGTCAAACTTCAGAGGGAAGGCAGGGGAAGGTGGAGGCAGTGAAGAGATCAACCAATGAACTCATATGCATGTAGGCATAACCCATAGACACAGATAGTAGGGTGGGGAAGGCTTGGGAGAGATGGAGGTGGGAGGGGGCAATGAGGGGAAAAGGGAAATATGTAATACTTTCAACAATAAAGATTTATTTAAAAATATTTTTAATATCATTTTGATTATAAAAATAAAATATATGAATGTAGAAAAATATTTTTTTTATGAAGGAAAGGATCCACAAAGTTACTTGAAAATAATGAGAGAAGAATTCAATTTTGTATTGAGATTGCCCATTATCTAAATATTCCTTTTCATGTCTGCTATCAGTCTGGTGCTAAGTATATGGAGCAGGGCCTAGAGTTATAATCTCTTAAGCCTATATTTTACTAATCATCACTGTGTACCATAAGGAGATGATCTTGGAAACATTTCCAGACATCCAGCAACTCAGCCGCCTCCAGTTCCTAGACTGCAAATAGCAGGACTGACTGTGACCAATGAAGACCACTCTGTGTTAGCCACACTGGTGAGCATGTCACAAAGCATTGCTGGCTTTGATCCTCTTAACAACATTGTGTGATAAATCACATTGTCATCCACAGTTGATAAATAGCTTACAGAGCTTAAGCAACTTTCCCAGAAATGCACAGCTAGTAAGAGGTAGAGCCAGAATATTGATCAAGATCTGTCAGACTCTGAAGTTGAGCCTCTTAAATACTACCCCACCCTGATGCTTTATAGCTTCTTTTTGTCTTACTTAACTGGATAGTCACTCTCACCTCAAATAATGGACCAACAAGTTTCAATGTTTCAAGGCAGTTTGGATCTCTAGGGGTCTTGAAATTTCACTTAAGCTCCATAAAAAAAAAAATTATTTCAGCTTCTTCTGTTTCCCTGAACTTCAGTTATTATTTTTGAGAATTTTTACTTGAAAGTAGCTGATCATGTGTGTAAATATGTGATTAGCACAGTCCAGTTCTCAACAGTTACATAAAATAATTATTCCTTTCAATCACCATCAAGAAATGATAACTCAGCATTGCTCCTTGTTCTTTATGAAACACTTCCCTAAATCCAACAGTTTCCTTAAAATAATGCATTCACAATGGCTATTAGAAAATATAAATTATTAAAACTATGCATTTATTTATGGTTAAGAGAATCATGAATCTGTCTTGAATTAGTTGTTTAATACATATTTTAGAAAAACAAATAAGCTTGTTCTCGTGCCAATATCCAGGGGTTCTGTTGTGAATCTATTGAAAGTTATTGTTATCTTTTTTATTAAAGTCACTCAGGCCACATCCTCTTTAATAATTTAGAAAACACTTTCTGTGATGTCTCTTGGATTTTCTGGAAAGTGACTTTATATCACTCCATCCCTGTACCCATAAATCCTACCTCAATAAATTTTAAGACCATGGAATCATAGATTTACAAAATGTCCTTTACATATCTTCTAGACAAAATAAACATAAAGATGGAAGTGATTGTTTCAGAGCCACACAACCTACTACTGAACAAGTTGTGCATAAAATCCTAATCTTCAAAGAAGTCTAGTGAAATTACTACTAATTAAATGGTTCTCAATATTTTGTGAACCCTGGGAGCTCTCCAGTTAGTTAACTGAACTGCAAATGTTTGGTACTCATATACCAAGTATTACCTACAGAGTAAAATATGTCCTGCAATAAATATATTTCTGCTCTTTAAGTGTTTGTAGAGCATGTTATTTTTAATGTTTTTAAATGTTACTAAATTAATACTACATTTTAGCTAAAGTAAGACACTACCAACTCAAGATGCACTATTTTTTGTACCTCTAGGAAAAGAAAAATGTGGCCGATTATAATTTTATGACACCATTGATTGAAAGATGATTGCTAATTTTATAGCTGTTAAAATGTGAGAACTAATATCAATTGTAAAATAGATAAAATGGAGTCCCTGCAGGCATTAGCTCACATCAAGCCCTCTATTTTCCTTTGGAAAATGTTATTCAACAAATATCAATTATGTCAGATATTGCTTTGCTTACCTGAGAGGTCTACACACATAAGGCATGGGCAAATAATTCAGGAGTTTACAATCTTGTAAACATCAAAAGTACTTGAGAGTAAGGAGCCTTGCAAACTTATATAGATTTACTGAATGTAAATAAATATTTTATTCTTTCACATCTTTCACAGGCATACATCCCACCATTCCAAAGTTGGATGGTCCATAATCTTTCTTACCATCTTGTCTACTATCTCTGCTTTAATATGGGCTGTCCAAGTTCTGGTACTCTAGGGGTCTCTACAGTGTCCATATTGCCTGTCCCAACAAAGCTCTGGACACCTGGCCATGCCATACTTTCTTGTTGAGGACGCCATATATTTACCAAAAGTGTCCTGTTTTGCTACACTGTGGTCGTGGAATAAATAAAGATGTGACTAGAAGGACTCCGCCTTCCTCCCCAGCTGTATCATTTAGAGTGGCTCTGAGGATGCGGCAGGATTCCCTTGCTGAGTGTGTGTGAATGGGAAGCACGGTTCTGGGCAGGCTGATGAATGCAGATAAATTGAGAAAGTCATTGAAACATTTGTGTTCTGTGCTGCATTCTTAATCTTATTTCATCTACAATCTTACTGTTTTATACGAAAGATGCCGATCACCATTTCCTCAGTAAACAATGCCCCACTCACCTGCCAGTGGATGGGTATGCTGCATTTGACAACATTCTATAAAATATTTCTCTCCCTAATCTGCTTACCATTATAGGTTGAACAATAACATGACTAATAGAATCAGATAAATAGCACTTTCTTTGTCAGATTTTGTCAAATTTTCAAGTTTTTCTCCATGGACTGCTAAATAGCTATTGTGTTCAAAATTCGCTCAGAAATGTCTTCAGTTGTATCTGGTGGGGAAAAACTGCCCTGGCATCAGTAGGCCAGTGTGACTTCTCTTTAGTGCTTTGTCCCATTCTGATGCTTTAGACATGAGGTGTGGGCATTTCATGTTCCAAAGGGAAACATATCATTTAGCACCAAACTGCTCATTGGTGAAAAGGGATTTTATCTTTCATTCAAACATATTATCACTATAATAAACACCCACGCTAGCTATTTTTTGAGACCTCGGGTTCAAGGAGAATATTTAATGGGATAAAGGGGTGGAGAAGATCAGCAGTTGGTCAAAGAGAAGGAAAAAAAGGAAATGATATCAGAATATTAAAAAAAAAAGAGGAGAGAGAGAGAGAAACAGTAGCACAAAAGATAAACAGAGAAGGGTCAGGTAATCACACACATAAGCTTTGGAGCATACTCACCTGCATGGCCTTGCTAGCTTATTTGCCACTTACTAGCTGGTTCTGTGACCTTGAACAGATTATTTCATACTATTTGCCTTATTGCAAAATATTTGTTCAAATCCCTGTTTGCCTTCCATGCCATTGTGAGAATTCAGTGGTATTTTATGTAAAACCCTTAAGCCAATACCAGCCATAAAGTCACTACTCAGTAAGTGAGAACCCTCTATTTTACTCTCTAGAAAAAAAAGTGCATGAGATTTGCAGTGATAGTGGGGAATGGTAGATTGCCAGACTCCCCTGTGTCTGATAGCATTCAGGGTCAGCTCCACCTGATGCGGCTAACCCCTAGACCAGTCTGAAATTTCATGATAATATTTCAACTGCGCATTTAGAAGCCAAGCAACAGAATGAATGGCCTGACCTAGCCTCCAGTCAACATCCACATGCATGTGTCTCATCATAGCTGATTCCACTGTATGTATGTGCCTGAGCTCATGCAGTTTTGTGGCATTTCATTCTTCATGGACTTGCTGGGAGCTGATTTAAGGTGCACACATCAATCAGAGCCTAATCAAGCTCAAAGCCAGCAGCTTCTCAGGGGATGAGATGGGCAACCATTGAGATCGGTTCAATCAGGGTGGCCCTTGGGTTCAGAGGCCCCCACCTGCAATAAATCTGCAGAGTGCCTTTCAAATTCAATGAGCACTGATGAAGCAGCTGCCCATAGGGAGACCATGCCTGTACAGTATAAATACATCTGTCCCAGAGCAGCCATAAATAACACTCCCTGGTTTGTATGCATAATTAACACTGAGTTGTAGCTTGGCTGAATTGTAATGACACATTCTAAGGCTACTTTTGTATGCTTTGGCTTAAGGATAAAGAAATATTAAAAATGATAACCCTATATGCTATGGCATATGTATGTGTGCATGAAAACACATATCTTTTGTTTATAAATTCATTTTATTCTGCATAATACTATTAAATGCAATCATAATAATTTAGATGCTATTTACAGGCACAAGTTTGGATGAGGTCATCTGTGGAGATGAGTGTAGAGACAAAAGAGAGGAGGTCCTCAAATTATCCCTAGGGCACCGTGAGGCCTGGAGATGAGGAGAAGAGGGGAGGATGCTGAGACGGAGCAGCAAATGTGTAGGAGAACCATGAGAGGCTGGTGTTCCTAAAGCCAAGTAGAGAAAGGGATTCAAGAGGACAAGAATGACTTACTGACTCAGAGGCTGCTCAAAGGGTTGGTAAAATGATGACCACTATTTAACCATTAAATTGATAATCTTAACAAGAGTAAGACTAATGACAAGCTAAAAACCCAATTAGAGTGCATGGAAGACAGATGTAAAAGAATGAAGGTCAGATAATGCATATAGGTAAATGTATTGAAGGATTTTTCTCTAGAGAGGAAAATAAATAGGGGTTGATGATGATTAAGAGGGAGTACAGAATTATTAGATTTTTCTTTTAAATTGAGATGGTTAGTTTGTGAGTGTGAGTGTGTGTGTGTGTGTGTGTGTGTTTTAGAACATATAGCATATGGATGATAGTTCAGAAGACAATGACACTTTGTTTTTGTGATTAAAAGAAACAATTGTAGGAAAGAAGTGGGTAGGAAATAATAATACTGCAGTCTTGTTTGTGTTAGATGGAGGTAAACTCAAAAAGAGAAGAGAAAAAAATGTGTGGCACATTATAGAGGTTTAATAAAGATTGGATGATATTTTTATCTAGGAACTTGCACTTATTATTTAGTCACATTCTAATAAATTCAATGCAACAGTATTTTCTCATTAGAATGTGAAGTTGTTGAAAATATGTTGAAAAAGCTTATAACAGGCATTGGCCATTGTCAATCGCATCTTCCCGCTGCTGGTATTGATTATCTGGAGGAAGAAATGGAGAGAGAACAGCCTGGGACAAAGTGACTCTTGAGCCTAAATATCTCTTGCAAACTGGGTTCCCCATGGCTTCATTAAAAATTGGTGGTTGGAGGAGCTGGGGGTAAAACTCAGATATTGGAGCACTGAACACATTTCTCTAGAGCCAGACATGCATCTCTGGGACTATTGCCCATTTCAGGAATTGGTCTCTACTTTATGTCTTTTTGTTTGTTGGTTTAATTTGTAGACAGAACTCCTTGAAAAAAGCTCACCCTGCTTGACATCATGCTGCTCCATAACGAAGGTCATTGCTGATGGACAAGCAGAGGGTTGTTTGTTAAATTATAGAGGTTTCAAGGACTTTGCATGAACTCTGGCTGTAATTCCAAACTGGTATTTCAGTTAGTCAGAAATGACTGAAAATGGCTTATTCCCTGTTCTTTCTGGCAATTTGCTCTAAGTGCTGATTATTTTGTCAAGCCTTTTGAGCTCAATGCTCTGACTATAATATCCGCAGCCTCTGATGGACTGTGGTTAGGACAGTAAGTGTTGGAAATGAAATGTCTTGTTTATTTAAGAGAAGAGTTGAAAGTGAAACAGGCTTTGCTCTGCTTTGGGGAAGACAGACTAAATGCTAATGAGTCGTAATTGGGGGTCTATTTTAATATGAAAAATCAAGTGCAGATAATCCTACATGCACAGAATGGCAAGGCCAATGAGTTCATTATAAAATTAGAAGGGCCCTTAAAAATGAAGCAATCCCTGCTGATATTTTATTCAGGAGTTGTAAGAAGCGTCACATTATAATCCTTTATGCCTCTGTCCTTAGCAAGTATATTATTGGTTCTCAAAGGAGGAAGGTTCTACTTATTAGCACTCTAAAATTTCTGCTCTTGGAAATTCTTTTTTTTAAAATCTAAATTATAATATTTCAAAGAAATTGGACTGGGGGCAAAAAATCCTGACCATTTGTTATAAAGTTTATGAGAATTGATCTGAAATATCCTAGTCATATTTTAGACATTAATTTATTTCAAACTTACATCTAAAGTAGTATTTTTAAAAATTTTTCTCTTATTTTTTAAAATGTCTTTATTGTTGAGGGTATTACAGCTGTCACCCTTTTCCCCTCATTGGACCCCTCCTCCCACCCCACCCAAAGCCTTTACTACACTATTGTCTGTGTCAATGGGTAATGCATATATGCATATAACTTTAAGTAGTATATTTTTAATATCAACTCAAAGATGACAGGTGTGACATATTCTGAAAAACTTTACTAAAACAATGCAGGATATTATCGGGCTCATTTATTATGAAGATGTATGTTGATGCAGGACTATTTAATTCCATTTAATAAGTGTGCTTAAGCTCTTTATTATGTACTTAATACTATACCAGGAAGGCACTGGGGTGTAAAGAGAAAAGAAAGGAAAAAAAATGGTGAGAATTATAAAATAAATATTATGCAATCCATACTTTACTTAAAAGATTCCGAAGCCAACAATCTATTCTTGGATAGCTAAAACATGTCCACCATAGAAATAAGACCAATAATTCTGCAATCACAGTATTTTACAAAAACAATAACTATCCTAATAAAAATCCCTAGAGTGTTTAAGATAAGGTTGATTTCTATTCAATACATACGACAGGAAATATAAGAACTTATCCTTTACGTTGAGCATTTAGAAAGGTGAGGGTCCTTTGATTGAGTGGAATATAAGGAGGAACTGAGGTGTGAAGTTATGGAGACTAAGGAAAAATGCACAGAGATCTGGGAGAGCTACACAGCGAATGCTGCCAAGACAGGGCGTGTGATCAAACTAAGCCAAGAAGAAGCATGAGGGATGAAAAGGCCCCCCTAACCCTACTATACTCCTGCTTGCCTTGCTACATTCAACTTTGCCACATGACAATGCAAGGAAAGATCTCTCATGAACCAATGCTACTTTTTCCTAATGGTATCATGTATTAGTTATCAAACTAGGCTTAATAGGTAAGAGGGATTTTTGTTCTCTGCTGGAAGAATGGAGCTTGAATAAAAAGGATAAATTAATCTCAGATATTAAGGGCTAATGATATGATTTCAAAACTAAACTACAGCATCGTCAATATACATAACAACAATTATGTCACAACATGGTAAATACCTATCTGGGTGAATTGGTAAGGAAATAAAACGGTTTTAGGCAGTTAGAGCAACAAAGAATTTTGAATTTGCTCCCCGCCCTGCTCCAGAGCTTTCCTTAGGGATGTAGAGAAAGCATGGATTTGAAAGTCAGAAGCCACAGTGTATAACTAAGAGGGCTATTCTTTTTAAATGTGTGATATTGTCATCTTTGAGTGCCCCTTTACTCACTACCCTCTCCTCCCTGATGAATCAATCAAATGAAACAAGTTGCTTTCCAAATTACAATAATATAACACCAACTCCAAAAGTGGTTCTTTAGCATTTCTGTAGCTTCTACCTTCTTCAAAGCATGCATTATGTTGCTGTTCTGTAGCCATTATTACATGTTCTTCATGTTTCTGCAACCCATGTAGTTTAACTCCTTAATTTCACAGATTAGAAAATGGCCTTGCTTAAAACCATATATTAAAAAAATAATAGAGGGTCCAAATTGTCTATAAAAAGTAAAGAAGCCCTAACCGGTTTGGCTCAGTGGATAGAGCGTCAGCCTGCGGACTCAAGGGTCCCAGGTTCGATTCCGGTCAAGGGCATGTACCTTGGTTGCGGGCACATCCCCAGTAGGGATTGTGCAGGAGGCAACTGATCGGTGTTTCTCTCTCATTGATGTTTCTAACTCTCTATCCCTCTCCCTTCCTCTCTGTAAAAAATCAACTATATATATATATATATATATATATATATATATATGAAGAGACATTCAATCAGTTCATTTTCATTGATGATTTGATGGTTGGTTACTGAGGCCTTTGGACAGGAAATAGCATTTTCAATAAGCAATACTGGCATTTTAGGCTAGTTTCGTGCTTTGGGAAATAGTTCATATTGGAGCATCTTCCAGAAATACCCCTGGATATTTAGCAGTTTCAAAAACCTTTGGCTTATTTGCTAAGGAACCAGTAAAAATCACATTCCTTGAGACTCCCTTCTTCGAATGTCTTCTGTCTGATAGGGAGCAAGTTTTATGCTCTCTTCTCAGTTTCTTCCATTCCCGTCTTTGCAGTTATAAGTTATCTGGTGAATGCTTATCGATTTGAACTGAGTATCTTTCCCTGCAAGCTAGGCATGTGCTGAGGGGTTCCAAAGCACATGAGGATCAGAAAATGCAGAGGAAAAGATTTGACTCAGACCTGTGATTCAAAACCGCATTAACAACTTGTACTTGTTATCACACATTTTTGGCTGATGACTATTCTAATCTTAACTAATGAATAGTTCCAGTCATGGTAATATATGACTCAATGAACAGTGCAAATGACTTAACATGACAATGAAGCTCTGTAACTGCGATTACTGAACCATTTCCCATTCCAGGGGACAAGTGGAAATTATTTGGCTAAAACCATTTCAGTCTAACACACTAATTTTTTTTAGTTAAATTTTTTAAGACTGTGACAACTTTACCATTTTAACTAGAAGAAAAAAAAAAGCATGAAGAGAGACATGTTAGCTTCTTTTAAAATCAGCTGAACATGGACTTTTACTCAGTTGAATAACCCTATAGTTTCCAGTGTATAGCTTTTTCAAGGCTCTCTCAATTTTTTTAAAAATATATTTTATTGATATTTTACAGAGAGGAAGGGAGAGAGATAGAGAGTCAGAAACATCAATGAGAGAGAAACATTGATCAGCCGCCTCCTGCACATCCCCCACCGGGGATGTGCCCGCAACCCAGGTACATGCCCTTGACCAGAATCGAACCTGGGACCTTTCAGTCAGCAGGCCGACACTCTATCCACTGAGCCAAACCGGTTTTGGCAGCTCTCTCAATTTTTACTTCTGTGAATTATCTATTGATGTGTAGCAATATTACCACAGACTTAACAATTAAAAACATACATTTATTACCTCACTGTTTCTATGGGTCAGGATTCTAGACATGCTTTAGCTGCAACTTCTGCTTCAGGGTTTCACCAGGAGGTGTGCAAGGGGTCAGCCAGGTCCTAAGTTTCATCTGGCTTTGACCAGGAAAGATCTCTTCCAGGCCTGCATGGTTATTGACAGCCTATAGAGTGGAGCACCTCAGTTTCTTGCTGTTCGCCAGAGGCTACTCTCAGTTCCTTGCCACAGGAGCCACTCCATCATGGCTGCTTGTTCCATCAGAGTCAGCAAAGAACAGTCTCCTAGCAAGAGGGGTGTTTAATCTTATATATTAAAAAAATCAGGCAAGTGGCATCCCTCACCTTTGCAATAATATGTGGATTAAGAGCAAATCACAAGTCAGGCCTGCACTCAAGCGGAGGGGTGTGACACAAGGCACTGGTACCCTAAGGCAGGGATAATTGGGACTTATTTCACAGTCTTCTGCCACACTTGTCCATGAGTGAGAGTTAGTGTCTCCGATCCGACAGAGCCAAGAAACATGCTGCTTGATTTTCAAAGGGCAACTTTTTAATTTAAAATGTATATCTAGAATTAGATTGCATGAATTGGTACAACTTGGTTGAGAAGGGGGAGAGGGGAAGAAAAATGTAATAGGATTGCCAAGATTTATGTTGCCAGGAATATATAAAAGGAAAGCAAAAGGCTAATCTAATTGTCATTTCAAAAAAACAGAAAGAATAAATACCAAAAAAGAGCAAAACTCTCAGAAAAAAAGAAGATTCCTTTTTATTAAATGAATATACTTTATTTATTTATTTATTTATTTATTTATTTATTTATTTATTTATTTTAACTATAGACCAGCCTCTCACCATTTCTAAGTTTGGCATGTGGAAACATGAAATGAGATTGCTTTCTTTTCATAATTTAAGATGTGTAACATGCTTAACTCCTAAAATTGTCTAGATTTACAACTTAGATATGGAACAAAATGAATCTTTTAAATATGAAAGTGAGCAGAGATCATTACAGGAAGCAGATGGGATAGACGGCATCAGATGCCAAAAAGAAATGAGCAGTAAGTAGGGCACTCAATTTGGCTGTAAGGTCTTTGGTCATTGACTATCATCAAGTTTCCTAATGCAGATGACAAGTTTTGATAAGAGAATGTGTGACTCTAATTGAAGAGAGGTTATGTTTTTTCCTTGGACTTGAACTCAATCAGAATTTAGCCATTGGGTCTTCTGTGAAGAATTGTTATCTTCCTTATAGTTTTCCAGAATTGTGAGCAATGCTTTTTAAACAGAGAATTCTCAATATTTAGAGAGGGAGTAATATTTCTTCAGAGGTCTTTCATACCCTTCTTTATACCCCTTTAAACATTGTAGTCATTGTATTTCACATGGTAGGTACCTGGTGGATATGAGGAAGGAAGGCTAGGTGTACTAGTATAAGCTTTCTCATGATCTTGCCCTCTACAAGGCAGAACCTAGAGGCTTTCAATGGAGGTGTAAGCAATAGGAATTTTGAGTGGTCTACATGATTATAATTTTTTCTGTCTCTAAAATCTGATAATCTCTTTGAAAATAAACTTTTTGAGGTACAATTGATATACCATATCTTTTAAAGACGAACACACCCTTCTTTGCTCTTAATGCATTATATTGGGTGCTAGCGCATGCTATGCTATTGCCCTACCTTAAGGAAAGAGGAGCAATATTCAGTAATGGAGAGGCCAAGGGAGGGAATGAGAAGCACAAGATAAAATTTAACATACAGTATATGTAACAGGAAGACAACAGAAATACAACTAGAAGAGCTCTCCTGTGTAGAAAGCAAAGGGAGAATCACAGAATCAGAGCATTGTAAAGCCAATCACTGGAAAAGACAACAGAAGAATGGAACTCAGTCTCTGAAGAGCCTGGTCTGGAAAGGTATTACAGGGGTCATTTAAAACAAACATACAGCCTGACCAGTATTGGTCAGTGGTTGAGCCTCCTCTGCCTATGAATCAAGAGTTCATGGTTTGATTCCTGGTCAGTGCCCATGATGGGGTTGTGGGCTTGATCCCCAGGAGATAGTCAATCAGTGATTCTCTCTCATCATTGATGCTTCTATCTCTCTCTCCTCCCTTCTTCTTTGACATCAATAAAAACATATTTTCAAATAAACAAATGAACAAATAAACAAACAAATAAGGAAAAAGCAAAGCAGAATACTTTAATATCAGTGATTTTTTTCCCTCTGCCTGAAACTCTTGTATGGGGAAGGGTAGGTTCCAGATGTATCCTTTGATAAGCTCAAATTTTCATGATAGAAATACTTGAGTAAAACATGTAATTTTTACAGGAATTTAGAGGTTAGATTTTGTTGTATTTTTATATAAGTGGAAGTCAGATTTGGTAAGACTAATAAAAATGTATAAAGACTTGATATTGTAGTCATCATTCATTTCTTTGAAGTTCAAATATGCAAAGAAGTACAGCTAATGGAACATGATCTAGAGCAGTAAAATCATCAACATTTACATGTTAACTGTCCCAAGAGATTTTTATGCAGAAGAATAATAGAGGTTTAGGAACTGAATACAGATTTTTTTTTTCCAGAGTTCATGCAAACATGGTCTGGATGTATAATATTATGCATGGAGAGAGGCTGAAGATTTTTTTTTAATGAAAAGTAAAATCAGAGATTCCAACTCAGCAGGGAAAGTAAATTTATTACAAACTTGCAGGACTTATCTGGCGCAAGTAGTCAAAGCATCATACTCTGAGAGACATTGTCTTATTGAAAATATAGCTTTAAATTAGTCATGAGTTAATTGTTGGTTGCAGGCATCTCAGTAATCAGGGATTCTAGAATTTATTTAAAAAACCACCATTTATTAACTGCTACTTGACTTTATATTTTTATATGTTTACATGTAAATGGACCTCACTTATACCACTCACAAAATAGAATAGTATATCCCATTTAGAGCTGAGTACATAAACTGAGAGAGGTTGAGTAAGTTTCTCATGGCCTCAGAACCATTAGTGATAAAACTGTGATTTAAAATTAGTTCTGACAGATTTCAAACACTGCATTCTCTTTCTGTATTATGCTGCCTCCTGGACACCTCTTTTATTAACTAACTAGAGGCCCAGCGCAGGATCGAAATCGCACAAGGAGGCGCCCCGCCTCCCACCTCCTGCTGATCAGTCATTATGGCATGACAGGGTGACGACCATTGGCATATTAGCTCTTTATTATATAGGATATTAGTGAATTTGGAGTTATGATCAGAGGAGATAGTAAAAATGAATCTTCAAAGTACCACTAAATCAATGGAGCCTTCCTCCATATCCCATCTGCTGAGTTTATCATGGTTTTATGGGTCATTGATCAATTTTATTTTATTCATTAAATGAAAGTTTATTGATTGTCAGCTATGTACCAAACATTGTTATAGTTACTTTACAGACCAGCAAGGCATGCCTTCTGCAACCTTTCATAATGTATTTCTAGCTACTCTGTCCTAGAAAGCCACTACCCAGATCACTGGATTCCCAGTTGTGGTGTTTGGGTACAAAGCAATGTAGGCATTATGGCAATGGCCAGCAGGGAGCATTTTCCCATTTTAATAAGTGACACAGGAA